>NC_142708.1:41026136-41326590 GCF_055471065.1 Atractosteus spatula
TTTTGACAATTTCAGCACACTGGGGTTAAGGGCTGACTCAGTGTGCTCTTCTGAGACAGGCAGTTACACTGTGATTCTAAGGGCTGAGAAAACGCGTTTATTTCGGGCTGAAAAACACGTTTTGAAAACTGTGCTGTTCCTGCCCTATAAGTTACATGGTGGTGACCAAAGTTGCCAAAACGTGTTTATTTCTGCTGTAAAACACGTTTTGACAATTTCAGCACACTGGGGTTAAGGGCTGACTCACTGTGCTCTTCTGAGACAGGCAGTTACACTGCGATTCTAAGAGCTGAGAAAACGCGTTTATTTCGGGCTGAAAAACACATTTTGAAAACTGTGCTGTTCATGCCATATAACTTACATGGTGGTGACCAAAGTTGCCAAAACGTGTTTATTTCTGCTGTAAAACACGTTTTGACAATTTCAGCACACTGGGGTTAAGGGCTGACTCACTGTGCTCTTCTGAGACAGGCAGTTACACTGCGATTCTAAGAGCTGAGAAAACGCGTTTATTTCGGGCTGAAAAACACGTTTTGAAAACTGTGCTGTTCCTGCCATATAACTTACATGGTGGTGACCAAAGTTGCCAAAACGTGTTTATTTCTGCTGAAAAACACGTTTTGACAATTTCAGCACACTGGGGTTAAGGGCTGACTCACTGTGCTCTTCTGAGACAGGCAGTTACACTGTGATTCTAAGGGCTGAGAAAACGCGTTTATTTCGGGCTGAAAAACACGTTTTGAAAACTGTGCTGTTCCTGCCCTATAAGTTACATGGTGCTGACCAAAGTTGCCAAAACGTGTTTATTTCTGCTGTAAAACACGTTTTGACAATTTCAGCACACTGGGGTTAAGGGCTGACTCAGTGTGCTCTTCTGAGACAGGCAGTTACACTGCGATTCTAAGAGCTGAGAAAACGCGTTTATTTCGGGCTGAAAAACACGTTTTGAAAACTGTGCTGTTCCTGCCATATAACTTACCTGGTGGTGACCAAAGTTGCCAAAACGTGTTTATTTCTGCTGAAAAACACGTTTTGACAATTTCAGCACACTGGGGTTAAGGGCTGACTCACTGTGCTCTTCTGAGACAGGCAGTTACACTGTGATTCTAAGGGCAGAGAAAACGCGTTTATTTCGTGCTGAAAAACACGTTTTGAAAACTGTGCTGTTCCTGCCATATAACTTACCTGGTGGTGACCAAAGTTGCCAAAACGTGTTTATTTCTGCTGAAAAACACGTTTTGACAATTTCAGCACACTGGGGTTAAGGGCTGACTCACTGTGCTCTTCTGAGACAGGCAGTTACACTGTGATTCTAAGGGCTGAGAAAACGCGTTTATTTCGGGCTGAAAAACACGTTTTGAAAACTGTGCTGTTCCTGCCATATAACTTACATGGTGGTGACCAAAGTTGCCAAAACGTGTTTATTTCTGCTGAAAAACACGTTTTGACAATTTCAGCACACTGGGGTTAAGGGCTGACTCAGTGTGCTCTTCTGAGCCAGGCAGTTACACTGTGATTCTAAGGGCTGAGAAAACGCGTTTATTTCGGGCTGAAAAACACGTTTTGAAAACTGTGCTGTTCCTGCCCTATAAGTTACATGGTGCTGACCAAAGTTGCCAAAACGTGTTTATTTCTGCTGTAAAACACGTTTTGACAATTTCAGCACACTGGGGTTAAGGGCTGACTCAGTGTGCTCTTCTGAGACAGGCAGTTACACTGCGATTCTAAGAGCTGAGAAAACGCGTTTATTTCGGTCTGAAAAACACGTTTTGAAAACTGTGCTGTTCCTGCCATATAACTTACATGGTGGTGACCAAAGTTGCCAAAACGTGTTTATTTCTGCTGTAAAACACGTTTTGACAATTTCAGCACACTGGGGTTAAGGGCTGACTCAGTGTGCTCTTCTGAGACAGGCAGTTACACTGCGATTCTAAGAGCTGAGAAAACGCGTTTATTTCGGGCTGAAAAACACGTTTTGAAAACTGTGCTGTTCCTGCCATATAACTTACCTGGTGGTGACCAAAGTTGCCAAAACGTGTTTATTTCTGCTGAAAAACACGTTTTGACAATTTCAGCACACTGGGGTTAAGGGCTGACTCACTGTGCTCTTCTGAGACAGGCAGTTACACTGTGATTCTAAGGGCAGAGAAAACGCGTTTATTTCGTGCTGAAAAACACGTTTTGAAAACTGTGCTGTTCCTGCCATATAACTTACCTGGTGGTGACCAAAGTTGCCAAAACGTGTTTATTTCTGCTGAAAAACACGTTTTGACAATTTCAGCACACTGGGGTTAAGGGCTGACTCACTGTGCTCTTCTGAGACAGGCAGTTACACTGTGATTCTAAGGGCTGAGAAAACGCGTTTATTTCGGGCTGAAAAACACGTTTTGAAAACTGTGCTGTTCCTGCCATATAACTTACATGGTGGTGACCAAAGTTGCCAAAACGTGTTTATTTCTGCTGAAAAACACGTTTTGACAATTTCAGCACACTGGGGTTAAGGGCTGACTCAGTGTGCTCTTCTGAGCCAGGCAGTTACACTGTGATTCTAAGGGCTGAGAAAACGCGTTTATTTCGGGCTGAAAAACACGTTTTGAAAACTGTGCTGTTCCTGCCCTATAAGTTACATGGTGCTGACCAAAGTTGCCAAAACGTGTTTATTTCTGCTGTAAAACACGTTTTGACAATTTCAGCACACTGGGGTTAAGGGCTGACTCAGTGTGCTCTTCTGAGACAGGCAGTTACACTGCGATTCTAAGAGCTGAGAAAACGCGTTTATTTCGGTCTGAAAAACACGTTTTGAAAACTGTGCTGTTCCTGCCATATAACTTACATGGTGGTGACCAAAGTTGCCAAAACGTGTTTATTTCTGCTGAAAAACACGTTTTGACAATTTCAGCACACTGGGGTTAAGGGCTGACCAAGTTTGCTCTTCTGAGCCAGGCATTTACACTGTGATTCTAAGGGCTGAGAAAACGCGTTTATTTCGGGCTGAAAAACACGTTTTGAAAACTGTGCTGCTCCTGCCCTATAACTTACATGGTGGTGACCAAAGTTGCCAAAACGTGTTTATTTCTGCTGTAAAACACGTTTAGACAATTTCAGCACACTGGGGTTAAGGGCTGACTCAGTGTGCTCTTCTGAGCCAGGCAGTTACACTGTGATTCTAAGGGCTGAGAAAACGCGTTTATTTCGGGCTGAAAAATACGTTTTGAAAACTGTGCTGTTCCTGCCCTATAACTTACATGGTGGTGACCAAAGTTGCCAAAACGTGTTTATTTCTGCTGAAAAACACGTTTTGACAATTTCAGCACACTGGGGTTAAGGGCTGACTCAGTTTGCTCTTCTGAGCCAGGCAGTTACACTGTGATTCTAAGGGCTGAGAAAACGCGTTTATTTCGGGCTGAAAAACACGTTTTGAAAACTGTGCTGTTCCTGCCCTATAACTTACATGGTGGTGACCAAAGTTGCCAAAACGTGTTTATTTCTGCTGAAAAACACGTTTTGACAATTTCAGCACACTGGGGTTAAGGGCTGACTCAGTTTGCTCTTCTGAGCCAGGCAGTTACACTGTGATTCTAACGGCTGAGAAAACGCGTTTATTTCGGGCTGAAAAACACGTTTTGAAAACTGTGCTGTTCCTGCCCTATAACTTACATGGTGGTGACCAAAGTTGCCAAAACGTGTTTATTTCTGCTGTAAAACACGTTTTGACAATTTCAGCACACTGGGGTTAAGGGCTGACTCAGTGTGCTCTTCTGAGCCAGGCAGTTACACTGTGATTCTAAGGGCTGAGAAAACGCGTTTATTTCGAGCTGAAAAACACGTTTTGAAAACTGTGCTGTTCCTGCCATATAACTTACATGGTGGTGACCAAAGTTGCCAAAACGTGTTTATTTCTGCTGAAAAACACGTTTTGACAATTTCAGCACACTGGGGTTAAGGGCTGACCAAGTTTGCTCTTCTGAGCCAGGCATTTACACTGTGATTCTAAGGGCTGAGAAAACGCGTTTATTTCGGGCTGAAAAACACGTTTTGAAAACTGTGCTGCTCCTGCCCTATAACTTACATGGTGGTGACCAAAGTTGCCAAAACGTGTTTATTTCTGCTGTAAAACACGTTTAGACAATTTCAGCACACTGGGGTTAAGGGCTGACTCAGTGTGCTCTTCTGAGCCAGGCAGTTACACTGTGATTCTAAGGGCTGAGAAAACGCGTTTATTTCGGGCTGAAAAACACGTTTTGAAAACTGTGCTGTTCCTGCCCTATAACTTACATGGTGGTGACCAAAGTTGCCAAAACGTGTTTATTTCTGCTGAAAAACACGTTTTGACAATTTCAGCACACTGGGGTTAAGGGCTGACTCAGTTTGCTCTTCTGAGCCAGGCAGTTACACTGTGATTCTAAGGGCTGAGAAAACGCGTTTATTTCGGGCTGAAAAACACGTTTTGAAAACTGTGCTGTTCCTGCCCTATAACTTACATGGTGGTGACCAAAGTTGCCAAAACGTGTTTATTTCTGCTGAAAAACACGTTTTGACAATTTCAGCACACTGGGGTTAAGGGCTGACTCAGTTTGCTCTTCTGAGCCAGGCAGTTACACTGTGATTCTAAGGGCTGAGAAAACGCGTTTATTTCGGGCTGAAAAACACGTTTTGAAAACTGTGCTGTTCCTGCCCTATAACTTACATGGTGGTGACCAAAGTTGCCAAAACGTGTTTATTTCTGCTGTAAAACACGTTTTGACAATTTCAGCACACTGGGGTTAAGGGCTGACTCAGTGTGCTCTTCTGAGCCAGGCAGTTACACTGTGATTCTAAGGGCTGAGAAAACGCGTTTATTTCGAGCTGAAAAACACGTTTTGAAAACTGTGCTGTTCCTGCCATATAACTTAAATGGTGGTGACCAAAGTTGCCAAAACGTGTTTATTTCTGCTGAAAAACACGTTTTGACAATTTCAGCACACTGGGGTTAAGGGCTGACTCACTGTGCTCTTCTGAGACAGGCAGTTACACTGTGATTCTAAGGGCAGAGAAAACGCGTTTATTTCAGGCTGAAAAACACGTTTTGAAAACTGTGCTGTTCCTGCCATATAACTTACCTGGTGGTGACCAAAGTTGCCAAAACGTGTTTATTTCTGCTGAAAAACACGTTTTGACAATTTCAGCACACTGGGGTTAAGGGCTGACTCACTGTGCTCTTCTGAGACAGGCAGTTACACTGTGATTCTAAGGGCTGAGAAAACGCGTTTATTTCGGGCTGAAAAACACGTTTTGAAAACTGTGCTGTTCCTGCCATATAACTTACATGGTGGTGACCAAAGTTGCCAAAACGTGTTTATTTCTGCTGAAAAACACGTTTTGACAATTTCAGCACACTGGGGTTAAGGGCTGACTCAGTGTGCTCTTCTGAGCCAGGCAGTTACACTGTGATTCTAAGGGCTGAGAAAACGCGTTTATTTCGGGCTGAAAAACACGTTTTGAAAACTGTGCTGTTCCTGCCCTATAAGTTACATGGTGCTGACCAAAGTTGCCAAAACGTGTTTATTTCTGCTGTAAAACACGTTTTGACAATTTCAGCACACTGGGGTTAAGGGCTGACTCAGTGTGCTCTTCTGAGACAGGCAGTTACACTGCGATTCTAAGAGCTGAGAAAACGCGTTTATTTCGGGCTGAAAAACACGTTTTGAAAACTGTGCTGTTCCTGCCATATAACTTACATGGTGGTGACCAAAGTTGCCAAAACGTGTTTATTTCTGCTGAAAAACACGTTTTGACAATTTCAGCACACTGGGGTTAAGGGCTGACTCAGTGTGCTCTTCTGAGACAGGCATTTACACTGCGATTCTAAGAGCTGAGAAAACGCGTTTATTTCGGGCTGAAAAACACGTTTTGAAAACTGTGCTGTTCCTGCCCTATAACTTACATGGTGGTGACCAAAGTTGCCAAAACGTGTTTATTTCTGCTGAAAAACACGTTTTGACAATTTCAGCACACTGGGGTTAAGGGCTGACTCAGTGTGCTCTTCTGAGACAGGCAGTTACACTGCGATTCTAAGAGCTGAGAAAACGCGTTTATTTCGGGCTGAAAAACACGTTTTGAAAACTGTGCTGTTCCTGCCCTATAACTTACATGGTGGTGACCAAAGTTGCCAAAACGTGTTTATTTCTGCCGAAAAACACGTTTTGACAATTTCAGCACACTGGGGTTAAGGGCTGACTCAGTTTGCTCTTCTGAGCCAGGCATTTACACTGTGATTCTAAGGGCTGAGAAAATGCGTTTATTTCGGGCTGAAAAACACGTTTTGAAAACTGTGCTGTTCCTGCCCTATAACTTACATGGTGGTGACCAAAGTTGCCAAAACGTGTTTATTTCTGCTGTAAAACACGTTTTGACAATTTCAGCACACTGGGGTTAAGGGCTGACTCAGTGTGCTCTTCTGAGCCAGGCAGTTACACTGTGATTCTAAGGGCTGAGAAAACGCGTTTATTTCGGGCTGAAAAACACATTTTGAAAACTGTGCTGTTCCTGCCCTATAACTTACATGGTGGTGACCAAAGTTGCCAAAACGTGTTTATTTCTGCTGAAAAACACGTTTTGACAATTTCAGCACACTGGGGTTAAGGGCTGACTCAGTTTGCTCTTCTGAGCCAGGCAGTTACACTGTGATTCTAAGGGCTGAGAAAACGCGTTTATTTCGGGCTGAAAAACACGTTTTGAAAACTGTGCTGTTCCTGCCCTATAACTTACATGGTGGTGACCAAAGTTGCCAAAACGTGTTTATTTCTGCTGAAAAACACGTTTTGACAATTTCAGCACACTGGGGTTAAGGGCTGACTCAGTTTGCTCTTCTGAGCCAGGCAGTTACACTGTGATTCTAAGGGCTGAGAAAACGCGTTTATTTCGGGCTGAAAAACACGTTTTGAAAACTGTGCTGTTCCTGCCCTATAACTTACATGGTGGTGACCAAAGTTGCCAAAACGTGTTTATTTCTGCTGTAAAACACGTTTTGACAATTTCAGCACACTGGGGTTAAGGGCTGACTCAGTTTGCTCTTCTGAGCCAGGCAGTTACACTGTGATTCTAAGGGCTGAGAAAACGCGTTTATTTCGGGCTGAAAAACACGTTTTGAAAACTGTGCTGTTCCTGCCCTATAACTTACATGGTGGTGACCAAAGTTGCCAAAACGTGTTTATTTCTGCTGTAAAACACGTTTTGACAATTTCAGCACACTGGGGTTAAGGGCTGACTCAGTTTGCTCTTCTGAGACAGGCAGTTACACTGTGATTCTAAGGGCTGAGAAAACGCGTTTATTTCGGGCTGAAAAACACGTTTTGAAAACTGTGCTGTTCCTGCCCTATAACTTACATGGTGGTGACCAAAGTTGCCAAAACGTGTTTATTTCTGCTGAAAAACACGTTTTGACAATTTCAGCACACTGGGGTTAAGGGCTGACTCAGTGTGCTCTTCTGAGACAGGCAGTTACACTGCGTTTCTAAGAGCTGAGAAAACGCGTTTACTTCGGGCTTAAAAACACGTTTTGAAAACTGTGCTGTTCCTGCCCTATAACTTACATGGTGGTGACCAAAGTTGCCAAAACGTGTTTATTTCTGCTGAAAAACACGTTTTGACAATTTCAGCACACTGGGGTTAAGGGCTGACTCAGTGTGCTCTTCTGAGACAGGCAGTTACACTGCGATTCTAAGAGCTGAGAAAACGCGTTTATTTCGGGCTGAAAAACACGTTTTGAAAACTGTGCTGTTCCTGCCCTATAACTTACATGGTGGTGACCAAAGTTGCCAAAACGTGTTTATTTCTGCTGAAAAACACGTTTTGACAATTTCAGCACACTGGGGTTAAGGGCTGACTCAGTTTGCTCTTCTGAGCCAGGCATTTACACTGTGATTCTAAGGGCTGAGAAAACGCGTTTATTTCGGGCTGAAAAACACGTTTTGAAAACTGTGCTGTTCCTGCCCTATAACTTACATGGTGGTGACCAAAGTTGCCAAAACGTGTTTATTTCTGCTGTAAAACACGTTTTGACAATTTCAGCACACTGGGGTTAAGGGCTGACTCAGTGTGCTCTTCTGAGCCAGGCAGTTACACTGTGATTCTAAGGGCTGAGAAAACGCGTTTATTTCGGGCTGAAAAACACGTTTTGAAAACTGTGCTGTTCCTGCCCTATAACTTACATGGTGGTGACCAAAGTTGCCAAAACGTGTTTATTTCTGCTGAAAAACACGTTTTGACAATTTCAGCACACTGGGGTTAAGAGCTGACTCAGTTTGCTCTTCTGAGCCAGGCAGTTACACTGTGATTCTAAGGGCTGAGAAAACGCGTTTATTTCGGGCTGAAAAACACGTTTTGAAAACTGTGCTGTTCCTGCCCTATAACTTACATGGTGGTGACCAAAGTTGCCAAAACGTGTTTATTTCTGCTGAAAAACACGTTTTGACAATTTCAGCACACTGGGGTTAAGGGCTGACTCAGTTTGCTCTTCTGAGCCAGGCAGTTACACTGTGATTCTAAGGGCTGAGAAAACGCGTTTATTTCGGGCTGAAAAACACGTTTTGAAAACTGTGCTGTTCCTGCCCTATAACTTACATGGTGGTGACCAAAGTTCCCAAAACGTGTTTATTTCTGCTGTAAAACACGTTTTGACAATTTCAGCACACTGGGGTTAAGGGCTGACTCAGTTTGCTCTTCTGAGCCAGGCAGTTACACTGTGATTCTAAGGGCTGAGAAAACGCGTTTATTTCGGGCTGAAAAACACGTTTTGAAAACTGTGCTGTTCCTGCCCTATAACTTACATGGTGGTGACCAAAGTTGCCAAAACGTGTTTATTTCTGCTGTAAAACACGTTTTGACAATTTCAGCACACTGGGGTTAAGGGCTGACTCAGTGTGCTCTTCTGAGCCAGGCAGTTACACTGTGATTCTAAGGGCTGAGAAAACGCGTTTATTTCGAGCTGAAAAACACGTTTTGAAAACTGTGCTGTTCCTGCCATATAACTTAAATGGTGGTGACCAAAGTTGCCAAAACGTGTTTATTTCTGCTGAAAAACACGTTTTGACAATTTCAGCACACTGGGGTTAAGGGCTGACTCACTGTGCTCTTCTGAGACAGGCAGTTACACTGTGATTCTAAGGGCAGAGAAAACGCGTTTATTTCAGGCTGAAAAACACGTTTTGAAAACTGTGCTGTTCCTGCCATATAACTTACCTGGTGGTGACCAAAGTTGCCAAAACGTGTTTATTTCTGCTGAAAAACACGTTTTGACAATTTCAGCACACTGGGGTTAAGGGCTGACTCACTGTGCTCTTCTGAGACAGGCAGTTACACTGTGATTCTAAGGGCTGAGAAAACGCGTTTATTTCGGGCTGAAAAACACGTTTTGAAAACTGTGCTGTTCCTGCCATATAACTTACATGGTGGTGACCAAAGTTGCCAAAACGTGTTTATTTCTGCTGAAAAACACGTTTTGACAATTTCAGCACACTGGGGTTAAGGGCTGACTCAGTGTGCTCTTCTGAGCCAGGCAGTTACACTGTGATTCTAAGGGCTGAGAAAACGCGTTTATTTCGGGCTGAAAAACACGTTTTGAAAACTGTGCTGTTCCTGCCCTATAAGTTACATGGTGCTGACCAAAGTTGCCAAAACGTGTTTATTTCTGCTGTAAAACACGTTTTGACAATTTCAGCACACTGGGGTTAAGGGCTGACTCAGTGTGCTCTTCTGAGACAGGCATTTACACTGCGATTCTAAGAGCTGAGAAAACGCGTTTATTTCGGGCTGAAAAACACGTTTTGAAAACTGTGCTGTTCCTGCCCTATAACTTACATGGTGGTGACCAAAGTTGCCAAAACGTGTTTATTTCTGCTGAAAAACACGTTTTGACAATTTCAGCACACTGGGGTTAAGGGCTGACTCAGTGTGCTCTTCTGAGACAGGCAGTTACACTGCGATTCTAAGAGCTGAGAAAACGCGTTTATTTCGGGCTGAAAAACACGTTTTGAAAACTGTGCTGTTCCTGCCCTATAACTTACATGGTGGTGACCAAAGTTGCCAAAACGTGTTTATTTCTGCTGAAAAACACGTTTTGACAATTTCAGCACACTGGGGTTAAGGGCTGACTCAGTTTGCTCTTCTGAGCCAGGCATTTACACTGTGATTCTAAGGGCTGAGAAAATGCGTTTATTTCGGGCTGAAAAACACGTTTTGAAAACTGTGCTGTTCCTGCCCTATAACTTACATGGTGGTGACCAAAGTTGCCAAAACGTGTTTATTTCTGCTGTAAAACACGTTTTGACAATTTCAGCACACTGGGGTTAAGGGCTGACTCAGTGTGCTCTTCTGAGCCAGGCAGTTACACTGTGATTCTAAGGGCTGAGAAAACGCGTTTATTTCGGGCTGAAAAACACGTTTTGAAAACTGTGCTGTTCCTGCCCTATAACTTACATGGTGGTGACCAAAGTTGCCAAAACGTGTTTATTTCTGCTGAAAAACACGTTTTGACAATTTCAGCACACTGGGGTTAAGGGCTGACTCAGTTTGCTCTTCTGAGCCAGGCAGTTACACTGTGATTCTAAGGGCTGAGAAAACGCGTTTATTTCGGGCTGAAAAACACGTTTTGAAAACTGTGCTGTTCCTGCCCTATAACTTACATGGTGGTGACCAAAGTTGCCAAAACGTGTTTATTTCTGCTGAAAAACACGTTTTGACAATTTCAGCACACTGGGGTTAAGGGCTGACTCAGTTTGCTCTTCTGAGCCAGGCAGTTACACTGTGATTCTAAGGGCTGAGAAAACGCGTTTATTTCGGGCTGAAAAACACGTTTTGAAAACTGTGCTGTTCCTGCCCTATAACTTACATGGTGGTGACCAAAGTTGCCAAAACGTGTTTATTTCTGCTGTAAAACACGTTTTGACAATTTCAGCACACTGGGGTTAAGGGCTGACTCAGTTTGCTCTTCTGAGACAGGCAGTTACACTGTGATTCTAAGGGCTGAGAAAACGCGTTTATTTCGGGCTGAAAAACACGTTTTGAAAACTGTGCTGTTCCTGCCCTATAACTTACATGGTGGTGACCAAAGTTGCCAAAACGTGTTTATTTCTGCTGAAAAACACGTTTTGACAATTTCAGCACACTGGGGTTAAGGGCTGACTCAGTGTGCTCTTCTGAGACAGGCAGTTACACTGCGTTTCTAAGAGCTGAGAAAACGCGTTTACTTCGGGCTTAAAAACACGTTTTGAAAACTGTGCTGTTCCTGCCCTATAACTTACATGGTGGTGACCAAAGTTGCCAAAACGTGTTTATTTCTGCTGAAAAACACGTTTTGACAATTTCAGCACACTGGGGTTAAGGGCTGACTCAGTGTGCTCTTCTGAGACAGGCAGTTACACTGCGATTCTAAGAGCTGAGAAAACGCGTTTATTTCGGGCTGAAAAACACGTTTTGAAAACTGTGCTGTTCCTGCCCTATAACTTACATGGTGGTGACCAAAGTTGCCAAAACGTGTTTATTTCTGCTGAAAAACACGTTTTGACAATTTCAGCACACTGGGGTTAAGGGCTGACTCAGTTTGCTCTTCTGAGCCAGGCATTTACACTGTGATTCTAAGGGCTGAGAAAACGCGTTTATTTCGGGCTGAAAAACACGTTTTGAAAACTGTGCTGTTCCTGCCCTATAACTTACATGGTGGTGACCAAAGTTGCCAAAACGTGTTTATTTCTGCTGAAAAACACGTTTTGACAATTTCAGCACACTGGGGTTAAGGGCTGATTCAGTTTGCTCTTCTGAGCCAGGCAGTTACACTGTGATTCTAAGGGCTGAGAAAACGCGTTTATTTCGGGCTGAAAAACACGTTTTGAAAACTGTGCTGTTTATGCCCTATAACTTACATGGTGGTGACCAAAGTTGCCAAAACGTGTTTATTTCTGCTGTAAAACACGTTTTGACAATTTCAGCACACTGGGGTTAAGGGCTGACTCACTGTGCTCTTCTGAGACAGGCAGTTACACTGTGATTCTAAGGGCAGAGAAAACGCGTTTATTTCAGGCTGAAAAACACGTTTTGAAAACTGTGCTGTTCCTGCCATATAACTTACCTGGTGGTGACCAAAGTTGCCAAAACGTGTTTATTTCTGCTGAAAAACACGTTTTGACAATTTCAGCACACTGGGGTTAAGGGCTGACTCACTGTGCTCTTCTGAGACAGGCAGTTACACTGTGATTCTAAGGGCTGAGAAAACGCGTTTATTTCGGGCTGAAAAACACGTTTTGAAAACTGTGCTGTTCCTGCCATATAACTTACATGGTGGTGACCAAAGTTGCCAAAACGTGTTTATTTCTGCTGAAAAACACGTTTTGACAATTTCAGCACACTGGGGTTAAGGGCTGACTCAGTGTGCTCTTCTGAGCCAGGCAGTTACACTGTGATTCTAAGGGCTGAGAAAACGCGTTTATTTCGGGCTGAAAAACACGTTTTGAAAACTGTGCTGTTCCTGCCCTATAAGTTACATGGTGCTGACCAAAGTTGCCAAAACGTGTTTATTTCTGCTGTAAAACACGTTTTGACAATTTCAGCACACTGGGGTTAAGGGCTGACTCAGTGTGCTCTTCTGAGACAGGCAGTTACACTGCGATTCTAAGAGCTGAGAAAACGCGTTTATTTCGGGCTGAAAAACACGTTTTGAAAACTGTGCTGTTCCTGCCATATAACTTACATGGTGGTGACCAAAGTTGCCAAAACGTGTTTATTTCTGCTGTAAAACACGTTTTGACAATTTCAGCACACTGGGGTTAAGGGCTGACTCAGTGTGCTCTTCTGAGACAGGCAGTTACACTGTGATTCTAAGGGCTGAGAAAACGCGTTTATTTCGGGCTGAAAAACACGTTTTGAAAACTGTGCTGTTCCTGCCCTATAAGTTACATGGTGGTGACCAAAGTTGCCAAAACGTGTTTATTTCTGCTGTAAAACACGTTTTGACAATTTCAGCACACTGGGGTTAAGGGCTGACTCACTGTGCTCTTCTGAGACAGGCAGTTACACTGCGATTCTAAGAGCTGAGAAAACGCGTTTATTTCGGGCTGAAAAACACGTTTTGAAAACTGTGCTGTTCCTGCCATATAACTTACATGGTGGTGACCAAAGTTGCCAAAACGTGTTTATTTCTGCTGAAAAACACGTTTTGACAATTTCAGCACACTGGGGTGAAGGGCTGGCTCACTGTGCTCTTCTGAGACAGGCAGTTACACTGTGATTCTAAGGGCAGAGAAAACGCGTTTATTTCGGGCTGAAAAACACGTTTTGAAAACTGTGCTGTTCCTGCCATATAACTTACCTGGTGGTGACCAAAGTTGCCAAAACGTGTTTATTTCTGCTGAAAAACACGTTTTGACAATTTCAGCACACTGGGGTTAAGGGCTGACTCACTGTGCTCTTCTGAGACAGGCAGTTACACTGTGATTCTAAGGGCTGAGAAAACGCGTTTATTTCGGGCTGAAAAACAGTTTTGAAAACTGTGCTGTTCCTGCCATATAACTTACATGGTGGTGACCAAAGTTGCCAAAACGTGTTTATTTCTGCTGAAAAACACGTTTTGACAATTTCAGCACACTGGGGTTAAGGGCTGACTCAGTGTGCTCTTCTGAGCCAGGCAGTTACACTGTGATTCTAAGGGCTGAGAAAACGCGTTTATTTCGGGCTGAAAAACACGTTTTGAAAACTGTGCTGTTCCTGCCCTATAAGTTACATGGTGCTGACCAAAGTTGCCAAAACGTGTTTATTTCTGCTGTAAAACACGTTTTGACAATTTCAGCACACTGGGGTTAAGGGCTGACTCAGTGTGCTCTTCTGAGACAGGCAGTTACACTGCGATTCTAAGAGCTGAGAAAACGCGTTTATTTCGGGCTGAAAAACACGTTTTGAAAACTGTGCTGTTCCTGCCCTATAACTTACATGGTGGTGACCAAAGTTGCCAAAACGTGTTTATTTCTGCTGAAAAACACGTTTTGACAATTTCAGCACACTGGGGTTAAGGGCTGACTCAGTGTGCTCTTCTGAGACAGGCATTTACACTGCGATTCTAAGAGCTGAGAAAACGCGTTTATTTCGGGCTGAAAAACACGTTTTGAAAACTGTGCTGTTCCTGCCCTATAACTTACATGGTGGTGACCAAAGTTGCCAAAACGTGTTTATTTCTGCTGAAAAACACGTTTTGACAATTTCAGCACACTGGGGTTAAGGGCTGACTCAGTGTGCTCTTCTGAGACAGGCAGTTACACTGCGATTCTAAGAGCTGAGAAAACGCGTTTATTTCGGGCTGAAAAACACGTTTTGAAAACTGTGCTGTTCCTGCCCTATAACTTACATGGTGGTGACCAAAGTTGCCAAAACGTGTTTATTTCTGCTGAAAAACACGTTTTGACAATTTCAGCACACTGGGGTTAAGGGCTGACTCAGTTTGCTCTTCTGAGCCAGGCAGTTACACTGTGATTCTAAGGGCTGAGAAAACGCGTTTATTTCGGGCTGAAAAACACGTTTTGAAAACTGTGCTGTTTATGCCCTATAACTTACATGGTGGTGACCAAAGTTGCCAAAACGTGTTTATTTCTGCTGTAAAACACGTTTTGACAATTTCAGCACACTGGGGTTAAGGGCTGACTCAGTGTGCTCTTCTGAGACAGGCAGTTACACTGCGATTCTAAGAGATGAGAAAACGCGTTTATTTCGGGCTGAAAAACACGTTTTGAAAACTGTGCTGTTCCTGCCCTATAACTTACATGGTGGTGACCAAAGTTGCCAAAACGTGTTTATTTCTGCTGAAAAACACGTTTTGACAATTTCAGCACACTGGGGTTAAGGGCTGACTCAGTGTGCTCTTCTGAGCCAGGCAGTTACACTGTGATTCTAAGGGCTGAGAAAACGCGTTTATTTCGGGCTGAAAAACACGTTTTGAAAACTGTGCTGTTCCTGCCCTATAAGTTACATGGTGCTGACCAAAGTTGCCAAAACGTGTTTATTTCTGCTGTAAAACACGTTTTGACAATTTCAGCACACTGGGGTTAAGGGCTGACTCAGTGTGCTCTTCTGAGACAGGCAGTTACACTGTGATTCTAAGGGCTGAGAAAACGCGTTTATTTCGGGCTGAAAAACACGTTTTGAAAACTGTGCTGTTCCTGCCCTATAAGTTACATGGTGGTGACCAAAGTTGCCAAAACGTGTTTATTTCTGCTGTAAAACACGTTTTGACAATTTCAGCACACTGGGGTTAAGGGCTGACTCACTGTGCTCTTCTGAGACAGGCAGTTACACTGCGATTCTAAGAGCTGAGAAAACGCGTTTATTTCGGGCTGAAAAACACGTTTTGAAAACTGTGCTGTTCATGCCATATAACTTACATGGTGGTGACCAAAGTTGCCAAAACGTGTTTATTTCTGCTGTAAAACACGTTTTGACAATTTCAGCACACTGGGGTTAAGGGCTGACTCACTGTGCTCTTCTGAGACAGGCAGTTACACTGCGATTCTAAGAGCTGAGAAAACGCGTTTATTTCGGGCTGAAAAACACGTTTTGAAAACTGTGCTGTTCCTGCCATATAACTTACATGGTGGTGACCAAAGTTGCCAAAACGTGTTTATTTCTGCTGAAAAACACGTTTTGACAATTTCAGCACACTGGGGTTAAGGGCTGACTCACTGTGCTCTTCTGAGACAGGCAGTTACACTGTGATTCTAAGGGCTGAGAAAACGCGTTTATTTCGGGCTGAAAAACACGTTTTGAAAACTGTGCTGTTCCTGCCCTATAAGTTACATGGTGCTGACCAAAGTTGCCAAAACGTGTTTATTTCTGCTGTAAAACACGTTTTGACAATTTCAGCACACTGGGGTTAAGGGCTGACTCAGTGTGCTCTTCTGAGACAGGCAGTTACACTGCGATTCTAAGAGCTGAGAAAACGCGTTTATTTCGGGCTGAAAAACACGTTTTGAAAACTGTGCTGTTCCTGCCATATAACTTACCTGGTGGTGACCAAAGTTGCCAAAACGTGTTTATTTCTGCTGAAAAACACGTTTTGACAATTTCAGCACACTGGGGTTAAGGGCTGACTCACTGTGCTCTTCTGAGACAGGCAGTTACACTGTGATTCTAAGGGCAGAGAAAACGCGTTTATTTCGGGCTGAAAAACACGTTTTGAAAACTGTGCTGTTCCTGCCATATAACTTACCTGGTGGTGACCAAAGTTGCCAAAACGTGTTTATTTCTGCTGAAAAACACGTTTTGACAATTTCAGCACACTGGGGTTAAGGGCTGACTCACTGTGCTCTTCTGAGACAGGCAGTTACACTGTGATTCTAAGGGCTGAGAAAACGCGTTTATTTCGGGCTGAAAAACACGTTTTGAAAACTGTGCTGTTCCTGCCATATAACTTACATGGTGGTGACCAAAGTTGCCAAAACGTGTTTATTTCTGCTGAAAAACACGTTTTGACAATTTCAGCACACTGGGGTTAAGGGCTGACTCAGTGTGCTCTTCTGAGCCAGGCAGTTACACTGTGATTCTAAGGGCTGAGAAAACGCGTTTATTTCGGGCTGAAAAACACGTTTTGAAAACTGTGCTGTTCCTGCCCTATAAGTTACATGGTGGTGACCAAAGTTGCCAAAACGTGTTTATTTCTGCTGTAAAACACGTTTTGACAATTTCAGCACACTGGGGTTAAGGGCTGACTCACTGTGCTCTTCTGAGACAGGCAGTTACACTGCGATTCTAAGAGCTGAGAAAACGCGTTTATTTCGGGCTGAAAAACACATTTTGAAAACTGTGCTGTTCATGCCATATAACTTACATGGTGGTGACCAAAGTTGCCAAAACGTGTTTATTTCTGCTGTAAAACACGTTTTGACAATTTCAGCACACTGGGGTTAAGGGCTGACTCACTGTGCTCTTCTGAGACAGGCAGTTACACTGCGATTCTAAGAGCTGAGAAAACGCGTTTATTTCGGGCTGAAAAACACGTTTTGAAAACTGTGCTGTTCCTGCCATATAACTTACATGGTGGTGACCAAAGTTGCCAAAACGTGTTTATTTCTGCTGAAAAACACGTTTTGACAATTTCAGCACACTGGGGTTAAGGGCTGACTCACTGTGCTCTTCTGAGACAGGCAGTTACACTGTGATTCTAAGGGCTGAGAAAACGCGTTTATTTCGGGCTGAAAAACACGTTTTGAAAACTGTGCTGTTCCTGCCCTATAAGTTACATGGTGCTGACCAAAGTTGCCAAAACGTGTTTATTTCTGCTGTAAAACACGTTTTGACAATTTCAGCACACTGGGGTTAAGGGCTGACTCAGTGTGCTCTTCTGAGACAGGCAGTTACACTGCGATTCTAAGAGCTGAGAAAACGCGTTTATTTCGGGCTGAAAAACACGTTTTGAAAACTGTGCTGTTCCTGCCATATAACTTACATGGTGGTGACCAAAGTTGCCAAAACGTGTTTATTTCTGCTGAAAAACACGTTTTGACAATTTCAGCACACTGGGGTTAAGGGCTGACTCAGTGTGCTCTTCTGAGACAGGCATTTACACTGCGATTCTAAGAGCTGAGAAAACGCGTTTATTTCGGGCTGAAAAACACGTTTTGAAAACTGTGCTGTTCCTGCCCTATAACTTACATGGTGGTGACCAAAGTTGCCAAAACGTGTTTATTTCTGCTGAAAAACACGTTTTGACAATTTCAGCACACTGGGGTTAAGGGCTGACTCAGTGTGCTCTTCTGAGCCAGGCAGTTACACTGTGATTCTAAGGGCTGAGAAAACGCGTTTATTTCGGGCTGAAAAACACGTTTTGAAAACTGTGCTGTTCCTGCCCTATAACTTACATGGTGGTGACCAAAGTTGCCAAAACGTGTTTATTTCTGCTGAAAAACACGTTTTGACAATTTCAGCACACTGGGGTTAAGGGCTGACTCAGTGTGCTCTTCTGAGACAGGCAGTTACACTGCGATTCTAAGACACGTTTTGACAATTTCAGCACACTGGGGTTAAGGGCTGACTCAGTGTGCTCTTCTGAGACAGGCAGTTACACTGCGATTCTAAGAGCTGAGAAAACGCGTTTATTTCGTGCTGAAAAACACGTTTTGAAAACTGTGCTGTTCCTGCCCTATAACTTACATGGTGGTGACCAAAGTTGCCAAAACGTGTTTATTTCTGCTGAAAAACACGTTTTGACAATTTCAGCACACTGGGGTTAAGGGCTGACTCAGTGTGCTCTTCTGAGACAGGCAGTTACACTGCGATTCTAAGAGCTGAGAAAACGCGTTTATTTCGGGCTGAAAAACACGTTTTGAAAACTGTGCTGTTCCTGCCCTATAACTTACATGGTGGTGACCAAAGTTGCCAAAACGTGTTTATTTCTGCTGAAAAACACGTTTTGACAATTTCAGCACACTGGGGTTAAGGGCTGACTCAGTTTGCTCTTCTGAGCCAGGCAGTTACACTGTGATTCTAAAGGCTGAGAAAACGCGTTTATTTCGGGCTGAAAAACACGTTTTGAAAACTGTGCTGTTTATGCCCTATAACTTACATGGTGGTGACCAAAGTTGCCAAAACGTGTTTATTTCTGCTGTAAAACACGTTTTGACAATTTCAGCACACTGGGGTTAAGGGCTGACTCAGTGTGCTCTTCTGAGACAGGCAGTTACACTGCGATTCTAAGAGCTGAGAAAACGCGTTTATTTCGGGCTGAAAAACACGTTTTGAAAACTGTGCTGTTCCTGCCCTATAAGTTACATGGTGCTGACCAAAGTTGCCAAAACGTGTTTATTTCTGCTGTAAAACACGTTTTGACAATTTCAGCACACTGGGGTTAAGGGCTGACTCAGTGTGCTCTTCTGAGACAGGCAGTTACACTGCGATTCTAAGAGCTGAGAAAACGCGTTTATTTCGGGCTGAAAAACACGTTTTGAAAACTGTGCTGTTCCTGCCATATAACTTACCTGGTGGTGACCAAAGTTGCCAAAACGTGTTTATTTCTGCTGAAAAACACGTTTTGACAATTTCAGCACACTGGGGTTAAGGGCTGACTCACTGTGCTCTTCTGAGACAGGCAGTTACACTGTGATTCTAAGGGCAGAGAAAACGCGTTTATTTCGGGCTGAAAAACACGTTTTGAAAACTGTGCTGTTCCTGCCATATAACTTACCTGGTGGTGACCAAAGTTGCCAAAACGTGTTTATTTCTGCTGAAAAACACGTTTTGACAATTTCAGCACACTGGGGTTAAGGGCTGACTCACTGTGCTCTTCTGAGACAGGCAGTTACACTGTGATTCTAAGGGCTGAGAAAACGCGTTTATTTCGGGCTGAAAAACACGTTTTGAAAACTGTGCTGTTCCTGCCATATAACTTACATGGTGGTGACCAAAGTTGCCAAAACGTGTTTATTTCTGCTGAAAAACACGTTTTGACAATTTCAGCACACTGGGGTTAAGGGCTGACTCAGTTTGCTCTTCTGAGCCAGGCATTTACACTGTGATTCTAAGGGCTGAGAAAACGCGTTTATTTCGGGCTGAAAAACACGTTTTGAAAACTGTGCTGTTCCTGCCCTATAAGTTACATGGTGCTGACCAAAGTTGCCAAAACGTGTTTATTTCTGCTGTAAAACACGTTTTGACAATTTCAGCACACTGGGGTTAAGGGCTGACTCAGTGTGCTGTTCTGAGCCAGGCAGTTACACTGTGATTCTAAGGGCTGAGAAAACGCGTTTATTTCGGGCTGAAAAACACGTTTTGAAAACTGTGCTGTTCCTGCCCTATAACTTACATGGTGGTGACCAAAGTTGTCAAAACGTGTTTATTTCTGCTGAAAAACACGTTTTGACAATTTCAGCACACTGGGGTTAAGGGCTGACTCAGTTTGCTCTTCTGAGCCAGGCAGTTACACTGTGATTCTAAGGGCTGAGAAAACGCGTTTATTTCGGGCTGAAAAACACGTTTTGAAAACTGTGCTGTTCCTGCCCTATAACTTACATGGTGGTGACCAAAGTTGCCAAAACGTGTTTATTTTTGCTGAAAAACACGTTTTGACAATTTCAGCACACTGGGGTTAAGGGCTGACTCAGTTTGCTCTTCTGAGCCAGGCAGTTACACTGTGATTCTATGGGCTGAGAAAACGCGTTTATTTCGGGCTGAAAAACACGTTTTGAAAACTGTGCTGTTCCTGCCCTATAACTTACATGGTGGTGACCAAAGTTGCCAAAACGTGTTTATTTCTGCTGTAAAACACGTTTTGACAATTTCAGCACACTGGGGTTAAGGGCTGACTCAGTGTGCTCTTCTGAGCCAGGCAGTTACACTGTGATTCTAAGGGCTGAGAAAACGCGTTTATTTCGAGCTGAAAAACACGTTTTGAAAACTGTGCTGTTCCTGCCATATAACTTACATGGTGGTGACCAAAGTTGCCAAAACGTGTTTATTTCTGCTGAAAAACACGTTTTGACAATTTCAGCACACTGGGGTTAAGGGCTGACTCACTGTGCTCTTCTGAGACAGGCAGTTACACTGTGATTCTAAGGGCAGAGAAAACGCGTTTATTTCGGGCTGAAAAACACGTTTTGAAAACTGTGCTGTTCCTGCCATATAACTTACCTGGTGGTGACCAAAGTTGCCAAAACGTGTTTATTTCTGCTGAAAAACACGTTTTCACAATTTCAGCACACTGGGGTTAAGGGCTGACTCACTGTGCTCTTCTGAGACAGGCAGTTACACTGTGATTCTAAGGGCTGAGAAAACGCGTTTATTTCGGGCTGAAAAACACGTTTTGAAAACTGTGCTGTTCCTGCCATATAACTTACATGGTGGTGACCAAAGTTGCCAAAACGTGTTTATTTCTGCTGAAAAACACGTTTTGACAATTTCAGCACACTGGGGTTAAGGGCTGACTCAGTGTGCTCTTCTGAGCCAGGCAGTTACACTGTGATTCTAAGGGCTGAGAAAACGCGTTTATTTCGGGCTGAAAAACACGTTTTGAAAACTGTGCTGTTCCTGCCCTATACGTTACATGGTGCTGACCAAAGTTGCCAAAACGTGTTTATTTCTGCTGTAAAACACGTTTTGACAATTTCAGCACACTGGGGTTAAGGGCTGACTCAGTGTGCTCTTCTGAGACAGGCAGTTACACTGTGATTCTAAGGGCTGAGAAAACGCGTTTATTTCGGGCTGAAAAACACGTTTTGAAAACTGTGCTGTTCCTGCCCTATAAGTTACATGGTGGTGACCAAAGTTGCCAAAACGTGTTTATTTCTGCTGTAAAACACGTTTTGACAATTTCAGCACACTGGGGTTAAGGGCTGACTCACTGTGCTCTTCTGAGACAGGCAGTTACACTGCGATTCTAAGAGCTGAGAAAACGCGTTTATTTCGGGCTGAAAAACACGTTTTGAAAACTGTGCTGTTCCTGCCATATAACTTACATGGTGGTGACCAAAGTTGCCAAAACGTGTTTATTTCTGCTGAAAAACACGTTTTGACAATTTCAGCACACTGGGGTTAAGGGCTGACTCACTGTGCTCTTCTGAGACAGGCAGTTACACTGTGATTCTAAGGGCAGAGAAAACGCGTTTATTTCGGGCTGAAAAACACGTTTTGAAAACTGTGCTGTTCCTGCCATATAACTTACCTGGTGGTGACCAAAGTTGCCAAAACGTGTTTATTTCTGCTGAAAAACACGTTTTGACAATTTCAGCACACTGGGGTTAAGGGCTGACTCACTGTGCTCTTCTGAGACAGGCAGTTACACTGTGATTCTAAGGGCTGAGAAAACGCGTTTATTTCGGGCTGAAAAACACGTTTTGAAAACTGTGCTGTTCCTGCCATATAACTTACATGGTGGTGACCAAAGTTGCCAAAACGTGTTTATTTCTGCTGAAAAACACGTTTTGACAATTTCAGCACACTGGGGTTAAGGGCTGACTCAGTGTGCTCTTCTGAGCCAGGCAGTTACACTGTGATTCTAAGGGCTGAGAAAACGCGTTTATTTCGGGCTGAAAAACACGTTTTGAAAACTGTGCTGTTCCTGCCCTATAAGTTACATGGTGCTGACCAAAGTTGCCAAAACGTGTTTATTTCTGCTGTAAAACACGTTTTGACAATTTCAGCACACTGGGGTTAAGGGCTGACTCAGTGTGCTCTTCTGAGACAGGCAGTTACACTGCGATTCTAAGAGCTGAGAAAACGCGTTTATTTCGGGCTGAAAAACACGTTTTGAAAACTGTGCTGTTCCTGCCCTATAACTTACATGGTGGTGACCAAAGTTGCCAAAACGTGTTTATTTCTGCTGAAAAACACGTTTTGACAATTTCAGCACACTGGGGTTAAGGGCTGACTCAGTGTGCTCTTCTGAGACAGGCATTTACACTGCGATTCTAAGAGCTGAGAAAACGCGTTTATTTCGGGCTGAAAAACACGTTTTGAAAACTGTGCTGTTCCTGCCCTATAACTTACATGGTGGTGACCAAAGTTGCCAAAACGTGTTTATTTCTGCTGAAAAACACGTTTTGACAATTTCAGCACACTGGGGTTAAGGGCTGACTCAGTGTGCTCTTCTGAGACAGGCAGTTACACTGCGATTCTAAGAGCTGAGAAAACGCGTTTATTTCGGGCTGAAAAACACGTTTTGAAAACTGTGCTGTTCCTGCCCTATAACTTACATGGTGGTGACCAAAGTTGCCAAAACGTGTTTATTTCTGCTGAAAAACACGTTTTGACAATTTCAGCACACTGGGGTTAAGGGCTGACTCAGTGTGCTCTTCTGAGCCAGGCAGTTACACTGTGATTCTAAGGGCTGAGAAAACGCGTTTATTTCGGGCTGAAAAACACGTTTTGAAAACTGTGCTGTTCCTGCCCTATAACTTACATGGTGGTGACCAAAGTTGCCAAAACGTGTTTATTTCTGCTGAAAAACACGTTTTGACAATTTCAGCACACTGGGGTTAAGGGCTGACTCAGTGTGCTCTTCTGAGACAGGCAGTTACACTGCGATTCTAAGAGCTGAGAAAACGCGTTTATTTCGGGCTGAAAAACACGTTTTGAAAACTGTGCTGTTCCTGCCCTATAACTTACATGGTGGTGACCAAAGTTGCCAAAACGTGTTTATTTCTGCTGAAAAACACGTTTTGACAATTTCAGCACACTGGGGTTAAGGGCTGACTCAGTTTGCTCTTCTGAGCCAGGCAGTTACACTGTGATTCTAAGGGCTGAGAAAACGCGTTTATTTCGGGCTGAAAAACACGTTTTGAAAACTGTGCTGTTCCTGCCCTATAACTTACATGGTGGTGACCAAAGTTGCCAAAACGTGTTTATTTCTGCTGAAAAACACGTTTTGACAATTTCAGCACACTGGGGTTAAGGGCTGACTCAGTGTGCTCTTCTGAGCCAGGCAGTTACACTGTGATTCTAAGGGCTGAGAAAACGCGTTTATTTCGGGCTGAAAAACACGTTTTGAAAACTGTGCTGTTCCTGCCCTATAAGTTACATGGTGCTGACCAAAGTTGCCAAAACGTGTTTATTTCTGCTGAAAAACACGTTTTGACAATTTCAGCACACTGGGGTTAAGGGCTGACTCACTGTGCTCTTCTGAGACAGGCAGTTACACTGTGATTCTAAGGGAAGAGAAAACGCGTTTATTTCGGGCTGAAAAACACGTTTTGAAAACTGTGCTGTTCCTGCCATATAACTTACCTGGTGGTGACCAAAGTTGCCAAAACGTGTTTATTTCTGCTGAAAAACACGTTTTGACAATTTCAGCACACTGGGGTTAAGGGCTGACTCACTGTGCTCTTCTGAGACAGGCAGTTACACTGTGATTCTAAGGGCTGAGAAAACGCGTTTATTTCGGGCTGAAAAACACGTTTTGAAAACTGTGCTGTTCCTGCCATATAACTTACATGGTGGTGACCAAAGTTGCCAAAACGTGTTTATTTCTGCTGAAAAACACGTTTTGACAATTTCAGCACACTGGGGTTAAGGGCTGACTCAGTGTGCTCTTCTGAGCCAGGCAGTTACACTGTGATTCTAAGGGCTGAGAAAACGCGTTTATTTCGGGCTGAAAAACACGTTTTGAAAACTGTGCTGTTCCTGCCCTATAAGTTACATGGTGCTGACCAAAGTTGCCAAAACGTGTTTATTTCTGCTGTAAAACACGTTTTGACAATTTCAGCACACTGGGGTTAAGGGCTGACTCAGTGTGCTCTTCTGAGACAGGCAGTTACACTGCGATTCTAAGAGCTGAGAAAACGCGTTTATTTCGGGCTGAAAAACACGTTTTGAAAACTGTGCTGTTCCTGCCATATAACTTACATGGTGGTGACCAAAGTTGCCAAAACGTGTTTATTTCTGCTGAAAAACACGTTTTGACAATTTCAGCACACTGGGGTTAAGGGCTGACTCAGTTTGCTCTTCTGAGCCAGGCATTTACACTGTGATTCTAAGGGCTGAGAAAACGCGTTTATTTCGGGCTGAAAAACACGTTTTGAAAACTGTGCTGTTCCTGCCCTATAACTTACATGGTGGTGACCAAAGTTGCCAAAACGTGTTTATTTCTGCTGTAAAACACGTTTAGAAAATTTCAGCACACTGGGGTTAAGGGCTGACTCAGTGTGCTCTTCTGAGCCAGGCAGTTACACTGTGATTCTAAGGGCTGAGAAAACGCGTTTATTTCGGGCTGAAAAACACGTTTTGAAAACTGTGCTGTTCCTGCCCTATAACTTACATGGTGGTGACCAAAGTTGCCAAAACGTGTTTATTTCTGCTGAAAAACACGTTTTGACAATTTCAGCACACTGGGGTTAAGGGCTGACTCAGTTTGCTCTTCTGAGCCAGGCAGTTACACTGTGATTCTAAGGGCTGAGAAAACGCGTTTATTTCGGGCTGAAAAACACGTTTTGAAAACTGTGCTGTTCCTGCCCTATAACTTACATGGTGGTGACCAAAGTTGCCAAAACGTGTTTATTTCTGCTGAAAAACACGTTTTGACAATTTCAGCACACTGGGGTTAAGGGCTGACTCAGTGTGCTCTTCTGAGCCAGGCAGTTACACTGTGATTCTAAGGGCTGAGAAAACGCGTTTATTTCGGGCTGAAAAACACGTTTTGAAAACTGTGCTGTTCCTGCCCTATAAGTTACATGGTGCTGACCAAAGTTGCCAAAACGTGTTTATTTCTGCTGTAAAACACGTTTTGACAATTTCAGCACACTGGGGTTAAGGGCTGACTCAGTGTGCTCTTCTGAGACAGGCAGTTACACTGCGATTCTAAGAGCTGAGAAAACGCGTTTATTTCGGGCTGAAAAACACGTTTTGAAAACTGTGCTGTTCCTGCTATATAACTTACATGGTGGTGACCAAAGTTGCCAAAACGTGTTTATTTCTGCTGAAAAACACGTTTTGACAATTTCAGCACACTGGGGTTAAGGGCTGACTCAGTTTGCTCTTCTGAGCCAGGCATTTACACTGTGATTCTAAGGGCTGAGAAAACGCGTTTATTTCGGGCTGAAAAACACGTTTTGAAAACTGTGCTGTTCCTGCCCTATAACTTACATGGTGGTGACCAAAGTTGCCAAAACGTGTTTATTTCTGCTGTAAAACACGTTTAGACAATTTCAGCACACTGGGGTTAAGGGCTGACTCAGTGTGCTGTTCTGAGCCAGGCAGTTACACTGTGATTCTAAGGGCTGAGAAAACGCGTTTATTTCGGGCTGAAAAACACGTTTTGAAAACTGTGCTGTTCCTGCCCTATAACTTACATGGTGGTGACCAAAGTTGTCAAAACGTGTTTATTTCTGCTGAAAAACACGTTTTGACAATTTCAGCACACTGGGGTTAAGGGCTGACTCAGTTTGCTCTTCTGAGCCAGGCAGTTACACTGTGATTCTAAGGGCTGAGAAAACGCGTTTATTTCGGGCTGAAAAACACGTTTTGAAAACTGTGCTGTTCCTGCCCTATAACTTACATGGTGGTGACCAAAGTTGCCAAAACGTGTTTATTTCTGCTGAAAAACACGTTTTGACAATTTCAGCACACTGGGGTAAAGGGCTGACTCACTGTGCTCTTCTGAGACAGGCAGTTACACTGTGATTCTAAGGGCAGAGAAAACGCGTTTATTTCGGGCTGAAAAACACGTTTTGAAAACTGTGCTGTTCCTGCCATATAACTTACCTGGTGGTGACCAAAGTTGCCAAAACGTGTTTATTTCTGCTGAAAAACACGTTTTCACAATTTCAGCACACTGGGGTTAAGGGCTGACTCACTGTGCTCTTCTGAGACAGGCAGTTACACTGTGATTCTAAGGGCTGAGAAAACGCGTTTATTTCGGGCTGAAAAACACGTTTTGAAAACTGTGCTGTTCCTGCCCTATACGTTACATGGTGCTGACCAAAGTTGCCAAAACGTGTTTATTTCTGCTGTAAAACACGTTTTGACAATTTCAGCACACTGGGGTTAAGGGCTGACTCAGTGTGCTCTTCTGAGACAGGCAGTTACACTGTGATTCTAAGGGCTGAGAAAACGCGTTTATTTCGGGCTGAAAAACACGTTTTGAAAACTGTGCTGTTCCTGCCCTATAAGTTACATGGTGGTGACCAAAGTTGCCAAAACGTGTTTATTTCTGCTGTAAAACACGTTTTGACAATTTCAGCACACTGGGGTTAAGGGCTGACTCACTGTGCTCTTCTGAGACAGGCAGTTACACTGCGATTCTAAGAGCTGAGAAAACGCGTTTATTTCGGGCTGAAAAACACGTTTTGAAAACTGTGCTGTTCCTGCCATATAACTTACATGGTGGTGACCAAAGTTGCCAAAACGTGTTTATTTCTGCTGAAAAACACGTTTTGACAATTTCAGCACACTGGGGTTAAGGGCTGACTCACTGTGCTCTTCTGAGACAGGCAGTTACACTGTGATTCTAAGGGCAGAGAAAACGCGTTTATTTCGGGCTGAAAAACACGTTTTGAAAACTGTGCTGTTCCTGCCATATAACTTACCTGGTGGTGACCAAAGTTGCCAAAACGTGTTTATTTCTGCTGAAAAACACGTTTTGACAATTTCAGCACACTGGGGTTAAGGGCTGACTCACTGTGCTCTTCTGAGACAGGCAGTTACACTGTGATTCTAAGGGCTGAGAAAACGCGTTTATTTCGGGCTGAAAAACACGTTTTGAAAACTGTGCTGTTCCTGCCATATAACTTACATGGTGGTGACCAAAGTTGCCAAAACGTGTTTATTTCTGCTGAAAAACACGTTTTGACAATTTCAGCACACTGGGGTTAAGGGCTGACTCAGTGTGCTCTTCTGAGCCAGGCAGTTACACTGTGATTCTAAGGGCTGAGAAAACGCGTTTATTTCGGGCTGAAAAACACGTTTTGAAAACTGTGCTGTTCCTGCCCTATAAGTTACATGGTGCTGACCAAAGTTGCCAAAACGTGTTTATTTCTGCTGTAAAACACGTTTTGACAATTTCAGCACACTGGGGTTAAGGGCTGACTCAGTGTGCTCTTCTGAGACAGGCAGTTACACTGCGATTCTAAGAGCTGAGAAAACGCGTTTATTTCGGGCTGAAAAACACGTTTTGAAAACTGTGCTGTTCCTGCCCTATAACTTACATGGTGGTGACCAAAGTTGCCAAAACGTGTTTATTTCTGCTGAAAAACACGTTTTGACAATTTCAGCACACTGGGGTTAAGGGCTGACTCAGTGTGCTCTTCTGAGACAGGCATTTACACTGCGATTCTAAGAGCTGAGAAAACGCGTTTATTTCGGGCTGAAAAACACGTTTTGAAAACTGTGCTGTTCCTGCCCTATAACTTACATGGTGGTGACCAAAGTTGCCAAAACGTGTTTATTTCTGCTGAAAAACACGTTTTGACAATTTCAGCACACTGGGGTTAAGGGCTGACTCAGTGTGCTCTTCTGAGACAGGCAGTTACACTGCGATTCTAAGAGCTGAGAAAACGCGTTTATTTCGGGCTGAAAAACACGTTTTGAAAACTGTGCTGTTCCTGCCCTATAACTTACATGGTGGTGACCAAAGTTGCCAAAACGTGTTTATTTCTGCTGAAAAACACGTTTTGACAATTTCAGCACACTGGGGTTAAGGGCTGACTCAGTGTGCTCTTCTGAGCCAGGCAGTTACACTGTGATTCTAAGGGCTGAGAAAACGCGTTTATTTCGGGCTGAAAAACACGTTTTGAAAACTGTGCTGTTCCTGCCCTATAACTTACATGGTGGTGACCAAAGTTGCCAAAACGTGTTTATTTCTGCTGAAAAACACGTTTTGACAATTTCAGCACACTGGGGTTAAGGGCTGACTCAGTGTGCTCTTCTGAGACAGGCAGTTACACTGCGATTCTAAGAGCTGAGAAAACGCGTTTATTTCGGGCTGAAAAACACGTTTTGAAAACTGTGCTGTTCCTGCCCTATAACTTACATGGTGGTGACCAAAGTTGCCAAAACGTGTTTATTTCTGCTGAAAAACACGTTTTGACAATTTCAGCACACTGGGGTTAAGGGCTGACTCAGTTTGCTCTTCTGAGCCAGGCAGTTACACTGTGATTCTAAGGGCTGAGAAAACGCGTTTATTTCGGGCTGAAAAACACGTTTTGAAAACTGTGCTGTTCCTGCCCTATAACTTACATGGTGGTGACCAAAGTTGCCAAAACGTGTTTATTTCTGCTGAAAAACACGTTTTGACAATTTCAGCACACTGGGGTTAAGGGCTGACTCAGTGTGCTCTTCTGAGCCAGGCAGTTACACTGTGATTCTAAGGGCTGAGAAAACGCGTTTATTTCGGGCTGAAAAACACGTTTTGAAAACTGTGCTGTTCCTGCCCTATAAGTTACATGGTGCTGACCAAAGTTGCCAAAACGTGTTTATTTCTGCTGAAAAACACGTTTTGACAATTTCAGCACACTGGGGTTAAGGGCTGACTCACTGTGCTCTTCTGAGACAGGCAGTTACACTGTGATTCTAAGGGAAGAGAAAACGCGTTTATTTCGGGCTGAAAAACACGTTTTGAAAACTGTGCTGTTCCTGCCATATAACTTACCTGGTGGTGACCAAAGTTGCCAAAACGTGTTTATTTCTGCTGAAAAACACGTTTTGACAATTTCAGCACACTGGGGTTAAGGGCTGACTCACTGTGCTCTTCTGAGACAGGCAGTTACACTGTGATTCTAAGGGCTGAGAAAACGCGTTTATTTCGGGCTGAAAAACACGTTTTGAAAACTGTGCTGTTCCTGCCATATAACTTACATGGTGGTGACCAAAGTTGCCAAAACGTGTTTATTTCTGCTGAAAAACACGTTTTGACAATTTCAGCACACTGGGGTTAAGGGCTGACTCAGTGTGCTCTTCTGAGCCAGGCAGTTACACTGTGATTCTAAGGGCTGAGAAAACGCGTTTATTTCGGGCTGAAAAACACGTTTTGAAAACTGTGCTGTTCCTGCCCTATAAGTTACATGGTGCTGACCAAAGTTGCCAAAACGTGTTTATTTCTGCTGTAAAACACGTTTTGACAATTTCAGCACACTGGGGTTAAGGGCTGACTCAGTGTGCTCTTCTGAGACAGGCAGTTACACTGCGATTCTAAGAGCTGAGAAAACGCGTTTATTTCGGGCTGAAAAACACGTTTTGAAAACTGTGCTGTTCCTGCCATATAACTTACATGGTGGTGACCAAAGTTGCCAAAACGTGTTTATTTCTGCTGAAAAACACGTTTTGACAATTTCAGCACACTGGGGTTAAGGGCTGACTCAGTTTGCTCTTCTGAGCCAGGCATTTACACTGTGATTCTAAGGGCTGAGAAAACGCGTTTATTTCGGGCTGAAAAACACGTTTTGAAAACTGTGCTGTTCCTGCCCTATAACTTACATGGTGGTGACCAAAGTTGCCAAAACGTGTTTATTTCTGCTGTAAAACACGTTTAGACAATTTCAGCACACTGGGGTTAAGGGCTGACTCAGTGTGCTCTTCTGAGCCAGGCAGTTACACTGTGATTCTAAGGGCTGAGAAAACGCGTTTATTTCGGGCTGAAAAACACGTTTTGAAAACTGTGCTGTTCCTGCCCTATAACTTACATGGTGGTGACCAAAGTTGCCAAAACGTGTTTATTTCTGCTGAAAAACACGTTTTGACAATTTCAGCACACTGGGGTTAAGGGCTGACTCAGTTTGCTCTTCTGAGCCAGGCAGTTACACTGTGATTCTAAGGGCTGAGAAAACGCGTTTATTTCGGGCTGAAAAACACGTTTTGAAAACTGTGCTGTTCCTGCCCTATAACTTACATGGTGGTGACCAAAGTTGCCAAAACGTGTTTATTTCTGCTGAAAAACACGTTTTGACAATTTCAGCACACTGGGGTTAAGGGCTGACTCAGTTTGCTCTTCTGAGCCAGGCAGTTACACTGTGATTCTAAGGGCTGAGAAAACGCGTTTATTTCGGGCTGAAAAACACGTTTTGAAAACTGTGCTGTTCCTGCCCTATAACTTACATGGTGGTGACCAAAGTTGCCAAAACGTGTTTATTTCTGCTGTAAAACACGTTTTGACAATTTCAGCACACTGGGGTTAAGGGCTGACTCAGTGTGCTCTTCTGAGCCAGGCAGTTACACTGTGATTCTAAGGGCAGAGAAAACGCGTTTATTTCGGGCTGAAAAACACGTTTTGAAAACTGTGCTGTTCCTGCCATATAACATACCTGGTGGTGACCAAAGTTGCCAAAACGTGTTTATTTCTGCTGAAAAACACGTTTTGACAATTTCAGCACACTGGGGTTAAGGGCTGACTCAGTGTGCTCTTCTGAGACAGGCAGTTACACTGCGATTCTAAGAGCTGAGAAAACGCGTTTATTTCGGGCTGAAAAACACGTTTTGAAAACTGTGCTGTTCCTGCCATATAACTTACCTGGTGGTGACCAAAGTTGCCAAAACGTGTTTATTTCTGCTGAAAAACACGTTTTGACAATTTCAGCACACTGGGGTTAAGGGCTGACTCACTGTGCTCTTCTGAGACAGGCAGTTACACTGTGATTCTAAGGGAAGAGAAAACGCGTTTATTTCGGGCTGAAAAACACGTTTTGAAAACTGTGCTGTTCCTGCCATATAACTTACCTGGTGGTGACCAAAGTTGCCAAAACGTGTTTATTTCTGCTGAAAAACACGTTTTGACAATTTCAGCACACTGGGGTTAAGGGCTGACTCACTGTGCTCTTCTGAGACAGGCAGTTACACTGTGATTCTAAGGGCTGAGAAAACGCGTTTATTTCGGGCTGAAAAACACGTTTTGAAAACTGTGCTGTTCCTGCCATATAACTTACATGGTGGTGACCAAAGTTGCCAAAACGTGTTTATTTCTGCTGAAAAACACGTTTTGACAATTTCAGCACACTGGGGTTAAGGGCTGACTCAGTGTGCTCTTCTGAGCCAGGCAGTTACACTGTGATTCTAAGGGCTGAGAAAACGCGTTTATTTCGGGCTGAAAAACACGTTTTGAAAACTGTGCTGTTCCTGCCCTATAAGTTACATGGTGCTGACCAAAGTTGCCAAAACGTGTTTATTTCTGCTGTAAAACACGTTTTGACAATTTCAGCACACTGGGGTTAAGGGCTGACTCAGTGTGCTCTTCTGAGACAGGCAGTTACACTGCGATTCTAAGAGCTGAGAAAACGCGTTTATTTCGGGCTGAAAAACACGTTTTGAAAACTGTGCTGTTCCTGCCATATAACTTACATGGTGGTGACCAAAGTTGCCAAAACGTGTTTATTTCTGCTGAAAAACACGTTTTGACAATTTCAGCACACTGGGGTTAAGGGCTGAGTCAGTTTGCTCTTCTGAGCCAGGCATTTACACTGTGATTCTAAGGGCTGAGAAAACGCGTTTATTTCGGGCTGAAAAACACGTTTTGAAAACTGTGCTGTTCCTGCCCTATAACTTACATGGTGGTGACCAAAGTTGCCAAAACGTGTTTATTTCTGCTGAAAAACACGTTTTGACAATTTCAGCACACTGGGGTTAAGGGCTGACTCAGTTTGCTCTTCTGAGCCAGGCAGTTACACTGTGATTCTAAGGGCTGAGAAAACGCGTTTATTTCGGGCTGAAAAACACGTTTTGAAAACTGTGCTGTTCCTGCCCTATAACTTACATGGTGGTGACCAAAGTTGCCAAAACGTGTTTATTTCTGCTGAAAAACACGTTTTGACAATTTCAGCACACTGGGGTTAAGGGCTGACTCAGTTTGCTCTTCTGAGCCAGGCAGTTACACTGTGATTCTAAGGGCTGAGAAAACGCGTTTATTTCGGGCTGAAAAACACGTTTTGAAAACTGTGCTGTTCCTGCCCTATAACTTACATGGTGGTGACCAAAGTTGCCAAAACGTGTTTATTTCTGCTGTAAAACACGTTTTGACAATTTCAGCACACTGGGGTTAAGGGCTGACTCAGTGTGCTCTTCTGAGCCAGGCAGTTACACTGTGATTCTAAGGGCTGAGAAAACGCGTTTATTTCGAGCTGAAAAACACGTTTTGAAAACTGTGCTGTTCCTGCCATATAACTTACATGGTGGTGACCAAAGTTGCCAAAACGTGTTTATTTCTGCTGAAAAACACGTTTTGACAATTTCAGCACACTGGGGTTAAGGGCTGACTCACTGTGCTCTTCTGAGACAGGCAGTTACACTGTGATTCTAAGGGCAGAGAAAACGCGTTTATTTCGGGCTGAAAAACACGTTTTGAAAACTGTGCTGTTCCTGCCATATAACATACCTGGTGGTGACCAAAGTTGCCAAAACGTGTTTATTTCTGCTGAAAAACACGTTTTGACAATTTCAGCACACTGGGGTTAAGGGCTGACTCACTGTGCTCTTCTGAGACAGGCAGTTACACTGTGATTCTAAGGGCTGAGAAAACGCGTTTATTTCGGGCTGAAAAACACGTTTTGAAAACTGTGCTGTTCCTGCCATATAACTTACATGGTGGTGACCAAAGTTGCCAAAACGTGTTTATTTCTGCTGAAAAACACGTTTTGACAATTTCAGCACACTGGGGTTAAGGGCTGACTCAGTGTGCTCTTCTGAGCCAGGTAGTTACACTGTGATTCTAAGGGCTGAGAAAACGCGTTTATTTCGGGCTGAAAAACACGTTTTGAAAACTGTGCTGTTCCTGCCCTATAAGTTACATGGTGCTGACCAAAGTTGCCAAAACGTGTTTATTTCTGCTGTAAAACACGTTTTGACAATTTCAGCACACTGGGGTTAAGGGCTGACTCAGTGTGCTCTTCTGAGACAGGCAGTTACACTGCGATTCTAAGAGCTGAGAAAACGCGTTTATTTCGGGCTGAAAAACACGTTTTGAAAACTGTGCTGTTCCTGCCCTATAACTTACATGGTGGTGACCAAAGTTGCCAAAACGTGTTTATTTCTGCTGAAAAACACGTTTTGACAATTTCAGCACACTGGGGTTAAGGGCTGACTCAGTGTGCTCTTCTGAGACAGGCAGTTACACTGCGATTCTAAGAGCTGAGAAAACGCGTTTATTTCGGGCTGAAAAACACGTTTTGAAAACTGTGCTGTTCCTGCCCTATAACTTACATGGTGGTGACCAAAGTTGCCAAAACGTGTTTATTTCTGCTGAAAAACACGTTTTGACAATTTCAGCACACTGGGGTTAAGGGCTGACTCAGTGTGCTCTTCTGAGACAGGCAGTTACACTGCGATTCTAAGAGCTGAGAAAACGCGTTTATTTCGGGCTGAAAAACACGTTTTGAAAACTGTGCTGTTCCTGCCCTATAACTTACATGGTGGTGACCAAAGTTGCCAAAACGTGTTTATTTCTGCTGAAAAACACGTTTTGACAATTTCAGCACACTGGGGTTAAGGGCTGACTCAGTGTGCTCTTCTGAGACAGGCAGTTACACTGCGATTCTAAGAGCTGAGAAAACGCGTTTATTTCGGGCTGAAAAACACGTTTTGAAAACTGTGCTGTTCCTGCCCTATAACTTACATGGTGGTGACCAAAGTTGCCAAAACGTGTTTATTTCTGCTGAAAAACACGTTTTGACAATTTCAGCACACTGGGGTTAAGGGCTGACTCAGTGTGCTCTTCTGAGACAGGCAGTTACACTGCGATTCTAAGAGCTGAGAAAACGCGTTTATTTCGGGCTGAAAAACACGTTTTGAAAACTGTGCTGTTCCTGCCCTATAACTTACATGGTGGTGACCAAAGTTGCCAAAACGTGTTTATTTCTGCTGTAAAACACGTTTTGACAATTTCAGCACACTGGGGTTAAGGGCTGACTCAGTGTGCTCTTCTGAGACAGGCAGTTACACTGCGATTCTAAGAGCTGAGAAAACGCGTTTATTTCGGGCTGAAAAACACGTTTTGAAAACTGTGCTGTTCCTGCCCTATAACTTACATGGTGGTGACCAAAGTTGCCAAAACGTGTTTATTTCTGCTGAAAAACACGTTTTGACAATTTCAGCACACTGGGGTTAAGGGCTGACTCAGTTTGCTCTTCTGAGCCAGGCATTTACACTGTGATTCTAAGGGCTGAGAAAACGCGTTTATTTCGGGCTGAAAAACACGTTTTGAAAACTGTGCTGTTCCTGCCCTAAAACTTACATGGTGGTGACCAAAGTTGCCAAAACGTGTTTATTTCTGCTGTAAAACACGTTTTGACAATTTCAGCACACTGGGGTTAAGGGCTGACTCAGTGTGCTCTTCTGAGCCAGGCAGTTACACTGTGATTCTAAGGGCTGAGAAAACGCGTTTATTTCAGGCTGAAAAACACGTTTTGAAAACTGTGCTGTTCCTGCCCTATAACTTACATGGTGGTGACCAAAGTTGCCAAAACGTGTTTATTTCTGCTGAAAAACACGTTTTGACAATTTCAGCACACTGGGGTTAAGGGCTGACTCAGTTTGCTCTTCTGAGCCAGGCAGTTACACTGTGATTCTAAGGGCTGAGAAAACGCGTTTATTTCGGGCTGAAAAACACGTTTTGAAAACTGTGCTGTTCCTGCCCTATAACTTACATGGTGGTGACCAAAGTTGCCAAAACGTGTTTATTTCTGCTGAAAAACACGTTTTGACAATTTCAGCACACTGGGGTTAAGGGCTGACTCAGTTTGCTCTTCTGAGCCAGGCAGTTACACTGTGATTCTAAGGGCTGAGAAAACGCGTTTATTTCGGGCTGAAAAACACGTTTTGAAAACTGTGCTGTTCCTGCCCTATAACTTACATGGTGGTGACCAAAGTTGCCAAAACGTGTTTATTTCTGCTGTAAAACACGTTTTGACAATTTCAGCACACTGGGGTTAAGGGCTGACTCAGTTTGCTCTTCTGAGCCAGGCAGTTACACTGTGATTCTAAGGGCTGAGAAAACGCGTTTATTTCGGGCTGAAAAACACGTTTTGAAAACTGTGCTGTTCCTGCCCTATAACTTACATGGTGGTGACCAAAGTTGCCAAAACGTGTTTATTTCTGCTGAAAAACACGTTTTGACAATTTCAGCACACTGGGGTTAAGGGCTGACTCAGTGTGCTCTTCTGAGACAGGCAGTTACACTGCGTTTCTAAGAGCTGAGAAAACGCGTTTATTTCGGGCTGAAAAACACGTTTTGAAAACTGTGCTGTTCCTGCCCTATAACTTACATGGTGGTGACCAAAGTTGCCAAAACGTGTTTATTTCTGCTGAAAAACACGTTTTGACAATTTCAGCACACTGGGGTTAAGGGCTGACTCAGTGTGCTCTTCTGAGACAGGCAGTTACACTGCGATTCTAAGAGCTGAGAAAACGCGTTTATTTCGGGCTGAAAAACACGTTTTGAAAACTGTGCTGTTCCTGCCCTATAACTTACATGGTGGTGACCAAAGTTGCCAAAACGTGTTTATTTCTGCTGAAAAACACGTTTTGACAATTTCAGCACACTGGGGTTAAGGGCTGATTCAGTTTGCTCTTCTGAGCCAGGCAGTTACACTGTGATTCTAAGGGCTGAGAAAACGCGTTTATTTCGGGCTGAAAAACACGTTTTGAAAACTGTGCTGTTTATGCCCTATAAGTTACATGGTGGTGACCAAAGTTGCCAAAACGTGTTTATTTCTGCTGTAAAACACGTTTTGACAATTTCAGCACACTGGGGTTAAGGGCTGACTCACTGTGCTCTTCTGAGACAGGCAGTTACACTGCGATTCTAAGAGCTGAGAAAACGCGTTTATTTCGGGCTGAAAAACACGTTTTGAAAACTGTGCTGTTCATGCCATATAACTTACATGGTGGTGACCAAAGTTGCCAAAACGTGTTTATTTCTGCTGTAAAACACGTTTTGACAATTTCAGCACACTGGGGTTAAGGGCTGACTCACTGTGCTCTTCTGAGCCAGGCAGTTACACTGCGATTCTAAGGGCTGAGAAAACGCGTTTATTTCGGGCTGAAAAACACGTTTTGAAAACTGTGCTGTTCATGCCATATAACTTACATGGTGGTGACCAAAGTTGCCAAAACGTGTTTATTTCTGCTGTAAAACACGTTTTGACAATTTCAGCACACTGGGGTTAAGGGCTGACTCACTGTGCTCTTCTGAGACAGGCAGTTACACTGCGATTCTAAGAGCTGAGAAAACGCGTTTATTTCGGGCTGAAAAACACGTTTTGAAAACTGTGCTGTTCCTGCCATATAACTTACATGGTGGTGACCAAAGTTGCCAAAACGTGTTTATTTCTGCTGAAAAACACGTTTTGACAATTTCAGCACACTGGGGTTAAGGGCTGACTCACTGTGCTCTTCTGAGACAGGCAGTTACACTGTGATTCTAAGGGCTGAGAAAACGCGTTTATTTCGGGCTGAAAAACACGTTTTGAAAACTGTGCTGTTCCTGCCCTATAAGTTACATGGTGCTGACCAAAGTTGCCAAAACGTGTTTATTTCTGCTGTAAAACACGTTTTGACAATTTCAGCACACTGGGGTTAAGGGCTGACTCAGTGTGCTCTTCTGAGACAGGCAGTTACACTGCGATTCTAAGAGCTGAGAAAACGCGTTTATTTCGGGCTGAAAAACACGTTTTGAAAACTGTGCTGTTCCTGCCCTATAACTTACATGGTGGTGACCAAAGTTGCCAAAACGTGTTTATTTCTGCTGTAAAACACGTTTAGACAATTTCAGCACACTGGGGTTAAGGGCTGACTCAGTGTGCTCTTCTGAGCCAGGCAGTTACACTGTGATTCTAAGGGCTGAGAAAACGCGTTTATTTCGGGCTGAAAAACACGTTTTGAAAACTGTGCTGTTCCTGCCCTATAACTTACATGGTGGTGACCAAAGTTGCCAAAACGTGTTTATTTCTGCTGAAAAACACGTTTTGACAATTTCAGCACACTGGGGTTAAGGGCTGACTCAGTTTGCTCTTCTGAGCCAGGCAGTTACACTGTGATTCTAAGGGCTGAGAAAACGCGTTTATTTCGGGCTGAAAAACACGTTTTGAAAACTGTGCTGTTTCTGCCCTATAACTTACATGGTGGTGACCAAAGTTGCCAAAACGTGTTTATTTCTGCTGAAAAACACCTTTTGACAATTTCAGCACACTGGGGTTAAGGGCTGACTCAGTTTGCTCTTCTGAGCCAGGCAGTTACACTGTGATTCTAAGGGCTGAGAAAACGCGTTTATTTCGGGCTGAAAAACACGTTTTGAAAACTGTGCTGTTCCTGCCCTATAACTTACATGGTGGTGACCAAAGTTGCCAAAACGTGTTTATTTCTGCTGTAAAACACGTTTTGACAATTTCAGCACACTGGGGTTAAGGGCTGACTCAGTGTGCTCTTCTGAGCCAGGCAGTTACACTGTGATTCTAAGGGCTGAGAAAACGCGTTTATTTCGAGCTGAAAAACACGTTTTGAAAACTGTGCTGTTCCTGCCATATAACTTACATGGTGGTGACCAAAGTTGCCAAAACGTGTTTATTTCTGCTGAAAAACACGTTTTGACAATTTCAGCACACTGGGGTTAAGGGCTGACTCACTGTGCTCTTCTGAGACAGGCAGTTACACTGTGATTCTAAGGGCAGAGAAAACGCGTTTATTTCGGGCTGAAAAACACGTTTTGAAAACTGTGCTGTTCCTGCCATATAACTTACCTGGTGGTGACCAAAGTTGCCAAAACGTGTTTATTTCTGCTGAAAAACACGTTTTGACAATTTCAGCACACTGGGGTTAAGGGCTGACTCACTGTGCTCTTCTGAGACAGGCAGTTACACTGTGATTCTAAGGGCTGAGAAAACGCGTTTATTTCGGGCTGAAAAACACGTTTTGAAAACTGTGCTGTTCCTGCCATATAACTTACATGGTGGTGACCAAAGTTGCCAAAACGTGTTTATTTCTGCTGAAAAACACGTTTTGACAATTTCAGCACACTGGGGTTAAGGGCTGACTCAGTGTGCTCTTCTGAGCCAGGCAGTTACACTGTGATTCTAAGGGCTGAGAAAACGCGTTTATTTCGGGCTGAAAAACACGTTTTTAAAACTGTGCTGTTCCTGCCCTATAAGTTACATGGTGCTGACCAAAGTTGCCAAAACGTGTTTATTTCTGCTGTAAAACACGTTTTGACAATTTCAGCACACTGGGGTTAAGGGCTGACTCAGTGTGCTCTTCTGAGACAGGCAGTTACACTGCGATTCTAAGAGCTGAGAAAACGCGTTTATTTCGGGCTGAAAAACACGTTTTGAAAACTGTGCTGTTCCTGCCCTATAACTTACATGGTGGTGACCAAAGTTGCCAAAACGTGTTTATTTCTGCTGAAAAACACGTTTTGACAATTTCAGCACACTGGGGTTAAGGGCTGACTCAGTGTGCTCTTCTGAGACAGGCAGTTACACTGCGATTCTAAGAGCTGAGAAAACGCGTTTATTTCGGGCTGAAAAACACGTTTTGAAAACTGTGCTGTTCCTGCCCTATAACTTACATGGTGGTGACCAAAGTTGCCAAAACGTGTTTATTTCTGCTGAAAAACACGTTTTGACAATTTCAGCACACTGGGGTTAAGGGCTGACTCAGTGTGCTCTTCTGAGACAGGCAGTTACACTGCGATTCTAAGAGCTGAGAAAACGCGTTTATTTCGGGCTGAAAAACACGTTTTGAAAACTGTGCTGTTCCTGCCCTATAACTTACATGGTGGTGACCAAAGTTGCCAAAACGTGTTTATTTCTGCTGAAAAACACGTTTTGACAATTTCAGCACACTGGGGTTAAGGGCTGACTCAGTGTGCTCTTCTGAGACAGGCAGTTACACTGCGATTCTAAGAGCTGAGAAAACGCGTTTATTTCGGGCTGAAAAATACGTTTTGAAAACTGTGCTGTTCCTGCCCTATAACTTACATGGTGGTGACCAAAGTTGCCAAAACGTGTTTATTTCTGCTGAAAAACACGTTTTGACAATTTCAGCACACTGGGGTTAAGGGCTGACTCAGTGTGCTCTTCTGAGACAGGCAGTTACACTGCGATTCTAAGAGCTGAGAAAACGCGTTTATTTCGGGCTGAAAAACACGTTTTGAAAACTGTGCTGTTCCTGCCCTATAACTTACATGGTGGTGACCAAAGTTGCCAAAACGTGTTTATTTCTGCTGTAAAACACGTTTTGACAATTTCAGCACACTGGGGTTAAGGGCTGACTCAGTGTGCTCTTCTGAGACAGGCAGTTACACTGCGATTCTAAGAGCTGAGAAAACGCGTTTATTTCGGGCTGAAAAACACGTTTTGAAAACTGTGCTGTTCCTGCCCTATAACTTACATGGTGGTGACCAAAGTTGCCAAAACGTGTTTATTTCTGCTGAAAAACACGTTTTGACAATTTCAGCACACTGGGGTTAAGGGCTGACTCAGTTTGCTCTTCTGAGCCAGGCATTTACACTGTGATTCTAAGGGCTGAGAAAACGCGTTTATTTCGGGCTGAAAAACACGTTTTGAAAACTGTGCTGTTCCAGCCCTATAACTTACATGGTGGTGACCAAAGTTGCCAAAACGTGTTTATTTCTGCTGTAAAACACGTTTTGACAATTTCAGCACACTGGGGTTAAGGGCTGACTCAGTGTGCTCTTCTGAGCCAGGCAGTTACACTGTGATTCTAAGGGCTGAGAAAACGCGTTTATTTCGGGCTGAAAAACACGTTTTGAAAACTGTGCTGTTCCTGCCCTATAACTTACATGGTGGTGACCAAAGTTGCCAAAACGTGTTTATTTCTGCTGAAAAACACGTTTTGACAATTTCAGCACACTGGGGTTAAGGGCTGACTCAGTTTGCTCTTCTGAGCCAGGCAGTTACACTGTGATTCTAAGGGCTGAGAAAACGCGTTTATTTCGGGCTGAAAAACACGTTTTGAAAACTGTGCTGTTCCTGCCCTATAACTTACATGGTGGTGACCAAAGTTGCCAAAACGTGTTTATTTCTGCTGAAAAACACGTTTTGACAATTTCAGCACACTGGGGTTAAGGGCTGACTCAGTTTGCTCTTCTGAGCCAGGCAGTTACACTGTGATTCTAAGGGCTGAGAAAACGCGTTTATTTCGGGCTGAAAAACACGTTTTGAAAACTGTGCTGTTCCTGCCCTATAACTTACATGGTGGTGACCAAAGTTGCCAAAACGTGTTTATTTCTGCTGTAAAACACGTTTTGACAATTTCAGCACACTGGGGTTAAGGGCTGACTCAGTTTGCTCTTCTGAGCCAGGCAGTTACACTGTGATTCTAAGGGCTGAGAAAACGCGTTTATTTCGGGCTGAAAAACACGTTTTGAAAACTGTGCTGTTCCTGCCCTATAACTTACATGGTGGTGACCAAAGTTGCCAAAACGTGTTTATTTCTGCTGTAAAACACGTTTTGACAATTTCAGCACACTGGGGTTAAGGGCTGACTCAGTTTGCTCTTCTGAGACAGGCAGTTACACTGTGATTCTAAGGGCTGAGAAAACGCGTTTATTTCGGGCTGAAAAACACGTTTTGAAAACTGTGCTGTTCCTGCCCTATAACTTACATGGTGGTGACCAAAGTTGCCAAAACGTGTTTATTTCTGCTGAAAAACACGTTTTGACAATTTCAGCACACTGGGGTTAAGGGCTGACTCAGTGTGCTCTTCTGAGACAGGCAGTTACACTGCGTTTCTAAGAGCTGAGAAAACGCGTTTATTTCGGGCTGAAAAACACGTTTTGAAAACTGTGCTGTTCCTGCCCTATAACTTACATGGTGGTGACCAAAGTTGCCAAAACGTGTTTATTTCTGCTGAAAAACACGTTTTGACAATTTCAGCACACTGGGGTTAAGGGCTGACTCAGTGTGCTCTTCTGAGACAGGCAGTTACACTGCGATTCTAAGAGCTGAGAAAACGCGTTTATTTCGGGCTGAAAAACACGTTTTGAAAACTGTGCTGTTCCTGCCCTATAACTTACATGGTGGTGACCAAAGTTGCCAAAACGTGTTTATTTCTGCTGAAAAACACGTTTTGACAATTTCAGCACACTGGGGTTAAGGGCTGATTCAGTTTGCTCTTCTGAGCCAGGCAGTTACACTGTGATTCTAAGGGCTGAGAAAACGCGTTTATTTCGGGCTGAAAAACACGTTTTGAAAACTGTGCTGTTTATGCCCTATAACTTACATGGTGGTGACCAAAGTTGCCAAAACGTGTTTATTTCTGCTGTAAAACACGTTTTGACAATTTCAGCACACTGGGGTTAAGGGCTGACTCAGTGTGCTCTTCTGAGACAGGCAGTTACACTGTGATTCTAAGGGCTGAGAAAACGCGTTTATTTCGGGCTGAAAAACACGTTTTGAAAACTGTGCTGTTTATGCCCTATAACTTACATGGTGGTGACCAAAGTTGCCAAAACGTGTTTATTTCTGCTGTAAAACACGTTTTGACAATTTCAGCACACTGGGGTTAAGGGCTGACTCAGTGTGCTCTTCTGAGACAGGCAGTTACACTGTGATTCTAAGGGCTGAGAAAACGCGTTTATTTCGGGCTGAAAAACACGTTTTGAAAACTGTGCTGTTCCTGCCCTATAAGTTACATGGTGGTGACCAAAGTTGCCAAAACGTGTTTATTTCTGCTGTAAAACACGTTTTGACAATTTCAGCACACTGGGGTTAAGGGCTGACTCACTGTGCTCTTCTGAGACAGGCAGTTACACTGCGATTCTAAGAGCTGAGAAAACGCGTTTATTTCGGGCTGAAAAACACGTTTTGAAAACTGTGCTGTTCATGCCATATAACTTACATGGTGGTGACCAAAGTTGCCAAAACGTGTTTATTTCTGCTGTAAAACACGTTTTGACAATTTCAGCACACTGGGGTTAAGGGCTGACTCACTGTGCTCTTCTGAGCCAGGCAGTTACACTGCGATTCTAAGGGCTGAGAAAACGCGTTTATTTCGGGCTGAAAAACACGTTTTGAAAACTGTGCTGTTCATGCCATATAACTTACATGGTGGTGACCAAAGTTGCCAAAACGTGTTTATTTCTGCTGTAAAACACGTTTTGACAATTTCAGCACACTGGGGTTAAGGGCTGACTCACTGTGCTCTTCTGAGACAGGCAGTTACACTGCGATTCTAAGAGCTGAGAAAACGCGTTTATTTCGGGCTGAAAAACACGTTTTGAAAACTGTGCTGTTCCTGCCATATAACTTACATGGTGGTGACCAAAGTTGCCAAAACGTGTTTATTTCTGCTGAAAAACACGTTTTGACAATTTCAGCACACTGGGGTTAAGGGCTGACTCACTGTGCTCTTCTGAGACAGGCAGTTACACTGTGATTCTAAGGGCTGAGAAAACGCGTTTATTTCGGGCTGAAAAACACGTTTTGAAAACTGTGCTGTTCCTGCCCTATAAGTTACATGGTGCTGACTAAAGTTGCCAAAACGTGTTTATTTCTGCTGTAAAACACGTTTTGACAATTTCAGCACACTGGGGTTAAGGGCTGACTCAGTGTGCTCTTCTGAGACAGGCAGTTACACTGCGATTCTAAGAGCTGAGAAAACGCGTTTATTTCGGGCTGAAAAACACGTTTTGAAAACTGTGCTGTTCCTGCCCTATAAGTTACATGGTGCTGACCAAAGTTGCCAAAACGTGTTTATTTCTGCTGTAAAACACGTTTTGACAATTTCAGCACACTGGGGTTAAGGGCTGACTCAGTGTGCTCTTCTGAGACAGGCAGTTACACTGCGATTCTAAGAGCTGAGAAAACGCGTTTATTTCGGGCTGAAAAACACGTTTTGAAAACTGTGCTGTTCCTGCCCTATAACTTACATGGTGGTGACCAAAGTTGCCAAAACGTGTTTATTTCTGCTGAAAAACACGTTTTGACAATTTCAGCACACTGGGGTTAAGGGCTGACTCAGTGTGCTCTTCTGAGACAGGCAGTTACACTGCGATTCTAAGAGCTGAGAAAACGCGTTTATTTCGGGCTGAAAAACACGTTTTGAAAACTGTGCTGTTCCTGCCCTATAACTTACATGGTGGTGACCAAAGTTGCCAAAACGTGTTTATTTCTGCTGAAAAACACGTTTTGACAATTTCAGCACACTGGGGTTAAGGGCTGACTCAGTTTGCTCTTCTGAGCCAGGCAGTTACACTGTGATTCTAAAGGCTGAGAAAACGCGTTTATTTCGGGCTGAAAAACACGTTTTGAAAACTGTGCTGTTTATGCCCTATAACTTACATGGTGGTGACCAAAGTTGCCAAAACGTGTTTATTTCTGCTGTAAAACACGTTTTGACAATTTCAGCACACTGGGGTTAAGGGCTGACTCAGTGTGCTCTTCTGAGACAGGCAGTTACACTGCGATTCTAAGAGCTGAGAAAACGCGTTTATTTCGGGCTGAAAAACACGTTTTGAAAACTGTGCTGTTCCTGCCCTATAACTTACATGGTGGTGACCAAAGTTGCCAAAACGTGTTTATTTCTGCTGAAAAACACGTTTTGACAATTTCAGCACACTGGGGTTAAGGGCTGACTCAGTGTGCTCTTCTGAGCCAGGCAGTTACACTGTGATTCTAAGGGCTGAGAAAACGCGTTTATTTCGGGCTGAAAAACACGTTTTGAAAACTGTGCTGTTCCTGCCCTATAAGTTACATGGTGCTGACCAAAGTTGCCAAAACGTGTTTATTTCTGCTGTAAAACACGTTTTGACAATTTCAGCACACTGGGGTTAAGGGCTGACTCAGTGTGCTCTTCTGAGACAGGCAGTTACACTGTGATTCTAAGGGCTGAGAAAACGCGTTTATTTCGGGCTGAAAAACACGTTTTGAAAACTGTGCTGTTCCTGCCCTATAAGTTACATGGTGGTGACCAAAGTTGCCAAAACGTGTTTATTTCTGCTGTAAAACACGTTTTGACAATTTCAGCACACTGGGATTAAGGGCTGACTCACTGTGCTCTTCTGAGACAGGCAGTTACACTGCGATTCTAAGAGCTGAGAAAATGCGTTTATTTCGGGCTGAAAAACACGTTTTGAAAACTGTGCTGTTCCTGCCATATAACTTACATGGTGGTGACCAAAGTTGCCAAAACGTGTTTATTTCTGCTGAAAAACACGTTTTGACAATTTCAGCACACTGGGGTTAAGGGCTGACTCACTGTGCTCTTCTGAGACAGGCAGTTACACTGTGATTCTAAGGGCAGAGAAAACGCGTTTATTTCGGGCTGAAAAACACGTTTTGAAAACTGTGCTGTTCCTGCCATATAACTTACCTGGTGGTGACCAAAGTTGCCAAAACGTGTTTATTTCTGCTGAAAAACACGTTTTGACAATTTCAGCACACTGGGGTTAAGGGCTGACTCACTGTGCTCTTCTGAGACAGGCAGTTACACTGCGATTCTAAGAGCTGAGAAAACGCGTTTATTTCGGGCTGAAAAACACGTTTTGAAAACTGTGCTGTTCCTGCCCTATAACTTACATGGTGGTGACCAAAGTTGCCAAAACGTGTTTATTTCTGCTGAAAAACACGTTTTGACAATTTCAGCACACTGGGGTTAAGGGCTGACTCAGTGTGCTCTTCTGAGACAGGCATTTACACTGCGATTCTAAGAGCTGAGAAAACGCGTTTATTTCGGGCTGAAAAACACGTTTTGAAAACTGTGCTGTTCCTGCCCTATAACTTACATGGTGGTGACCAAAGTTGCCAAAACGTGTTTATTTCTGCTGAAAAACACGTTTTGACAATTTCAGCACACTGGGGTTAAGGGCTGACTCAGTGTGCTCTTCTGAGACAGGCAGTTACACTGCGATTCTAAGAGCTGAGAAAACGCGTTTATTTCGGGCTGAAAAACACGTTTTGAAAACTGTGCTGTTCCTGCCCTATAACTTACATGGTGGTGACCAAAGTTGCCAAAACGTGTTTATTTCTGCTGTAAAACACGTTTTGACAATTTCAGCACACTGGGGTTAAGGGCTGACTCAGTTTGCTCTTCTGAGCCAGGCAGTTACACTGTGATTCTAAGGGCTGAGAAAACGCGTTTATTTCGGGCTGAAAAACACGTTTTGAAAACTGTGCTGTTCCTGCCCTATAACTTACATGGTGGTGACCAAAGTTGCCAAAACGTGTTTATTTCTGCTGTAAAACACGTTTTGACAATTTCAGCACACTGGGGTTAAGGGCTGACTCAGTTTGCTCTTCTGAGACAGGCAGTTACACTGTGATTCTAAGGGCTGAGAAAACGCGTTTATTTCGGGCTGAAAAACACGTTTTGAAAACTGTGCTGTTCCTGCCCTATAACTTACATGGTGGTGACCAAAGTTGCCAAAACGTGTTTATTTCTGCTGAAAAACACGTTTTGACAATTTCAGCACACTGGGGTTAAGGGCTGACTCAGTGTGCTCTTCTGAGACAGGCAGTTACACTGCGTTTCTAAGAGCTGAGAAAACGCGTTTATTTCGGGCTGAAAAACACGTTTTGAAAACTGTGCTGTTCCTGCCCTATAACTTACATGGTGGTGACCAAAGTTGCCAAAACGTGTTTATTTCTGCTGAAAAACACGTTTTGAAAATTTCAGCACACTGGGGTTAAGGGCTGACTCAGTGTGCTCTTCTGAGACAGGCAGTTACACTGCGATTCTAAGAGCTGAGAAAACGCGTTTATTTCGGGCTGAAAAACACGTTTTGAAAACTGTGCTGTTCCTGCCCTATAACTCACATGGTGGTGACCAAAGTTGCCAAAACGTGTTTATTTCTGCTGAAAAACACGTTTTGACAATTTCAGCACACTGGGGTTAAGGGCTGATTCAGTTTGCTCTTCTGAGCCAGGCAGTTACACTGTGATTCTAAGGGCTGAGAAAACGCGTTTATTTCGGGCTGAAAAACACGTTTTGAAAACTGTGCTGTTTATGCCCTATAACTTACATGGTGGTGACCAAAGTTGCCAAAACGTGTTTATTTCTGCTGTAAAACACGTTTTGACAATTTCAGCACACTGGGGTTAAGGGCTGACTCAGTGTGCTCTTCTGAGACAGGCAGTTACACTGTGATTCTAAGGGCTGAGAAAACGCGTTTATTTCGGGCTGAAAAACACGTTTTGAAAACTGTGCTGTTCCTGCCATATAACTTACCTGGTGGTGACCAAAGTTGCCAAAACGTGTTTATTTCTGCTGAAAAACACGTTTTGACAATTTCAGCACACTGGGGTTAAGGGCTGACTCAGTTTGCTCTTCTGAGCCAGGCATTTACACTGTGATTCTAATGGCTGAGAAAACGCGTTTATTTCGGGCTGAAAAACACGTTTTGAAAACTGTGCTGTTCCTGCCCTATAACTTACATGGTGGTGAACAAAGTTGCCAAAACGTGTTTATTTTTGCTGAAAAACACGTTTTGACAATTTCAGCACACTGGGGTTAAGGGCTGACTCAGTTTGCTCTTCTGAGCCAGGCAGTTACACTTTGATTCTAAGGGCTGAGAAAACGCGTTTATTTCGGGCTGAAAAACACGTTTTGAAAACTGTGCTGTTCCTGCCCTATAACTTACATGGTGGTGACCAAAGTTGCCAAAACGTGTTTATTTCTGCTGTAAAACACGTTTTGACAATTTCAGCACACTGGGGTTAAGGGCTGACTCAGTGTGCTCTTCTGAGCCAGGCAGTTACACTGTGATTCTAAGGGCTGAGAAAACGCGTTTATTTCGAGCAGAAAAACACGTTTTGAAAACTGTGCTGTTCCTGCCATATAACTTACATGGTGGTGACCAAAGTTGCCAAAACGTGTTTATTTCTGCTGAAAAACACGTTTTGACAATTTCAGCACACTGGGGTTAAGGGCTGACTCACTGTGCTCTTCTGAGACAGGCAGTTACACTGTGATTCTAAGGGCAGAGAAAACGCGTTTATTTCGGGCTGAAAAACACGTTTTGAAAACTGTGCTGTTCCTGCCATATAACTTACATGGTGGTGACCAAAGTTGCCAAAACGTGTTTATTTCTGCTGTAAAACACGTTTTGACAATTTCAGCACACTGGGGTTAAGGGCTGACTCAGTGTGCTCTTCTGAGACAGGCAGTTACACTGCGTTTCTAAGAGCTGAGAAAACGCGTTTATTTCGGGCTGAAAAACACGTTTTGAAAACTGTGCTGTTCCTGCCCTATAACTTACATGGTGGTGACCAAAGTTGCCAAAACGTGTTTATTTCTGCTGAAAAACACGTTTTGAAAATTTCAGCACACTGGGGTTAAGGGCTGACTCAGTGTGCTCTTCTGAGACAGGCAGTTACACTGCGATTCTAAGAGCTGAGAAAACGCGTTTATTTCGGGCTGAAAAACACGTTTTGAAAACTGTGCTGTTCCTGCCCTATAACTTACATGGTGGTGACCAAAGTTGCCAAAACGTGTTTATTTCTGCTGAAAAACACGTTTTGACAATTTCAGCACACTGGGGTTAAGGGCTGACTCACTGTGCTTTTCTGAGACAGGCAGTTACACTGCGATTCTAAGAGCTGAGAAAACGCGTTTATTTCGGGCTGAAAAACACGTTTTGAAAACTGTGCTGTTCATGCCATATAACTTACATGGTGGTGACCAAAGTTGCCAAAACGTGTTTATTTCTGCTGTAAAACACGTTTTGACAATTTCAGCACACTGGGGTTAAGGGCTGACTCACTGTGCTCTTCTGAGCCAGGCAGTTACACTGCGATTCTAAGGGCTGAGAAAACGCGTTTATTTCGTGCTGAAAAACACGTTTTGAAAACTGTGCTGTTCATGCCATATAACTTACATGGTGGTGACCAAAGTTGCCAAAACGTGTTTATTTCTGCTGTAAAACACGTTTTGACAATTTCAGCACACTGGGGTTAAGGGCTGACTCACTGTGCTCTTCTGAGACAGGCAGTTACACTGCGATTCTAAGAGCTGAGAAAACGCGTTTATTTCGGGCTGAAAAACACGTTTTGAAAACTGTGCTGTTCCTGCCATATAACTTACATGGTGGTGACCAAAGTTGCCAAAACGTGTTTATTTCTGCTGAAAAACACGTTTTGACAATTTCAGCACACTGGGGTTAAGGGCTGACTCAGTGTGCTCTTCTGAGACAGGCAGTTACACTGTGATTCTAAGGGCTGAGAAAACGCGTTTATTTCGGGCTGAAAAACACGTTTTGAAAACTGTGCTGTTCCTGCCCTATAAGTTACATGGTGCTGACCAAAGTTGCCAAAACGTGTTTATTTCTGCTGTAAAACACGTTTTGACAATTTCAGCACACTGGGGTTAAGGGCTGACTCAGTGTGCTCTTCTGAGACAGGCAGTTACACTGCGATTCTAAGAGCTGAGAAAATGCGTTTATTTCGGGCTGAAAAACACGTTTTGAAAACTGTGCTGTTCCTGCCCTATAACTTACATGGTGGTGACCAAAGTTGCCAAAACGTGTTTATTTCTGCTGAAAAACACGTTTTGACAATTTCAGCACACTGGGGTTAAGGGCTGACTCAGTGTGCTCTTCTGAGACAGGCAGTTACACTGCGATTCTAAGAGCTGAGAAAACGCGTTTATTTCGGGCTGAAAAACACGTTTTGAAAACTGTGCTGTTCCTGCCCTATAACTTACATGGTGGTGACCAAAGTTGCCAAAACGTGTTTATTTCTGCTGAAAAACACGTTTTGACAATTTCAGCACACTGGGGTTAAGGGCTGACTCAGTGTGCTCTTCTGAGCCAGGCAGTTACACTGTGATTCTAAGGGCTGAGAAAACGCGTTTATTTCGGGCTGAAAAACACGTTTTGAAAACTGTGCTGTTCCTGCCCTATAAGTTACATGGTGCTGACCAAAGTTGCCAAAACGTGTTTATTTCTGCTGTAAAACACGTTTTGACAATTTCAGCACACTGGGGTTAAGGGCTGACTCACTGTGCTCTTCTGAGACAGGCAGTTACACTGCGATTCTAAGAGCTGAGAAAACGCGTTTATTTCGGGCTGAAAAACACGTTTTGAAAACTGTGCTGTTCCTGCCATATAACTTACATGGTGGTGACCAAAGTTGCCAAAACGTGTTTATTTCTGCTGAAAAACACGTTTTGACAATTTCAGCACACTGGGGTTAAGGGCTGACTCACTGTGCTCTTCTGAGACAGGCAGTTACACTGTGATTCTAAGGGCAGAGAAAACGCGTTTATTTCGGGCTGAAAAACACGTTTTGAAAACTGTGCTGTTCCTGCCATATAACTTACCTGGTGGTGACCAAAGTTGCCAAAACGTGTTTATTTCTGCTGAAAAACACGTTTTGACAATTTCAGCACACTGGGGTTAAGGGCTGACTCACTGTGCTCTTCTGAGCCAGGCAGTTACACTGTGATTCTAAGGGCTGAGAAAACGCGTTTATTTCGGGCTGAAAAACACGTTTTGAAAACTGTGCTGTTCCTGCCCTATAAGTTACATGGTGCTGACCAAAGTTGCCAAAACGTGTTTATTTCTGCTGTAAAACACGTTTTGACAATTTCAGCACACTGGGGTTAAGGGCTGACTCAGTGTGCTCTTCTGAGACAGGCAGTTACACTGCGATTCTAAGAGCTGAGAAAACGCGTTTATTTCGGGCTGAAAAACACGTTTTGAAAACTGTGCTGTTCCTGCCCTATAACTTACATGGTGGTGACCAAAGTTGCCAAAACGTGTTTATTTCTGCTGAAAAACACGTTTTGACAATTTCAGCACACTGGGGTTAAGGGCTGACTCAGTTTGCTCTTCTGAGCCAGGCAGTTACACTGTGATTCTAAGGGCTGAGAAAACGCGTTTATTTCGGGCTGAAAAACACGTTTTGAAAACTGTGCTGTTTATGCCCTATAACTTACATGGTGGTGACCAAAGTTGCCAAAACGTGTTTATTTCTGCTGTAAAACACGTTTTGACAATTTCAGCACACTGGGGTTAAGGGCTGACTCAGTGTGCTCTTCTGAGACAGGCAGTTACACTGCGATTCTAAGAGCTGAGAAAACGCGTTTATTTCGGGCTGAAAAACACGTTTTGAAAACTGTGCTGTTCCTGCCCTATAACTTACATGGTGGTGACCAAAGTTGCCAAAACGTGTTTATTTCTGCTGAAAAACACGTTTTGACAATTTCAGCACACTGGGGTTAAGGGCTGACTCAGTGTGCTCTTCTGAGACAGGCAGTTACACTGCGATTCTAAGAGCTGAGAAAACGCGTTTATTTCGGGCTGAAAAACACGTTTTGAAAACTGTGCTGTTCCTGCCCTATAACTTACATGGTGGTGACCAAAGTTGCCAAAACGTGTTTATTTCTGCTGAAAAACACGTTTTGACAATTTCAGCACACTGGGGTTAAGGGCTGACTCAGTGTGCTCTTCTGAGCCAGGCAGTTACACTGTGATTCTAAGGGCTGAGAAAACGCGTTTATTTCGGGCTGAAAAACACGTTTTGAAAACTGTGCTGTTCCTGCCCTATAAGTTACATGGTGCTGACCAAAGTTGCCAAAACGTGTTTATTTCTGCTGTAAAACACGTTTTGACAATTTCAGCACACTGGGGTTAAGGGCTGACTCAGTGTGCTCTTCTGAGACAGGCAGTTACACTGTGATTCTAAGGGCTGAGAAAACGCGTTTATTTCGGGCTGAAAAACACGTTTTGAAAACTGTGCTGTTCCTGCCCTATAAGTTACATGGTGGTGACCAAAGTTGCCAAAACGTGTTTATTTCTGCTGTAAAACACGTTTTGACAATTTCAGCACACTGGGGTTAAGGGCTGACTCACTGTGCTCTTCTGAGACAGGCAGTTACACTGCGATTCTAAGAGCTGAGAAAACGCGTTTATTTCGGGCTGAAAAACACGTTTTGAAAACTGTGCTGTTCATGCCATATAACTTACATGGTGGTGACCAAAGTTGCCAAAACGTGTTTATTTCTGCTGTAAAACACGTTTTGACAATTTCAGCACACTGGGGTTAAGGGCTGACTCACTGTGCTCTTCTGAGACAGGCAGTTACACTGCGATTCTAAGAGCTGAGAAAACGCGTTTATTTCGGGCTGAAAAACACGTTTTGAAAACTGTGCTGTTCCTGCCATATAACTTACATGGTGGTGACCAAAGTTGCCAAAACGTGTTTATTTCTGCTGAAAAACACGTTTTGACAATTTCAGCACACTGGGGTTAAGGGCTGACTCACTGTGCTCTTCTGAGACAGGCAGTTACACTGTGATTCTAAGGGCTGAGAAAACGCGTTTATTTCGGGCTGAAAAACACGTTTTGAAAACTGTGCTGTTCCTGCCCTATAAGTTACATGGTGCTGACCAAAGTTGCCAAAACGTGTTTATTTCTGCTGTAAAACACGTTTTGACAATTTCAGCACACTGGGGTTAAGGGCTGACTCAGTGTGCTCTTCTGAGACAGGCAGTTACACTGTGATTCTAAGGGCTGAGAAAACGCGTTTATTTCGGGCTGAAAAACACGTTTTGAAAACTGTGCTGTTCCTGCCCTATAAGTTACATGGTGGTGACCAAAGTTGCCAAAACGTGTTTATTTCTGCTGTAAAACACGTTTTGACAATTTCAGCACACTGGGGTTAAGGGCTGACTCACTGTGCTCTTCTGAGACAGGCAGTTACACTGCGATTCTAAGAGCTGAGAAAACGCGTTTATTTCGGGCTGAAAAACACGTTTTGAAAACTGTGCTGTTCCTGCCATATAACTTACATGGTGGTGACCAAAGTTGCCAAAACGTGTTTATTTCTGCTGAAAAACACGTTTTGACAATTTCAGCACACTGGGGTTAAGGGCTGACTCACTGTGCTCTTCTGAGACAGGCAGTTACACTGTGATTCTAAGGGCAGAGAAAACGCGTTTATTTCGGGCTGAAAAACACGTTTTGAAAACTGTGCTGTTCCTGCCATATAACTTACCTGGTGGTGACCAAAGTTGCCAAAACGTGTTTATTTCTGCTGAAAAACACGTTTTGACAATTTCAGCACACTGGGGTTAAGGGCTGACTCACTGTGCTCTTCTGAGACAGGCAGTTACACTATGATTCTAAGGGCTGAGAAAACGCGTTTATTTCGGGCTGAAAAACACGTTTTGAAAACTGTGCTGTTCCTGCCATATAACTTACATGGTGGTGACCAAAGTTGCCAAAACGTGTTTATTTCTGCTGAAAAACACGTTTTGACAATTTCAGCACACTGGGGTTAAGGGCTGACTCAGTGTGCTCTTCTGAGCCAGGCAGTTACACTGTGATTCTAAGGGCTGAGAAAACGCGTTTATTTCGGGCTGAAAAACACGTTTTGAAAACTGTGCTGTTCCTGCCCTATAAGTTACATGGTGCTGACCAAAGTTGCCAAAACGTGTTTATTTCTGCTGTAAAACACGTTTTGACAATTTCAGCACACTGGGGTTAAGGGCTGACTCAGTGTGCTCTTCTGAGACAGGCAGTTACACTGCGATTCTAAGAACTGAGAAAACGCGTTTATTTCGGGCTGAAAAACACGTTTTGAAAACTGTGCTGTTCCTGCCCTATAACTTACATGGTGGTGACCAAAGTTGCCAAAACGTGTTTATTTCTGCTGAAAAACACGTTTTGACAATTTCAGCACACTGGGGTTAAGGGCTGACTCAGTGTGCTCTTCTGAGACAGGCATTTACACTGCGATTCTAAGAGCTGAGAAAACGCGTTTATTTCGGGCTGAAAAACACGTTTTGAAAACTGTGCTGTTCCTGCCCTATAACTTACATGGTGGTGACCAAAGTTGCCAAAACGTGTTTATTTCTGCTGAAAAACACGTTTTGACAATTTCAGCACACTGGGGTTAAGGGCTGACTCAGTGTGCTGTTCTGAGACAGGCAGTTACACTGCGATTCTAAGAGCTGAGAAAACGCGTTTATTTCGGGCTGAAAAACACGTTTTGAAAACTGTGCTGTTCCTGCCCTATAACTTACATGGTGGTGACCAAAGTTGCCAAAACGTGTTTATTTCTGCTGAAAAACACGTTTTGACAATTTCAGCACACTGGGGTTAAGGGCTGACTCAGTGTGCTCTTCTGAGCCAGGCAGTTACACTGTGATTCTAAGGGCTGAGAAAACGCGTTTATTTCGGGCTGAAAAACACGTTTTGAAAACTGTGCTGTTCCTGCCCTATAAGTTACATGGTGCTGACCAAAGTTGCCAAAACGTGTTTATTTCTGCTGTAAAACACGTTTTGACAATTTCAGCACACTGGGGTTAAGGGCTGACTCACTGTGCTCTTCTGAGACAGGCAGTTACACTATGATTCTAAGGGCTGAGAAAACGCGTTTATTTCGGGCTGAAAAACACGTTTTGAAAACTGTGCTGTTCCTGCCCTATAACTTACATGGTGGTGACCAAAGTTGCCAAAACGTGTTTATTTCTGCTGAAAAACACGTTTTGACAATTTCAGCACACTGGGGTTAAGGGCTGACTCACTGTGCTTTTCTGAGACAGGCAGTTACACTGCGATTCTAAGAGCTGAGAAAACGCGTTTATTTCGGGCTGAAAAACACGTTTTGAAAACTGTGCTGTTCATGCCATATAACTTACATGGTGGTGACCAAAGTTGCCAAAACGTGTTTATTTCTGCTGTAAAACACGTTTTGACAATTTCAGCACACTGGGGTTAAGGGCTGACTCACTGTGCTCTTCTGAGCCAGGCAGTTACACTGCGATTCTAAGGGCTGAGAAAACGCGTTTATTTCGTGCTGAAAAACACGTTTTGAAAACTGTGCTGTTCATGCCATATAACTTACATGGTGGTGACCAAAGTTGCCAAAACGTGTTTATTTCTGCTGTAAAACACGTTTTGACAATTTCAGCACACTGGGGTTAAGGGCTGACTCACTGTGCTCTTCTGAGACAGGCAGTTACACTGCGATTCTAAGAGCTGAGAAAACGCGTTTATTTCGGGCTGAAAAACACGTTTTGAAAACTGTGCTGTTCCTGCCATATAACTTACATGGTGGTGACCAAAGTTGCCAAAACGTGTTTATTTCTGCTGAAAAACACGTTTTGACAATTTCAGCACACTGGGGTTAAGGGCTGACTCAGTGTGCTCTTCTGAGACAGGCAGTTACACTGTGATTCTAAGGGCTGAGAAAACGCGTTTATTTCGGGCTGAAAAACACGTTTTGAAAACTGTGCTGTTCCTGCCCTATAAGTTACATGGTGCTGACCAAAGTTGCCAAAACGTGTTTATTTCTGCTGTAAAACACGTTTTGACAATTTCAGCACACTGGGGTTAAGGGCTGACTCAGTGTGCTCTTCTGAGACAGGCAGTTACACTGCGATTCTAAGAGCTGAGAAAACGCGTTTATTTCGGGCTGAAAAACACGTTTTGAAAACTGTGCTGTTCCTGCCCTATAACTTACATGGTGGTGACCAAAGTTGCCAAAACGTGTTTATTTCTGCTGAAAAACACGTTTTGACAATTTCAGCACACTGGGGTTAAGGGCTGACTCAGTGTGCTCTTCTGAGACAGGCAGTTACACTGCGATTCTAAGAGCTGAGAAAACGCGTTTATTTCGGGCTGAAAAACACGTTTTGAAAACTGTGCTGTTCCTGCCCTATAACTTACATGGTGGTGACCAAAGTTGCCAAAACGTGTTTATTTCTGCTGAAAAACACGTTTTGACAATTTCAGCACACTGGGGTTAAGGGCTGACTCAGTGTGCTCTTCTGAGCCAGGCAGTTACACTGTGATTCTAAGGGCTGAGAAAACGCGTTTATTTCGGGCTGAAAAACACGTTTTGAAAACTGTGCTGTTCCTGCCCTATAAGTTACATGGTGCTGACCAAAGTTGCCAAAACGTGTTTATTTCTGCTGTAAAACACGTTTTGACAATTTCAGCACACTGGGGTTAAGGGCTGACTCACTGTGCTCTTCTGAGACAGGCAGTTACACTGCGATTCTAAGAGCTGAGAAAACGCGTTTATTTCGGGCTGAAAAACACGTTTTGAAAACTGTGCTGTTCCTGCCATATAACTTACATGGTGGTGACCAAAGTTGCCAAAACGTGTTTATTTCTGCTGAAAAACACGTTTTGACAATTTCAGCACACTGGGGTTAAGGGCTGACTCACTGTGCTCTTCTGAGACAGGCAGTTACACTGTGATTCTAAGGGCAGAGAAAACGCGTTTATTTCGGGCTGAAAAACACGTTTTGAAAACTGTGCTGTTCCTGCCATATAACTTACCTGGTGGTGACCAAAGTTGCCAAAACGTGTTTATTTCTGCTGAAAAACACGTTTTGACAATTTCAGCACACTGGGGTTAAGGGCTGACTCACTGTGCTCTTCTGAGCCAGGCAGTTACACTGTGATTCTAAGGGCTGAGAAAACGCGTTTATTTCGGGCTGAAAAACACGTTTTGAAAACTGTGCTGTTCCTGCCCTATAAGTTACATGGTGCTGACCAAAGTTGCCAAAACGTGTTTATTTCTGCTGTAAAACACGTTTTGACAATTTCAGCACACTGGGGTTAAGGGCTGACTCAGTGTGCTCTTCTGAGACAGGCAGTTACACTGCGATTCTAAGAGCTGAGAAAACGCGTTTATTTCGGGCTGAAAAACACGTTTTGAAAACTGTGCTGTTCCTGCCCTATAACTTACATGGTGGTGACCAAAGTTGCCAAAACGTGTTTATTTCTGCTGAAAAACACGTTTTTAACAATTTCAGCACACTGGGGTTAAGGGCTGACTCAGTTTGCTCTTCTGAGCCAGGCAGTTACACTGTGATTCTAAGGGCTGAGAAAACGCGTTTATTTCGGGCTGAAAAACACGTTTTGAAAACTGTGCTGTTTATGCCCTATAACTTACATGGTGGTGACCAAAGTTGCCAAAACGTGTTTATTTCTGCTGTAAAACACGTTTTGACAATTTCAGCACACTGGGGTTAAGGGCTGACTCAGTGTGCTCTTCTGAGACAGGCAGTTACACTGCGATTCTAAGAGCTGAGAAAACGCGTTTATTTCGGGCTGAAAAACACGTTTTGAAAACTGTGCTGTTCCTGCCCTATAACTTACATGGTGGTGACCAAAGTTGCCAAAACGTGTTTATTTCTGCTGAAAAACACGTTTTGACAATTTCAGCACACTGGGGTTAAGGGCTGACTCAGTGTGCTCTTCTGAGACAGGCAGTTACACTGCGATTCTAAGAGCTGAGAAAACGCGTTTATTTCGGGCTGAAAAACACGTTTTGAAAACTGTGCTGTTCCTGCCCTATAACTTACATGGTGGTGACCAAAGTTGCCAAAACGTGTTTATTTCTGCTGAAAAACACGTTTTGACAATTTCAGCACACTGGGGTTAAGGGCTGACTCAGTGTGCTCTTCTGAGCCAGGCAGTTACACTGTGATTCTAAGGGCTGAGAAAACGCGTTTATTTCGGGCTGAAAAACACGTTTTGAAAACTGTGCTGTTCCTGCCCTATAAGTTACATGGTGCTGACCAAAGTTGCCAAAACGTGTTTATTTCTGCTGTAAAACACGTTTTGACAATTTCAGCACACTGGGGTTAAGGGCTGACTCAGTGTGCTCTTCTGAGACAGGCAGTTACACTGTGATTCTAAGGGCTGAGAAAACGCGTTTATTTCGGGCTGAAAAACACGTTTTGAAAACTGTGCTGTTCCTGCCCTATAAGTTACATGGTGGTGACCAAAGTTGCCAAAACGTGTTTATTTCTGCTGTAAAACACGTTTTGACAATTTCAGCACACTGGGGTTAAGGGCTGACTCACTGTGCTCTTCTGAGACAGGCAGTTACACTGCGATTCTAAGAGCTGAGAAAACGCGTTTATTTCGGGCTGAAAAACACGTTTTGAAAACTGTGCTGTTCATGCCATATAACTTACATGGTGGTGACCAAAGTTGCCAAAACGTGTTTATTTCTGCTGTAAAACACGTTTTGACAATTTCAGCACACTGGGGTTAAGGGCTGACTCACTGTGCTCTTCTGAGACAGGCAGTTACACTGCGATTCTAAGAGCTGAGAAAACGCGTTTATTTCGGGCTGAAAAACACGTTTTGAAAACTGTGCTGTTCCTGCCATATAACTTACATGGTGGTGACCAAAGTTGCCAAAACGTGTTTATTTCTGCTGAAAAACACGTTTTGACAATTTCAGCACACTGGGGTTAAGGGCTGACTCACTGTGCTCTTCTGAGACAGGCAGTTACACTGTGATTCTAAGGGCTGAGAAAACGCGTTTATTTCGGGCTGAAAAACACGTTTTGAAAACTGTGCTGTTCCTGCCCTATAAGTTACATGGTGCTGACCAAAGTTGCCAAAACGTGTTTATTTCTGCTGTAAAACACGTTTTGACAATTTCAGCACACTGGGGTTAAGGGCTGACTCAGTGTGCTCTTCTGAGACAGGCAGTTACACTGCGATTCTAAGAGCTGAGAAAACGCGTTTATTTCGGGGTGAAAAACACGTTTTGAAAACTGTGCTGTTCCTGCCATATAACTTACCTGGTGGTGACCAAAGTTGCCAAAACGTGTTTATTTCTGCTGAAAAACACGTTTTGACAATTTCAGCACACTGGGGTTAAGGGCTGACTCAGTTTGCTCTTCTGAGCCAGGCATTTACACTGTGATTCTAATGGCTGAGAAAACGCGTTTATTTCGGGCTGAAAAACACGTTTTGAAAACTGTGCTGTTCCTGCCCTATAACTTACATGGTGGTGAACAAAGTTGCCAAAACGTGTTTATTTTTGCTGAAAAACACGTTTTGACAATTTCAGCACACTGGGGTTAAGGGCTGACTCAGTTTGCTCTTCTGAGCCAGGCAGTTACACTGTGATTCTAAGGGCTGAGAAAACGCGTTTATTTCGGGCTGAAAAACACGTTTTGAAAACTGTGCTGTTCCTGCCCTATAACTTACATGGTGGTGACCAAAGTTGCCAAAACGTGTTTATTTCTGCTGTAAAACACGTTTTGACAATTTCAGCACACTGGGGTTAAGGGCTGACTCAGTTTGCTCTTCTGAGCCAGGCAGTTACACTGTGATTCTAAGGGCTGAGAAAACGCGTTTATTTCGAGCAGAAAAACACGTTTTGAAAACTGTGCTGTTCCTGCCATATAACTTACATGGTGGTGACCAAAGTTGCCAAAACGTGTTTATTTCTGCTGAAAAACACGTTTTGACAATTTCAGCACACTGGGGTTAAGGGCTGACTCACTGTGCTCTTCTGAGACAGGCAGTTACACTGTGATTCTAAGGGCAGAGAAAACGCGTTTATTTCGGGCTGAAAAACACGTTTTGAAAACTGTGCTGTTCCTGCCATATAACTTACCTGGTGGTGACCAAAGTTGCCAAAACGTGTTTATTTCTGCTGAAAAACACGTTTTGACAATTTCAGCACACTGGGGTTAAGGGCTGACTCACTGTGCTCTTCTGAGACAGGCAGTTACACTGTGATTCTAAGGGCTGAGAAAACGCGTTTATTTCGGGCTGAAAAACACGTTTTGAAAACTGTGCTGTTCCTGCCATATAACTTACATGGTGGTGACCAAAGTTGCCAAAACGTGTTTATTTCTGCTGAAAAACACGTTTTGACAATTTCAGCACACTGGGGTTAAGGGCTGACTCAGTGTGCTCTTCTGAGCCAGGCAGTTACACTGTGATTCTAAGGGCTGAGAAAACGCGTTTATTTCGGGCTGAAAAACACGTTTTGAAAACTGTGCTGTTCCTGCCCTATAAGTTACATGGTGCTGACCAAAGTTGCCAAAACGTGTTTATTTCTGCTGTAAAACACGTTTTGACAATTTCAGCACACTGGGGTTAAGGGCTGACTCAGTGTGCTCTTCTGAGACAGGCAGTTACACTGTGATTCTAAGGGCTGAGAAAACGCGTTTATTTCGGGCTGAAAAACACGTTTTGAAAACTGTGCTGTTCCTGCCCTATAAGTTACATGGTGGTGACCAAAGTTGCCAAAACGTGTTTATTTCTGCTGTAAAACACGTTTTGACAATTTCAGCACACTGGGGTTAAGGGCTGACTCACTGTGCTCTTCTGAGACAGGCAGTTACACTGCGATTCTAAGAGCTGAGAAAACGCGTTTATTTCGGGCTGAAAAACACGTTTTGAAAACTGTGCTGTTCCTGCCATATAACTTACATGGTGGTGACCAAAGTTGCCAAAACGTGTTTATTTCTGCTGAAAAACACGTTTTGACAATTTCAGCACACTGGGGTTAAGGGCTGACTCACTGTGCTCTTCTGAGACAGGCAGTTACACTGTGATTCTAAGGGCAGAGAAAACGCGTTTATTTCGGGCTGAAAAACACGTTTTGAAAACTGTGCTGTTCCTGCCATATAACTTACCTGGTGGTGACCAAAGTTGCCAAAACGTGTTTATTTCTGCTGAAAAACACGTTTTGACAATTTCAGCACACTGGGGTTAAGGGCTGACTCACTGTGCTCTTCTGAGACAGGCAGTTACACTATGATTCTAAGGGCTGAGAAAACGCGTTTATTTCGGGCTGAAAAACACGTTTTGAAAACTGTGCTGTTCCTGCCATATAACTTACATGGTGGTGACCAAAGTTGCCAAAACGTGTTTATTTCTGCTGAAAAACACGTTTTGACAATTTCAGCACACTGGGGTTAAGGGCTGACTCAGTGTGCTCTTCTGAGCCAGGCAGTTACACTGTGATTCTAAGGGGTGAGAAAACGCGTTTATTTCGGGCTGAAAAACACGTTTTGAAAACTGTGCTGTTCCTGCCCTATAAGTTACATGGTGCTGACCAAAGTTGCCAAAACGTGTTTATTTCTGCTGTAAAACACGTTTTGACAATTTCAGCACACTGGGGTTAAGGGCTGACTCAGTGTGCTCTTCTGAGACAGGCAGTTACACTGCGATTCTAAGAACTGAGAAAACGCGTTTATTTCGGGCTGAAAAACACGTTTTGAAAACTGTGCTGTTCCTGCCCTATAACTTACATGGTGGTGACCAAAGTTGCCAAAACGTGTTTATTTCTGCTGAAAAACACGTTTTGACAATTTCAGCACACTGGGGTTAAGGGCTGACTCAGTGTGCTCTTCTGAGACAGGCATTTACACTGCGATTCTAAGAGCTGAGAAAACGCGTTTATTTCGGGCTGAAAAACACGTTTTGAAAACTGTGCTGTTCCTGCCCTATAACTTACATGGTGGTGACCAAAGTTGCCAAAACGTGTTTATTTCTGCTGAAAAACACGTTTTGACAATTTCAGCACACTGGGGTTAAGGGCTGACTCAGTGTGCTGTTCTGAGACAGGCAGTTACACTGCGATTCTAAGAGCTGAGAAAACGCGTTTATTTCGGGCTGAAAAACACGTTTTGAAAACTGTGCTGTTCCTGCCCTATAAGTTACATGGTGCTGACCAAAGTTGCCAAAACGTGTTTATTTCTGCTGTAAAACACGTTTTGACAATTTCAGCACACTGGGGTTAAGGGCTGACTCAGTGTGCTCTTCTGAGACAGGCAGTTACACTGCGATTCTAAGAGCTGAGAAAACGCGTTTATTTCGGGCTGAAAAACACGTTTTGAAAACTGTGCTGTTCCTGCCCTATAACTTACATGGTGGTGACCAAAGTTGCCAAAACGTGTTTATTTCTGCTGAAAAACACGTTTTGACAATTTCAGCACACTGGGGTTAAGGGCTGACTCAGTGTGCTCTTCTGAGACAGGCATTTACACTGCGATTCTAAGAGCTGAGAAAACGCGTTTATTTCGGGCTGAAAAACACGTTTTGAAAACTGTGCTGTTCCTGCCCTATAACTTACATGGTGGTGACCAAAGTTGCCAAAACGTGTTTATTTCTGCTGAAAAACACGTTTTGACAATTTCAGCACACTGGGGTTAAGGGCTGACTCAGTGTGCTCTTCTGAGACAGGCAGTTACACTGCGATTCTAAGAGCTGAGAAAACGCGTTTATTTCGGGCTGAAAAACACGTTTTGAAAACTGTGCTGTTCCTGCCATATAACTTACATGGTGGTGACCAAAGTTGCCAAAACGTGTTTATTTCTGCTGAAAAACACGTTTTGACAATTTCAGCACACTGGGGTTAAGGGCTGACTCACTGTGCTCTTCTGAGACAGGCAGTTACACTGTGATTCTAAGGGCTGAGAAAACGCGTTTATTTCGGGCTGAAAAACACGTTTTGAAAACTGTGCTGTTCCTGCCATATAACTTACCTGGTGGTGACCAAAGTTGCCAAAACGTGTTTATTTCTGCTGAAAAACACGTTTTGACAATTTCAGCACACTGGGGTTAAGGGCTGACTCACTGTGCTCTTCTGAGACAGGCAGTTACACTGTGATTCTAAGGGCAGAGAAAACGCGTTTATTTCGGGCTGAAAAACACGTTTTGAAAACTGTGCTGTTCCTGCCATATAACTTACCTGGTGGTGACCAAAGTTGCCAAAACGTGTTTATTTCTGCTGAAAAACACGTTTTGACAATTTCAGCACACTGGGGTTAAGGGCTGACTCACTGTGCTCTTCTGAGACAGGCAGTTACACTGTGATTCTAAGGGCTGAGAAAACGCGTTTATTTCGGGCTGAAAAACACGTTTTGAAAACTGTGCTGTTCCTGCCATATAACTTACATGGTGGTGACCAAAGTTGCCAAAACGTGTTTATTTCTGCTGAAAAACACGTTTTGACAATTTCAGCACACTGGGGTTAAGGGCTGACTCAGTGTGCTCTTCTGAGCCAGGCAGTTACACTGTGATTCTAAGGGCTGAGAAAACGCGTTTATTTCGGGCTGAAAAACACGTTTTGAAAACTGTGCTGTTCCTGCCCTATAAGTTACATGGTGCTGACCAAAGTTGCCAAAACGTGTTTATTTCTGCTGTAAAACACGTTTTGACAATTTCAGCACACTGGGGTTAAGGGCTGACTCAGTGTGCTCTTCTGAGACAGGCAGTTACACTGCGATTCTAAGAGCTGAGAAAACGCGTTTATTTCGGGCTGAAAAACACGTTTTGAAAACTGTGCTGTTCCTGCCATATAACTTACATGGTGGTGACCAAAGTTGCCAAAACGTGTTTATTTCTGCTGAAAAACACGTTTTGACAATTTCAGCACACTGGGGTTAAGGGCTGACTCAGTTTGCTCTTCTGAGCCAGGCATTTACACTGTGATTCTAAGGGCTGAGAAAACGCGTTTATTTCGGGCTGAAAAACACGTTTTGAAAACTGTGCTGTTCCTGCCCTATAACTTACATGGTGGTGACCAAAGTTGCCAAAACGTGTTTATTTCTGCTGTAAAACACGTTTAGACAATTTCAGCACACTGGGGTTAAGGGCTGACTCAGTGTGCTCTTCTGAGCCAGGCAGTTACACTGTGATTCTAAGGGCTGAGAAAACGCGTTTATTTCGGGCTGAAAAACACGTTTTGAAAACTGTGCTGTTCCTGCCCTATAACTTACATGGTGGTGACCAAAGTTGCCAAAACGTGTTTATTTCTGCTGAAAAACACGTTTTGACAATTTCAGCACACTGGGGTTAAGGGCTGACTCAGTTTGCTCTTCTGAGCCAGGCAGTTACACTGTGATTCTAAGGGCTGAGAAAACGCGTTTATTTCGGGCTGAAAAACACGTTTTGAAAACTGTGCTGTTCCTGCCCTATAACTTACATGGTGGTGACCAAAGTTGCCAAAACGTGTTTATTTCTGCTGAAAAACACGTTTTGACAATTTCAGCACACTGGGGTTAAGGGCTGACTCAGTTTGCTCTTCTGAGCCAGGCAGTTACACTGTGATTCTAAGGGCTGAGAAAACGCGTTTATTTCGGGCTGAAAAACACGTTTTGAAAACTGTGCTGTTCCTGCCCTATAACTTACATGGTGGTGACCAAAGTTGCCAAAACGTGTTCATTTCTGCTGTAAAACACGTTTTGACAATTTCAGCACACTGGGGTTAAGGGCTGACTCAGTGTGCTCTTCTGAGCCAGGCAGTTACACTGTGATTCTAAGGGCTGAGAAAACGCGTTTATTTCGAGCTGAAAAACACGTTTTGAAAACTGTGCTGTTCCTGCCATATAACTTACATGGTGGTGACCAAAGTTGCCAAAACGTGTTTATTTCTGCTGAAAAACACGTTTTGACAATTTCAGCACACTGGGGTTAAGGGCTGACTCACTGTGCTCTTCTGAGACAGGCAGTTACACTGTGATTCTAAGGGCAGAGAAAACGCGTTTATTTCGGGCTGAAAAACACGTTTTGAAAACTGTGCTGTTCCTGCCATATAACTTACCTGGTGGTGACCAAAGTTGCCAAAACGTGTTTATTTCTGCTGAAAAACACGTTTTGACAATTTCAGCACACTGGGGTTAAGGGCTGACTCACTGTGCTCTTCTGAGACAGGCAGTTACACTGTGATTCTAAGGGCTGAGAAAACGCGTTTATTTCGGGCTGAAAAACACGTTTTGAAAACTGTGCTGTTCCTGCCATATAACTTACATGGTGGTGACCAAAGTTGCCAAAACGTGTTTATTTCTGCTGAAAAACACGTTTTGACAATTTCAGCACACTGGGGTTAAGGGCTGACTCAGTGTGCTCTTCTGAGCCAGGCAGTTACACTGTGATTCTAAGGGCTGAGAAAACGCGTTTATTTCGGGCTGAAAAACACGTTTTGAAAACTGTGCTGTTCCTGCCCTATAAGTTACATGGTGCTGACCAAAGTTGCCAAAACGTGTTTATTTCTGCTGTAAAACACGTTTTGACAATTTCAGCACACTGGGGTTAAGGGCTGACTCAGTGTGCTCTTCTGAGACAGGCAGTTACACTGCGATTCTAAGAGCTGAGAAAACGCGTTTATTTCGGGCTGAAAAACACGTTTTGAAAACTGTGCTGTTCCTGCCCTATAACTTACATGGTGGTGACCAAAGTTGCCAAAACGTGTTTATTTCTGCTGAAAAACACGTTTTGACAATTTCAGCACACTGGGGTTAAGGGCTGACTCAGTGTGCTCTTCTGAGACAGGCATTTACACTGCGATTCTAAGAGCTGAGAAAACGCGTTTATTTCGGGCTGAAAAACACGTTTTGAAAACTGTGCTGTTCCTGCCCTATAACTTACATGGTGGTGACCAAAGTTGCCAAAACGTGTTTATTTCTGCTGAAAAACACGTTTTGACAATTTCAGCACACTGGGGTTAAGGGCTGACTCAGTGTGCTCTTCTGAGACAGGCAGTTACACTGCGATTCTAAGAGCTGAGAAAACGCGTTTATTTCGGGCTGAAAAACACGTTTTGAAAACTGTGCTGTTCCTGCCCTATAACTTACATGGTGGTGACCAAAGTTGCCAAAACGTGTTTATTTCTGCTGAAAAACACGTTTTGACAATTTCAGCACACTGGGGTTAAGGGCTGACTCAGTTTGCTCTTCTGAGCCAGGCAGTTACACTGTGATTCTAAGGGCTGAGAAAACGCGTTTATTTCGGGCTGAAAAACACGTTTTGAAAACTGTGCTGTTCCTGCCCTATAACTTACATGGTGGTGACCAAAGTTGCCAAAACGTGTTTATTTCTGCTGAAAAACACGTTTTGACAATTTCAGCACACGGGGGTTAAGGGCTGACTCAGTGTGCTCTTCTGAGACAGGCAGTTACACTGCGATTCTAAGAGCTGAGAAAACGCGTTTATTTCGGGCTGAAAAACACGTTTTGAAAACTGTGCTGTTCCTGCCCTATAACTTACATGGTGGTGACCAAAGTTGCCAAAACGTGTTTATTTCTGCTGAAAAACACGTTTTGACAATTTCAGCACACTGGGGTTAAGGGCTGACTCAGTGTGCTCTTCTGAGCCAGGCAGTTACACTGTGATTCTAAGGGCTGAGAAAACGCGTTTATTTCGGGCTGAAAAACACGTTTTGAAAACTGTGCTGTTCCTGCCCTATAAGTTACATGGTGCTGACCAAAGTTGCCAAAACGTGTTTATTTCTGCTGTAAAACACGTTTTGACAATTTCAGCACACTGGGGTTAAGGGCTGACTCAGTGTGCTCTTCTGAGACAGGCAGTTACACTGTGATTCTAAGGGCTGAGAAAACGCGTTTATTTCGGGCTGAAAAACACGTTTTGAAAACTGTGCTGTTCCTGCCCTATAAGTTACATGGTGGTGACCAAAGTTGCCAAAACGTGTTTATTTCTGCTGTAAAACACGTTTTGACAATTTCAGCACACTGGGGTTAAGGGCTGACTCACTGTGCTCTTCTGAGACAGGCAGTTACACTGCGATTCTAAGAGCTGAGAAAACGCGTTTATTTCGGGCTGAAAAACACGTTTTGAAAACTGTGCTGTTCATGCCATATAACTTACATGGTGGTGACCAAAGTTGCCAAAACGTGTTTATTTCTGCTGTAAAACACGTTTTGACAATTTCAGCACACTGGGGTTAAGGGCTGACTCACTGTGCTCTTCTGAGACAGGCAGTTACACTGTGATTCTAAGGGCAGAGAAAACGCGTTTATTTCGGGCTGAAAAACACGTTTTGAAAACTGTGCTGTTCCTGCCATATAACTTACCTGGTGGTGACCAAAGTTGCCAAAACGTGTTTATTTCTGCTGAAAAACACGTTTTGACAATTTCAGCACACTGGGGTTAAGGGCTGACTCAGTTTGCTCTTCTGAGCCAGGCATTTACACTGTGATTCTAAGGGCTGAGAAAACGCGTTTATTTCGAGCTGAAAAACACGTTTTGAAAACTGTGCTGTTCCTGCCATATAACTTACATGGTGGTGACCAAAGTTGCCAAAACGTGTTTATTTCTGCTGAAAAACACGTTTTGACAATTTCAGCACACTGGGGTTAAGGGCTGACTCACTGTGCTCTTCTGAGACAGGCAGTTACACTGCGATTCTAAGAGCTGAGAAAACGCGTTTATTTCGGGCTGAAAAACACGTTTTGAAAACTGTGCTGTTCCTGCCATATAACTTACATGGTGGTGACCAAAGTTGCCAAAACGTGTTTATTTCTGCTGAAAAACACGTTTTGACAATTTCAGCACACTGGGGTTAAGGGCTGACTCAGTTTGCTCTTCTGAGCCAGGCATTTACACTGTGATTCTAAGGGCTGAGAAAACGCGTTTATTTCGGGCTGAAAAACACGTTTTGAAAACTGTGCTGTTCCTGCCCTATAACTTACATGGTGGTGACCAAAGTTGCCAAAACGTGTTTATTTCTGCTGTAAAACACGTTTAGACAATTTCAGCACACTGGGGTTAAGGGCTGACTCAGTGTGCTCTTCTGAGCCAGGCAGTTACACTGTGATTCTAAGGGCTGAGAAAACGCGTTTATTTCGGGCTGAAAAACACGTTTTGAAAACTGTGCTGTTCCTGCCCTATAACTTACATGGTGGTGACCAAAGTTGCCAAAACGTGTTTATTTCTGCTGAAAAACACGTTTTGAAAATTTCAGCACACTGGGGTTAAGGGCTGACTCAGTTTGCTCTTCTGAGCCAGGCAGTTACACTGTGATTCTAAGGGCTGAGAAAACGCGTTTATTTCGGGCTGAAAAACACGTTTTGAAAACTGTGCTGTTCCTGCCCTATAACTTACATGGTGGTGACCAAAGTTGCCAAAACGTGTTTATTTCTGCTGAAAAACACGTTTTGACAATTTCAGCACACTGGGGTTAAGGGCTGACTCAGTTTGCTCTTCTGAGCCAGGCAGTTACACTGTGATTCTAAGGGCTGAGAAAACGCGTTTATTTCGGGCTGAAAAATACGTTTTGAAAACTGTGCTGTTCCTGCCCTATAACTTACATGGTGGTGACCAAAGTTGCCAAAACGTGTTCATTTCTGCTGTAAAACACGTTTTGACAATTTCAGCACACTGGGGTTAAGGGCTGACTCAGTGTGCTCTTCTGAGCCAGGCAGTTACACTGTGATTCTAAGGGCTGAGAAAACGCGTTTATTTCGAGCTGAAAAACACGTTTTGAAAACTGTGCTGTTCCTGCCATATAACTTACATGGTGGTGACCAAAGTTGCCAAAACGTGTTTATTTCTGCTGAAAAACACGTTTTGACAATTTCAGCACACTGGGGTTAAGGGCTGACTCACTGTGCTCTTCTGAGACAGGCAGTTACACTGTGATTCTAAGGGCAGAGAAAACGCGTTTATTTCGGGCTGAAAAACACGTTTTGAAAACTGTGCTGTTCCTGCCATATAACTTACCTGGTGGTGACCAAAGTTGCCAAAACGTGTTTATTTCTGCTGAAAAACACGTTTTGACAATTTCAGCACACTGGGGTTAAGGGCTGACTCACTGTGCTCTTCTGAGACAGGCAGTTACACTGTGATTCTAAGGGCTGAGAAAACGCGTTTATTTCGGGCTGAAAAACACGTTTTGAAAACTGTGCTGTTCCTGCCATATAACTTACATGGTGGTGACCAAAGTTGCCAAAACGTGTTTATTTCTGCTGAAAAACACGTTTTGACAATTTCAGCACACTGGGGTTAAGGGCTGACTCAGTGTGCTCTTCTGAGCCAGGCAGTTACACTGTGATTCTAAGGGCTGAGAAAACGCGTTTATTTCGGGCTGAAAAACACGTTTTGAAAACTGTGCTGTTCCTGCCCTATAAGTTACATGGTGCTGACCAAAGTTGCCAAAACGTGTTTATTTCTGCTGTAAAACACGTTTTGACAATTTCAGCACACTGGGGTTAAGGGCTGACTCAGTGTGCTCTTCTGAGACAGGCAGTTACACTGCGATTCTAAGAGCTGAGAAAACGCGTTTATTTCGGGCTGAAAAACACGTTTTGAAAACTGTGCTGTTCCTGCCCTATAACTTACATGGTGGTGACCAAAGTTGCCAAAACGTGTTTATTTCTGCTGAAAAACACGTTTTGACAATTTCAGCACACTGGGGTTAAGGGCTGACTCAGTGTGCTCTTCTGAGACAGGCATTTACACTGCGATTCTAAGAGCTGAGAAAACGCGTTTATTTCGGGCTGAAAAACACGTTTTGAAAACTGTGCTGTTCCTGCCCTATAACTTACATGGTGGTGACCAAAGTTGCCAAAACGTGTTTATTTCTGCTGAAAAACACGTTTTGACAATTTCAGCACACTGGGGTTAAGGGCTGACTCAGTGTGCTCTTCTGAGACAGGCAGTTACACTGCGATTCTAAGAGCTGAGAAAACGCGTTTATTTCGGGCTGAAAAACACGTTTTGAAAACTGTGCTGTTCCTGCCCTATAACTTACATGGTGGTGACCAAAGTTGCCAAAACGTGTTTATTTCTGCTGAAAAACACGTTTTGACAATTTCAGCACACTGGGGTTAAGGGCTGACTCAGTTTGCTCTTCTGAGCCAGGCAGTTACACTGTGATTCTAAGGGCTGAGAAAACGCGTTTATTTCGGGCTGAAAAACACGTTTTGAAAACTGTGCTGTTCCTGCCCTATAACTTACATGGTGGTGACCAAAGTTGCCAAAACGTGTTTATTTCTGCTGAAAAACACGTTTTGACAATTTCAGCACACGGGGGTTAAGGGCTGACTCAGTGTGCTCTTCTGAGACAGGCAGTTACACTGCGATTCTAAGAGCTGAGAAAACGCGTTTATTTCGGGCTGAAAAACACGTTTTGAAAACTGTGCTGTTCCTGCCCTATAACTTACATGGTGGTGACCAAAGTTGCCAAAACGTGTTTATTTCTGCTGAAAAACACGTTTTGACAATTTCAGCACACTGGGGTTAAGGGCTGACTCAGTGTGCTCTTCTGAGCCAGGCAGTTACACTGTGATTCTAAGGGCTGAGAAAACGCGTTTATTTCGGGCTGAAAAACACGTTTTGAAAACTGTGCTGTTCCTGCCCTATAAGTTACATGGTGCTGACCAAAGTTGCCAAAACGTGTTTATTTCTGCTGTAAAACACGTTTTGACAATTTCAGCACACTGGGGTTAAGGGCTGACTCAGTGTGCTCTTCTGAGACAGGCAGTTACACTGTGATTCTAAGGGCTGAGAAAACGCGTTTATTTCGGGCTGAAAAACACGTTTTGAAAACTGTGCTGTTCCTGCCCTATAAGTTACATGGTGGTGACCAAAGTTGCCAAAACGTGTTTATTTCTGCTGTAAAACACGTTTTGACAATTTCAGCACACTGGGGTTAAGGGCTGACTCACTGTGCTCTTCTGAGACAGGCAGTTACACTGCGATTCTAAGAGCTGAGAAAACGCGTTTATTTCGGGCTGAAAAACACGTTTTGAAAACTGTGCTGTTCATGCCATATAACTTACATGGTGGTGACCAAAGTTGCCAAAACGTGTTTATTTCTGCTGTAAAACACGTTTTGACAATTTCAGCACACTGGGGTTAAGGGCTGACTCACTGTGCTCTTCTGAGACAGGCAGTTACACTGTGATTCTAAGGGCAGAGAAAACGCGTTTATTTCGGGCTGAAAAACACGTTTTGAAAACTGTGCTGTTCCTGCCATATAACTTACCTGGTGGTGACCAAAGTTGCCAAAACGTGTTTATTTCTGCTGAAAAACACGTTTTGACAATTTCAGCACACTGGGGTTAAGGGCTGACTCAGTTTGCTCTTCTGAGCCAGGCATTTACACTGTGATTCTAAGGGCTGAGAAAACGCGTTTATTTCGAGCTGAAAAACACGTTTTGAAAACTGTGCTGTTCCTGCCATATAACTTACATGGTGGTGACCAAAGTTGCCAAAACGTGTTTATTTCTGCTGAAAAACACGTTTTGACAATTTCAGCACACTGGGGTTAAGGGCTGACTCACTGTGCTCTTCTGAGACAGGCAGTTACACTGTGATTCTAAGCGCAGAGAAAACGCGTTTATTTCGGGCTGAAAAACACGTTTTGAAAACTGTGCTGTTCCTGCCATATAACTTACCTGGTGGTGACCAAAGTTGCCAAAACGTGTTTATTTCTGCTGAAAAACACGTTTTGACAATTTCAGCACACTGGGGTTAAGGGCTGACTCACTGTGCTCTTCTGAGACAGGCAGTTACACTGTGATTCTAAGGGCTGAGAAAACGCGTTTATTTCGGGCTGAAAAACACGTTTTGAAAACTGTGCTGTTCCTGCCATATAACTTACATGGTGGTGACCAAAGTTGCCAAAACGTGTTTATTTCTGCTGAAAAACACGTTTTGACAATTTCAGCACACTGGGGTTAAGGGCTGACTCAGTGTGCTCTTCTGAGACAGGCAGTTACACTGTGATTCTAAGGGCTGAGAAAACGCGTTTATTTCGGGCTGAAAAACACGTTTTGAAAACTGTGCTGTTCCTGCCCTATAAGTTACATGGTGCTGACCAAAGTTGCCAAAACGTGTTTATTTCTGCTGTAAAACACGTATTGACAATTTCAGCACACTGGGGTTAAGGGCTGACTCAGTGTGCTCTTCTGAGACAGGCAGTTACACTGCGATTCTAAGAGCTGAGAAAACGCGTTTATTTCGGGCTGAAAAACACGTTTTGAAAACTGTGCTGTTCCTGCCATATAACTTACATGGTGGTGACCAAAGTTGCCAAAACGTGTTTATTTCTGCTGAAAAACATGTTTTGACAATTTCAGCACACTGGGGTTAAGGGCTGACTCAGTGTGCTCTTCTGAGACAGGCATTTACACTGCGATTCTAAGAGCTGAGAAAACGCGTTTATTTCGGGCTGAAAAACACGTTTTGAAAACTGTGCTGTTCCTGCCCTATAACTTACATGGTGGTGACCAAAGTTGCCAAAACGTGTTTATTTCTGCTGAAAAACACGTTTTGACAATTTCAGCACACTGGGGTTAAGGGCTGACTCAGTGTGCTCTTCTGAGACAGGCAGTTACACTGCGATTCTGAGAAAACGCGTTTATTTCGGGCTGAAAAACACGTTTTGAAAACTGTGCTGTTCCTGCCCTATAACTTACATGGTGGTGACCAAAGTTGCCAAAACGTGTTTATTTCTGCTGAAAAACACGTTTTGACAATTTCAGCACACTGGGGTTAAGGGCTGACTCAGTTTGCTCTTCTGAGCCAGGCAGTTACACTGTGATTCTAAGGGCTGAGAAAACGCGTTTATTTCGGGCTGAAAAACACGTTTTGAAAACTGTGCTGTTTATGCCCTATAACTTACATGGTGGTGACCAAAGTTGCCAAAACGTGTTTATTTCTGCTGTAAAACACGTTTTGACAATTTCAGCACACTGGGGTTAAGGGCTGACTCAGTGTGCTCTTCTGAGACAGGCAGTTACACTGCGATTCTAAGAGCTGAGAAAACGCGTTTATTTCGGGCTGAAAAACACGTTTTGAAAACTGTGCTGTTCCTGCCCTATAACTTACATGGTGGTGACCAAAGTTGCCAAAACGTGTTTATTTCTGCTGAAAAACACGTTTTGACAATTTCAGCACACTGGGGTTAAGGGCTGACTCAGTGTGCTCTTCTGAGACAGGCAGTTACACTGCGATTCTAAGAGCTGAGAAAACGCGTTTATTTCGGGCTGAAAAACACGTTTTGAAAACTGTGCTGTTCCTGCCCTATAACTTACATGGTGGTGACCAAAGTTGCCAAAACGTGTTTATTTCTGCTGAAAAACACGTTTTGACAATTTCAGCACACTGGGGTTAAGGGCTGACTCAGTGTGCTCTTCTGAGACAGGCAGTTACACTGCGATTCTAAGAGCTGAGAAAACGCGTTTATTTCGGGCTGAAAAACACGTTTTGAAAACTGTGCTGTTCCTGCCCTATAACTTACATGGTGGTGACCAAAGTTGCCAAAACGTGTTTATTTCTGCTGAAAAACACGTTTTGACAATTTCAGCACACTGGGGTTAAGGCCTGACTCAGTGTGCTCTTCTGAGACAGGCAGTTACACTGCGATTCTAAGAGCTGAGAAAACGCGTTTATTTCGGGCTGAAAAACACGTTTTGAAAACTGTGCTGTTCCTGCCCTATAACTTACATGGTGGTGACCAAAGTTGCCAAAACGTGTTTATTTCTGCTGAAAAACACGTTTTGACAATTTCAGCACACTGGGGTTAAGGGCTGACTCAGTGTGCTCTTCTGAGACAGGCAGTTACACTGCGATTCTAAGAGCTGAGAAAACGCGTTTATTTCGGGCTGAAAAACACGTTTTGAAAACTGTGCTGTTTCTGCCCTATAACTTACATGGTGGTGACCAAAGTTGCCAAAACGTGTTTATTTCTGCTGTAAAACACGTTTTGACAATTTCAGCACACTGGGGTTAAGGGCTGACTCAGTGTGCTCTTCTGAGACAGGCAGTTACACTGCGATTCTAAGAGCTGAGAAAACGCGTTTATTTCGGGCTGAAAAACACGTTTTGAAAACTGTGCTGTTCCTGCCCTATAACTTACATGGTGGTGACCAAAGTTGCCAAAACGTGTTTATTTCTGCTGAAAAACACGTTTTGACAATTTCAGCACACTGGGGTTAAGGGCTGACTCAGTTTGCTCTTCTGAGCCAGGCATTTACACTGTGATTCTAAGGGCTGAGAAAACGCGTTTATTTCGGGCTGAAAAACACGTTTTGAAAACTGTGCTGTTCCTGCCCTATAACTTACATGGTGGTGACCAAAGTTGCCAAAACGTGTTTATTTCTGCTGTAAAACACGTTTTGACAATTTCAGCACACTGGGGTTAAGGGCTGACTCAGTGTGCTCTTCTGAGCCAGGCAGTTACACTGTGATTCTAAGGGCTGAGAAAACGCGTTTATTTCGGGCTGAAAAACACGTTTTGAAAACTGTGCTGTTCCTGCCCTATAACTTACATGGTGGTGACCAAAGTTGCCAAAACGTGTTTATTTCTGCTGAAAAACACGTTTTGACAATTTCAGAACACTGGGGTTAAGGGCTGACTCAGTTTGCTCTTCTGAGCCAGGCAGTTACACTGTGATTCTAAGGGCTGAGAAAACGCGTTTATTTCGGGCTGAAAAACACGTTTTGAAAACTGTGCTGTTCCTGCCCTATAACTTACATGGTGGTGACCAAAGTTGCCAAAACGTGTTTATTTCTGCTGAAAAACACGTTTTGACAATTTCAGCACACTGGGGTTAAGGGCTGACTCAGTTTGCTCTTCTGAGCCAGGCAGTTACACTGTGATTCTAAGGGCTGAGAAAACGCGTTTATTTCGGGCTGAAAAACACGTTTTGAAAACTGTGCTGTTCCTGCCCTATAACTTACATGGTGGTGACCAAAGTTGCCAAAACGTGTTTATTTCTGCTGTAAAACAGGTTTTGACAATTTCAGCACACTGGGGTTAAGGGCTGACTCAGTTTGCTCTTCTGAGCCAGGCAGTTACACTGTGATTCTAAGGGCTGAGAAAACCTGTTTATTTCGGGCTGAAAAACACGTTTTGAAAACTGTGCTGTTCCTGCCCTATAACTTACATGGTGGTGACCAAAGTTGCCAAAACGTGTTTATTTCTGCTGAAAAACACGTTTTGACAATTTCAGCACACTGGGGTTAAGGGCTGACTCAGTGTGCTCTTCTGAGACAGGCAGTTACACTGCGTTTCTAAGAGCTGAGAAAACGCGTTTATTTCGGGCTGAAAAACACGTTTTGAAAACTGTGCTGTTCCTGCCCTATAACTTACATGGTGGTGACCAAAGTTGCCAAAACGTGTTTATTTCTGCTGAAAAACACGTTTTGACAATTTCAGCACACTGGGGTTAAGGGCTGACTCAGTGTGCTCTTCTGAGACAGGCAGTTACACTGCGATTCTAAGAGCTGAGAAAACGCGTTTATTTCGGGCTGAAAAACACGTTTTGAAAACTGTGCTGTTCCTGCCCTATAACTTACATGGTGGTGACCAAAGTTGCCAAAACGTGTTTATTTCTGCTGAAAAACACGTTTTGACAATTTCAGCACACTGGGGTTAAGGGCTGATTCAGTTTGCTCTTCTGAGCCAGGCAGTTACACTGTGATTCTAAGGGCTGAGGAAACGCGTTTATTTCGGGCTGAAAAACACGTTTTGAAAAATGTGCTGTTTATGCCCTATAACTTACATGGTGGTGACCAAAGTTGCCAAAACGTGTTTATTTCTGCTGTAAAACACGTTTTGACAATTTCAGCACACTGGGGTTAAGGGCTGACTCAGTGTGCTCTTCTGAGACAGGCAGTTACACTGTGATTCTAAGGGCTGAGAAAACGCGTTTATTTCGGGCTGAAAAACACGTTTTGAAAACTGTGCTGTTCCTGCCCTATAAGTTACATGGTGGTGACCAAAGTTGCCAAAACGTGTTTATTTCTGCTGTAAAACACGTTTTGACAATTTCAGCACACTGGGGTTAAGGGCTGACTCACTGTGCTCTTCTGAGACAGGCAGTTACACTGCGATTCTAAGAGCTGAGAAAACGCGTTTATTTCGGGCTGAAAAACACGTTTTGAAAACTGTGCTGTTCATGCCATATAACTTACATGGTGGTGACCAAAGTTGCCAAAACGTGTTTATTTCTGCTGTAAAACACGTTTTGACAATTTCAGCACACTGGGGTTAAGGGCTGACTCACTGTGCTCTTCTGAGCCAGGCAGTTACACTGCGATTCTAAGGGCTGAGAAAACGCGTTTATTTCGGGCTGAAAAACACGTTTTGAAAACTGTGCTGTTCATGCCATATAACTTACATGGTGGTGACCAAAGTTGCCAAAACGTGTTTATTTCTGCTGTAAAACACGTTTTGACAATTTCAGCACACTGGGGTTAAGGGCTGACTCACTGTGCTCTTCTGAGACAGGCAGTTACACTGCGATTCTAAGAGCTGAGAAAACGCGTTTATTTCGGGCTGAAAAACAAGTTTTGAAAACTGTGCTGTTCCTGCCATATAAATTACATGGTGGTGACCAAAGTTGCCAAAACGTGTTTATTTCTGCTGAAAAACACGTTTTGACAATTTCAGCACACTGGGGTTAAGGGCTGACTCAGTGTGCTCTTCTGAGACAGGCAGTTACACTGCGATTCTAAGAGCTGAGAAAACGCGTTTATTTCGGGCTGAAAAACACGTTTTGAAAACTGTGCTGTTCCTGCCCTATAACTTACATGGTGGTGACCAAAGTTGCCAAAACGTGTTTATTTCTGCTGTAAAACACGTTTTGACAATTTCAGCACACTGGGGTTAAGGGCTGACTCAGTGTGCTCTTCTGAGCCAGGCAGTTACACTGTGATTCTAAGGGATGAGAAAACGCGTTTATTTCGGGCTGAAAAACACGTTTTGAAAACTGTGCTGTTCCTGCCCTATAAGTTACATGGTGCTGACCAAAGTTGCCAAAACGTGTTTATTTCTGCTGTAAAACACGTTTTGACAATTTCAGCACACTGGGGTTAAGGGCTGACTCAGTGTGCTCTTCTGAGACAGGCAGTTACACTGCGATTCTAAGAGCTGAGAAAACGCGTTTATTTCGGGCTGAAAAACACGTTTTGAAAACTGTGCTGTTCATGCCCTATAACTTACATGGTGGTGACCAAAGTTGCCAAAACGTGTTTATTTCTGCTGAAAAACACGTTTTGACAATTTCAGCACACTGGGGTTAAGGGCTGAGTCACTGTGCTCTTCTTAGACAGGCAGTTACACTGTGATTCTAAGGGCTGAGAAAACGCGTTTATTTCGGGCTGAAAAACACGTTTTGAAAACTGTGCTGTTCCTGCCATATAACTTACATGGTGGTGACCAAAGTTGCCAAAACGTGTTTATTTCTGCTGAAAAACACGTTTTGACAATTTCAGCACACTGGGGTTAAGGGCTGACTCAGTGTGCTCTTCTGAGCCAGGCAGTTACACTGTGATTCTAAGGGCTGAGAAAACGCGTTTATTTCGGGCTGAAAAACACGTTTTGAAAACTGTGCTGTTCCTGCCCTATAAGTTACATGGTGCTGACCAAAGTTGCCAAAACGTGTTTATTTCTGCTGTAAAACACGTTTTGACAATTTCAGCACACTGGGGTTAAGGGCTGACTCAGTGTGCTCTTCTGAGACAGGCAGTTACACTGCGATTCTAAGAGCTGAGAAAACGCGTTTATTTCGGGCTGAAAAACACGTTTTGAAAACTGTGCTGTTCCTGCCATATAACTTACATGGTGGTGACCAAAGTTGCCAAAACGTGTTTATTTCTGCTGTAAAACACGTTTTGACAATTTCAGCACACTGGGGTTAAAGGCTGACTCAGTGTGCTCTTCTGAGACAGGCAGTTACACTGTGATTCTAAGGGCTGAGAAAACGCGTTTATTTCGGGCTGAAAAACACGTTTTGAAAACTGTGCTGTTCCTGCCCTATAAGTTACATGGTGGTGACCAAAGTTGCCAAAACGTGTTTATTTCTGCTGTAAAACACGTTTTGACAATTTCAGCACACTGGGGTTAAGGGCTGACTCACTGTGCTCTTCTGAGACAGGCAGTTACACTGCGATTCTAAGAGCTGAGAAAACGCGTTTATTTCGGAATGAAAAACACGTTTTGAAAACTGTGCTGTTCCTGCCATATAACTTACATGGTGGTGACCAAAGTTGCCAAAACGTGTTTATTTCTGCTGTAAAACACGTTTTGACAATTTCAGCACACTGGGGTTAAGGGCTGACTCACTGTGCTCTTCTGAGCCAGGCAGTTACACTGCGATTCTAAGGGCTGAGAAAACGCGTTTATTTCGGGCTGAAAAACACGTTTTGAAAACTGTGCTGTTCATGCCATATAACTTACATGGTGGTGACCAAAGTTGCCAAAACGTGTTTATTTCTGCTGTAAAACACGTTTTGACAATTTCAGCACACTGGGGTTAAGGGCTGACTCACTGTGCTCTTCTGAGACAGGCAGTTACACTGCGATTCTAAGAGCTGAGAAAACGCGTTTATTTCGGGCTGAAAAACACGTTTTGAAAACTGTGCTGTTCCTGCCATATAACTTACATGGTGGTGACCAAAGTTGCCAAAACGTGTTTATTTCTGCTGAAAAACACGTTTTGACAATTTCAGCACACTGGGGTTAAGGGCTGACTCACTGTGCTCTTCTGAGACAGGCAGTTACACTGTGATTCTAAGGGCTGAGAAAACGCGTTTATTTCGGGCTGAAAAACACGTTTTGAAAACTGTGCTGTTCCTGCCCTATAAGTTACATGGTGCTGACCAAAGTTGCCAAAACGTGTTTATTTCTGCTTTAAAACACGTTTTGACAATTTCAGCACACTGGGGTTAAGGGCTGACTCAGTGTGCTCTTCTGAGACAGGCAGTTACACTGCGATTCTAAGAGCTGAGAAAACGCGTTTATTTCGGGCTGAAAAACACGTTTTGAAAACTGTGCTGTTCCTGCCCTATAAGTTACATGGTGCTGACCAAAGTTGCCAAAACGTGTTTATTTCTGCTGTAAAACACGTTTTGACAATTTCAGCACACTGGGGTTAAGGGCTGACTCAGTGTGCTCTTCTGAGACAGGCAGTTACACTGCGATTCTAAGAGCTGAGAAAACGCGTTTATTTCGGGCTGAAAAACACGTTTTGAAAACTGTGCTGTTCCTGCCCTATAACTTACATGGTGGTGACCAAAGTTGCCAAAACGTGTTTATTTCTGCTGAAAAACACGTTTTGACAATTTCAGCACACTGGGGTTAAGGGCTGAGTCACTGTGCTCTTCTTAGACAGGCAGTTACACTGTGATTCTAAGGGCTGAGAAAACGCGTTTATTTCGGGCTGAAAAACACGTTTTGAAAACTGTGCTGTTCCTGCCATATAACTTACATGGTGGTGACCAAAGTTGCCAAAACGTGTTTATTTCTGCTGAAAAACACGTTTTGACAATTTCAGCACACTGGGGTTAAGGGCTGACTCAGTGTGCTCTTCTGAGCCAAGCAGTTACACTGTGATTCTAAGGGCTGAGAAAACGCGTTTATTTCGGGCTGAAAAACACGTTTTGAAAACTGTGCTGTTCCTGCCCTATAAGTTACATGGTGCTGACCAAAGTTGCCAAAACGTGTTTATTTCTGCTGTAAAACACGTTTTGACAATTTCAGCACACTGGGGTTAAGGGCTGACTCAGTGTGCTCTTCTGAGACAGGCATTTACACTGCGATTCTAAGAGCTGAGAAAACGCGTTTATTTCGGGCTGAAAAACACGTTTTGAAAACTGTGCTGTTCCTGCCCTATAACTTACATGGTGGTGACCAAAGTTGCCAAAACGTGTTTATTTCTGCTGTAAAACACGTTTTGACAATTTCAGCACACTGGGGTTAAGGGCTGACTCACTGTGCTCTTCTGAGACAGGCAGTTACACTGCGATTCTAAGAGCTGAGAAAACGCGTTTATTTCGGGCTGAAAAACACGTTTTGAAAACTGTGCTGTTCCTGCCATATAACTTACATGGTGGTGACCAAAGTTGCCAAAACGTGTTTATTTCTGCTGAAAAACACGTTTTGACAATTTCAGCACACTGGGGTTAAGGGCTGACTCAGTGTGCTCTTCTGAGCCAGGCAGTTACACTGTGATTCTAAGGGCTGAGAAAACGCGTTTATTTCGGGCTGAAAAACACGTTTTGAAAACTGTGCTGTTCCTGCCCTATAAGTTACATGGTGCTGACCAAAGTTGCCAAAACGTGTTTATTTCTGCTGTAAAACACGTTTTGACAATTTCAGCACACTGGGGTTAAGGGCTGACTCAGTGTGCTCTTCTGAGACAGGCAGTTACACAGCGATTCTAAGAGCTGAGAAAACGCGTTTATTTCGGGCTGAAAAACACGTTTTGAAAACTGTGCTGTTCCTGCCCTATAAGTTACATGGTGCTGACCAAAGTTGCCAAAACGTGTTTATTTCTGCTGTAAAACACGTTTTGACAATTTCAGCACACTGGGGTTAAGGGCTGACTCAGTGTGCTCTTCTGAGACAGGCAGTTACACTGCGATTCTAAGAGCTGAGAAAACGCGTTTATTTCGGGCTGAAAAACACGTTTTGAAAACTGTGCTGTTCCTGCCCTATAAGTTACATGGTGGTGACCAAAGTTGCCAAAACGTGTTTATTTCTGCTGTAAAACACGTTTTGACAATTTCAGCACACTGGGGTTAAGGGCTGACTCACTGTGCTCTTCTGAGACAGGCAGTTACACTGCGATTCTAAGAGCTGAGAAAACGCGTTTATTTCGGGCTGAAAAACACGTTTTGAAAACTGTGCTGTTCATGCCATATAACTTACATGGTGGTGACCAAAGTTGCCAAAACGTGTTTATTTCTGCTGTAAAACACGTTTTGACAATTTCAGCACACTGGGGTTAAGGGCTGACTCACTGTGCTCTTCTGAGACAGGCAGTTACACTGCGATTCTAAGAGCTGAGAAAACGCGTTTATTTCGGGCTGAAAAACACGTTTTGAAAACTGTGCTGTTCATGCCATATAACTTACATGGTGGTGACCAAAGTTGCCAAAACGTGTTTATTTCTGCTGTAAAACACGTTTTGACAATTTCAGCACACTGGGGTTAAGGGCTGACTCACTGTGCTCTTCTGAGACAGGCAGTTACACTGCGATTCTAAGAGCTGAGAAAACGCGTTTATTTCGGGCTGAAAAACACGTTTTGAAAACTGTGCTGTTCCTGCCATATAACTTACATGGTGGTGACCAAAGTTGCCAAAACGTGTTTATTTCTGCTGAAAAACACGTTTTGACAATTTCAGCACACTGGGGTTAAGGGCTGACTCACTGTGCTCTTCTGAGACAGGCAGTTACACTGTGATTCTAAGGGCTGAGAAAACGCGTTTATTTCGGGCTGAAAAACACGTTTTGAAAACTGTGCTGTTCCTGCCCTATAACTTACATGGTGGTGACCAAAGTTGCCAAAACGTGTTTATTTCTGCTGAAAAACACGTTTTGACAATTTCAGCACACTGGGGTTAAGGGCTGACTCAGTGTGATCTTCTGAGACAGGCAGTTACACTGCGATTCTAAGAGCTGAGAAAACGCGTTTATTTCGGGCTGAAAAACACGTTTTGAAAACTGTGCTGTTCCTGCCCTATAACTTACATGGTGGTGACCAAAGTTGCCAAAACGTGTTTATTTCTGCTGTAAAACACGTTTTGACAATTTCAGCACACTGGGGTTAAGGGCTGACTCAGTGTGCTCTTCTGAGCCAGGCAGTTACACTGTGATTCTAAGGGCTGAGAAAACGCGTTGATTTCGAGCTGAAAAACACGTTTTGAAAACTGTGCTGTTCCTGCCATATAACTTACATGGTGGTGACCAAAGTTGCCAAAACGTGTTTATTTCTGCTGAAAAACACGTTTTGACAATTTCAGCACACTGGGGTTAAGGGCTGACTCACTGTGCTCTTCTGAGACAGGCAGTTACACTGTGATTCTAAGGGCAGAGAAAACGCGTTTATTTCGGGCTGAAAAACACGTTTTGAAAACTGTGCTGTTCCTGCCATATAACTTACCTGGTGGTGACCAAAGTTGCCAAAACGTGTTTATTTCTGCTGAAAAACACGTTTTGACAATTTCAGCACACTGGGGTTAAGGGCTGACTCACTGTGCTCTTCTGAGACAGGCAGTTACACTGCGATTCTAAGAGCTGAGAAAACGCGTTTATTTCGGGCTGAAAAACACGTTTTGAAAACTGTGCTGTTCCTGCCCTATAACTTACATGGTGGTGACCAAAGTTGCCAAAACGTGTTTATCTCTGCTGAAAAACACGTTTTGACAATTTCAGCACACTGGGGTTAAGGGCTGACTCAGTGTGCTCTTCTGAGACAGGCAGTTACACTGCGATTCTAAGAGCTGAGAAAACGCGTTTATTTCGGGCTGAAAAACACGTTTTGAAAACTGTGCTGTTCCTGCCCTATAACTTACATGGTGGTGACCAAAGTTGCCAAAACGTGTTTATTTCTGCTGAAAAACACGTTTTGACAATTTCAGCACACTGGGGTTAAGGGCTGACTCAGTGTGCTCTTCTGAGACAGGCAGTTACACTGCGATTCTAAGAGCTGAGAAAACGCGTTTATTTCGGGCTGAAAAACACGTTTTGAAAACTGTGCTGTTCCTGCCCTATAACTTACATGGTGGTGACCAAAGTTGCCAAAACGTGTTTATTTCTGCTGAAAAACACGTTTTGACAATTTCAGCACACTGGGGTTAAGGGCTGACTCAGTGTGCTCTTCTGAGACAGGCAGTTACACTGCGATTCTAAGAGCTGAGAAAACGCGTTTATTTCGGGCTGAAAAACACGTTTTGAAAACTGTGCTGTTCCTGCCCTATAACTTACATGGTGGTGACCAAAGTTGCCAAAACGTGTTTATTTCTGCTGTAAAACACGTTTTGACAATTTCAGCACACTGGGGTTAAGGGCTGACTCAGTGTGCTCTTCTGAGACAGGCAGTTACACTGCGATTCTAAGAGCTGAGAAAACGCGTTTATTTCGGGCTGAAAAACACGTTTTGAAAACTGTGCTGTTCCTGCCCTATAACTTACATGGTGGTGACCAAAGTTGCCAAAACGTGTTTATTTCTGCTGAAAAACACGTTTTGACAATTTCAGCACACTGGGGTTAAGGGCTGACTCAGTTTGCTCTTCTGAGCCAGGCATTTACACTGTGATTCTAAGGGCTGAGAAAACGCGTTTATTTCGGGCTGAAAAACACGTTTTGAAAACTGTGCTGTTCCTGCCCTATAACTTACATGGTGGTGACCAAAGTTGCCAAAACGTGTTTATTTCTGCTGTAAAACACGTTTTGACAATTTCAGCACACTGGGGTTAAGGGCTGACTCAGTGTGCTCTTCTGAGCCAGGCAGTTACACTGTGATTCTAAGGGCTGAGAAAACGCGTTTATTTCGGGCTGAAAAACACGTTTTGAAAACTGTGCTGTTCCTGCCCTATAACTTACATGGTGGTGACCAAAGTTGCCAAAACGTGTTTATTTCTGCTGAAAAACACGTTTTGACAATTTCAGCACACTGGGGTTAAGGGCTGACTCAGTTTGCTCTTCTGAGCCAGGCAGTTACACTGTGATTCTAAGGGCTGAGAAAACGCGTTTATTTCGGGCTGAAAAACACGTTTTGAAAACTGTGCTGTTCCTGCCCTATAACTTACATGGTGGTGACCAAAGTTGCCAAAACGTGTTTATTTCTGCTGAAAAACACGTTTTGACAATTTCAGCACACTGGGGTTAAGGGCTGACTCAGTTTGCTCTTCTGAGCCAGGCAGTTACACTGTGATTCTAAGGGCTGAGAAAACGCGTTTATTTCGGGCTGAAAAACACGTTTTGAAAACTGTGCTGTTCCTGCCCTATAACTTACATGGTGGTGACCAAAGTTGCCAAAACGTGTTTATTTCTGCTGTAAAACACGTTTTGACAATTTCAGCACACTGGGGTTAAGGGCTGACTCAGTTTGCTCTTCTGAGCCAGGCAGTTACACTGTGATTCTAAGGGCTGAGAAAACCTGTTTATTTCGGGCTGAAAAACACGTTTTGAAAACTGTGCTGTTCCTGCCCTATAACTTACATGGTGGTGACCAAAGTTGCCAAAACGTGTTTATTTCTGCTGTAAAACACGTTTTGACAATTTCAGCACACTGGGGTTAAGGGCTGACTCAGTTTGCTCTTCTGAGACAGGCAGTTACACTGTGATTCTAAGGGCTGAGAAAACGCGTTTATTTCGGGCTGAAAAACACGTTTTGAAAACTGTGCTGTTCCTGCCCTATAACTTACATGGTGGTGACCAAAGTTGCCAAAACGTGTTTATTTCTGCTGAAAAACACGTTTTGACAATTTCAGCACACTGGGGTTAAGGGCTGACTCAGTGTGCTCTTCTGAGACAGGCAGTTACACTGCGTTTCTAAGAGCTGAGAAAACGCGTTTATTTCGGGCTGAAAAACACGTTTTGAAAACTGTGCTGTTCCTGCCCTATAACTTACATGGTGGTGACCAAAGTTGCCAAAACGTGTTTATTTCTGCTGAAAAACACGTTTTGACAATTTCAGCACACTGGGGTTAAGGGCTGACTCAGTGTGCTCTTCTGAGACAGGCAGTTACACTGCGATTCTAAGAGCTGAGAAAACGCGTTTATTTCGGGCTGAAAAACACGTTTTGAAAACTGTGCTGTTCCTGCCCTATAACTTACATGGTGGTGACCAAAGTTGCCAAAACGTGTTTATTTCTGCTGAAAAACACGTTTTGACAATTTCAGCACACTGGGGTTAAGGGCTGATTCAGTTTGCTCTTCTGAGCCAGGCAGTTACACTGTGATTCTAAGGGCTGAGAAAACGCGTTTATTTCGGGCTGAAAAACACGTTTTGAAAAATGTGCTGTTTATGCCCTATAACTTACATGGTGGTGACCAAAGTTGCCAAAACGTGTTTATTTCTGCTGTAAAACACGTTTTGACAATTTCAGCACACTGGGGTTAAGGGCTGACTCAGTGTGCTCTTCTGAGACAGGCAGTTACACTGTGATTCTAAGGGCTGAGAAAACGCGTTTATTTCGGGCTGAAAAACACGTTTTGAAAACTGTGCTGTTCCTGCCCTATAAGTTACATGGTGGTGACCAAAGTTGCCAAAACGTGTTTATTTCTGCTGTAAAACACGTTTTGACAATTTCAGCACACTGGGGTTAAGGGCTGACTCACTGTGCTCTTCTGAGACAGGCAGTTACACTGCGATTCTAAGAGCTGAGAAAACGCGTTTATTTCGGGCTGAAAAACACGTTTTGAAAACTGTGCTGTTCATGCCATATAACTTACATGGTGGTGACCAAAGTTGCCAAAACGTGTTTATTTCTGCTGTAAAACACGTTTTGACAATTTCAGCACACTGGGGTTAAGGGCTGACTCACTGTGCTCTTCTGAGCCAGGCAGTTACACTGCGATTCTAAGGGCTGAGAAAACGCGTTTATTTCGGGCTGAAAAACACGTTTTGAAAACTGTGCTGTTCATGCCATATAACTTACATGGTGGTGACCAAAGTTGCCAAAACGTGTTTATTTCTGCTGTAAAACACGTTTTGACAATTTCAGCACACTGGGGTTAAGGGCTGACTCACTGTGCTCTTCTGAGACAGGCAGTTACACTACGATTCTAAGAGCTGAGAAAACGCGTTTATTTCGGGCTGAAAAACACGTTTTGAAAACTGTGCTGTTCCTGCCATATAACTTACATGGTGGTGACCAAAGTTGCCAAAACGTGTTTATTTCTGCTGAAAAACACGTTTTGACAATTTCAGCACACTGGGGTTAAGGGCTGACTCAGTGTGCTCTTCTGAGACTGGCAGTTACACTGCGATTCTAAGAGCTGAGAAAACGCGTTTATTTCGGGCTGAAAAACACGTTTTGAAAACTGTGCTGTTCCTGCCCTATAACTTACATGGTGGTGACCAAAGTTGCCAAAACGTGTTTATTTCTGCTGAAAAACACGTTTTGACAATTTCAGCACACTGGGGTTAAGGGCTGACTCAGTGTGCTCTTCTGAGACAGGCAGTTACACTGCGATTCTAAGAGCTGAGAAAACGCGTTTATTTCGGGCTGAAAAACACGTTTTGAAAACTGTGCTGTTCCTGCCCTATAACTTACATGGTGGTGACCAAAGTTGCCAAAACGTGTTTATTTCTGCTGAAAAACACGTTTTGACAATTTCAGCACACTGGGGTTCAGGCCTGACTCAGTGTGCTCTTCTGAGACAGGCAGTTACACTGCGATTCTAAGAGCTGAGAAAACGCGTTTATTTCGGGCTGAAAAACACGTTTTGAAAACTGTGCTGTTCCTGCCCTATAACTTACATGGTGGTGACCAAAGTTGCCAAAACGTGTTTATTTCTGCTGAAAAACACGTTTTGACAATTTCAGCACACTGGGGTTAAGGGCTGACTCAGTGTGCTCTTCTGAGACAGGCAGTTACACTGCGATTCTAAGAGCTGAGAAAACGCGTTTATTTCGGGCTGAAAAACACGTTTTGAAAACTGTGCTGTTCCTGCCCTATAACTTACATGGTGGTGACCAAAGTTGCCAAAACGTGTTTATTTCTGCTGTAAAACACGTTTTGACAATTTCAGCACACTGGGGTTAAGGGCTGACTCAGTGTGCTCTTCTGAGACAGGCAGTTACACTGCGATTCTAAGAGCTGAGAAAACGCGTTTATTTCGGGCTGAAAAACACGTTTTGAAAACTGTGCTGTTCCTGCCCTATAACTTACATGGTGGTGACCAAAGTTGCCAAAACGTGTTTATTTCTGCTGAAAAACACGTTTTGACAATTTCAGCACACTGGGGTTAAGGGCTGACTCAGTTTGCTCTTCTGAGCCAGGCATTTACACTGTGATTCTAAGGGCTGAGAAAACGCGTTTATTTCGGGCTGAAAAACACGTTTTGAAAACTGTGCTGTTCCTGCCCTATAACTTACATGGTGGTGACCAAAGTTGCCAAAACGTGTTTATTTCTGCTGTAAAACACGTTTTGACAATTTCAGCACACTGGGGTTAAGGGCTGACTCAGTGTGCTCTTCTGAGCCAGGCAGTTACACTGTGATTCTAAGGGCTGAGAAAACGCGTTTATTTCGGGCTGAAAAACACGTTTTGAAAACTGTGCTGTTCCTGCCCTATAACTTACATGGTGGTGACCAAAGTTGCCAAAACGTGTTTATTTCTGCTGAAAAACACGTTTTGACAATTTCAGCACACTGGGGTTAAGGGCTGACTCAGTGTGCTCTTCTGAGACAGGCAGTTACACTGCGATTCTAAGAGCTGAGAAAACGCGTTTATTTCGGGCTGAAAAACACGTTTTGAAAACTGTGCTGTTCCTGCCCTATAACTTACATGGTGGTGACCAAAGTTGCCAAAACGTGTTTATTTCTGCTGAAAAACACGTTTTGACAATTTCAGCACACTGGGGTTAAGGCCTGACTCAGTGTGCTCTTCTGAGACAGGCAGTTACACTGCGATTCTAAGAGCTGAGAAAACGCGTTTATTTCGGGCTGAAAAACACGTTTTGAAAACTGTGCTGTTCCTGCCCTATAACTTACATGGTGGTGACCAAAGTTGCCAAAACGTGTTTATTTCTGCTGAAAAACACGTTTTGACAATTTCAGCACACTGGGGTTAAGGGCTGACTCAGTGTGCTCTTCTGAGACAGGCAGTTACACTGCGATTCTAAGAGCTGAGAAAACGCGTTTATTTCGGGCTGAAAAACACGTTTTGAAAACTGTGCTGTTCCTGCCCTATAACTTACATGGTGGTGACCAAAGTTGCCAAAACGTGTTTATTTCTGCTGTAAAACACGTTTTGACAATTTCAGCACACTGGGGTTAAGGGCTGACTCAGTGTGCTCTTCTGAGACAGGCAGTTACACTGCGATTCTAAGAGCTGAGAAAACGCGTTTATTTCGGGCTGAAAAACACGTTTTGAAAACTGTGCTGTTCCTGCCCTATAACTTACATGGTGGTGACCAAAGTTGCCAAAACGTGTTTATTTCTGCTGAAAAACACGTTTTGACAATTTCAGCACACTGGGGTTAAGGGCTGACTCAGTTTGCTCTTCTGAGCCAGGCATTTACACTGTGATTCTAAGGGCTGAGAAAACGCGTTTATTTCGGGCTGAAAAACACGTTTTGAAAACTGTGCTGTTCCTGCCCTATAACTTACATGGTGGTGACCAAAGTTGCCAAAACGTGTTTATTTCTGCTGTAAAACACGTTTTGACAATTTCAGCACACTGGGGTTAAGGGCTGACTCAGTGTGCTCTTCTGAGCCAGGCAGTTACACTGTGATTCTAAGGGCTGAGAAAACGCGTTTATTTCGGGCTGAAAAACACGTTTTGAAAACTGTGCTGTTCCTGCCCTATAACTTACATGGTGGTGACCAAAGTTGCCAAAACGTGTTTATTTCTGCTGAAAAACACGTTTTGACAATTTCAGCACACTGGGGTTAAGGGCTGACTCAGTTTGCTCTTCTGAGCCAGGCAGTTACACTGTGATTCTAAGGGCTGAGAAAACGCGTTTATTTCGGGCTGAAAAACACGTTTTGAAAACTGTGCTGTTCCTGCCCTATAACTTACATGGTGGTGACCAAAGTTGCCAAAACGTGTTTATTTCTGCTGAAAAACACGTTTTGACAATTTCAGCACACTGGAGTTAAGGGCTGACTCACTGTGCTCTTCTGAGACAGGCAGTTACACTGTGATTCTAAGGGCTGAGAAAACGCGTTTATTTCGGGCTGAAAAACACGTTTTGAAAACTGTGCTGTTCCTGCCCTATAAGTTACATGGTGGTGACCAAAGTTGCCAAAACGTGTTTATTTCTGCTGTAAAACACGTTTTGACAATTTCAGCACACTGGGGTTAAGGGCTGACTCACTGTGCTCTTCTGAGACAGGCAGTTACACTGCGATTCTAAGAGCTGAGAAAACGCGTTTATTTCGGGCTGAAAAACACGTTTTGAAAACTGTGCTGTTCATGCCATATAACTTACATGGTGGTGACCAAAGTTGCCAAAACGTGTTTATTTCTGCTGTAAAACACGTTTTGACAATTTCAGCACACTGGGGTTAAGGGCTGACTCACTGTGCTCTTCTGAGCCAGGCAGTTACACTGCGATTCTAAGGGCTGAGAAAACGCGTTTATTTCGGGCTGAAAAACACGTTTTGAAAACTGTGCTGTTCATGCCATATAACTTACATGGTGGTGACCAAAGTTGCCAAAACGTGTTTATTTCTGCTGTAAAACACGTTTTGACAATTTCAGCACACTGGGGTTAAGGGCTGACTCACTGTGCTCTTCTGAGACAGGCAGTTACACTGCGATTCTAAGAGCTGAGAAAACGCGTTTATTTCGGGCTGAAAAACACGTTTTGAAAACTGTGCTGTTCCTGCCATATAACTTACATGGTGGTGACCAAAGTTGCCAAAACGTGTTTATTTCTGCTGTAAAACACGTTTTGACAATTTCAGCACACTGGGGTTAAGGGCTGACTCAGTGTGCTCTTCTGAGACAGGCAGTTACACTGCGATTCTAAGAGCTGAGAAAACGCGTTTATTTCGGGCTGAAAAACACGTTTTGAAAACTGTGCTGTTCCTGCCCTATAACTTACATGGTGGTGACCAAAGTTGCCAAAACGTGTTTATTTCTGCTGAAAAACACGTTTTGACAATTTCAGCACACTGGGGTTAAGGGCTGAGTCACTGTGCTCTTCTTAGACAGGCAGTTACACTGTGATTCTAAGGGCTGAGAAAACGCGTTTATTTCGGGCTGAAAAACACGTTTTGAAAACTGTGCTGTTCCTGCCATATAACTTACATGGTGGTGACCAAAGTTGCCAAAACGTGTTTATTTCTGCTGAAAAACACGTTTTGACAATTTCAGCACACTGGGGTTAAGGGCTGACTCACTGTGCTCTTCTGAGCCAGGCAGTTACACTGCGATTCTAAGGGCTGAGAAAACGCGTTTATTTCGGGCTGAAAAACACGTTTTGAAAACTGTGCTGTTCATGCCATATAACTTACATGGTGGTGACCAAAGTTGCCAAAACGTGTTTATTTCTGCTGTAAAACACGTTTTGACAATTTCAGCACACTGGGGTTAAGGGCTGACTCACTGTGCTCTTCTGAGACAGGCAGTTACACTGCGATTCTAAGAGCTGAGAAAACGCGTTTATTTCGGGCTGAAAAACACGTTTTGAAAACTGTGCTGTTCCTGCCATATAACTTACATGGTGGTGACCAAAGTTGCCAAAACGTGTTTATTTCTGCTGAAAAACACGTTTTGACAATTTCAGCACACTGGGGTTAAGGGCTGACTCACTGTGCTCTTCTGAGACAGGCAGTTACACTGTGATTCTAAGGGCTGAGAAAACGCGTTTATTTCGGGCTGAAAAACACGTTTTGAAAACTGTGCTGTTCCTGCCCTATAAGTTACATGGTGCTGACCAAAGTTGCCAAAACGTGTTTATTTCTGCTGTAAAACACGTTTTGACAATTTCAGCACACTGGGGTTAAGGGCTGACTCAGTGTGCTCTTCTGAGACAGGCAGTTACACTGCGATTCTAAGAGCTGAGAAAACGCGTTTATTTCGGGCTGAAAAACACGTTTTGAAAACTGTGCTGTTCCTGCCCTATAAGTTACATGGTGCTGACCAAAGTTGCCAAAACGTGTTTATTTCTGCTGTAAAACACGTTTTGACAATTTCAGCACACTGGGGTTAAGGGCTGACTCAGTGTGCTCTTCTGAGACAGGCAGTTACACTGCGATTCTAAGAGCTGAGAAAACGCGTTTATTTCGGGCTGAAAAACACGTTTTGAAAACTGTGCTGTTCCTGCCCTATAACTTACATGGTGGTGACCAAAGTTGCCAAAACGTGTTTATTTCTGCTGAAAAACACGTTTTGACAATTTCAGCACACTGGGGTTAAGGGCTGAGTCACTGTGCTCTTCTTAGACAGGCAGTTACACTGTGATTCTAAGGGCTGAGAAAACGCGTTTATTTCGGGCTGAAAAACACGTTTTGAAAACTGTGCTGTTCCTGCCATATATCTTACATGGTGGTGACCAAAGTTGCCAAAACGTGTTTATTTCTGCTGAAAAACACGTTTTGACAATTTCAGCACACTGGGGTTAAGGGCTGACTCAGTGTGCTCTTCTGAGCCAAGCAGTTACACTGTGATTCTAAGGGCTGAGAAAACGCGTTTATTTCGGGCTGAAAAACACGTTTTGAAAACTGTGCTGTTCCTGCCCTATAAGTTACATGGTGCTGACCAAAGTTGCCAAAACGTGTTTATTTCTGCTGTAAAACACGTTTTGACAATTTCAGCACACTGGGGTTAAGGGCTGACTCAGTGTGCTCTTCTGAGACAGGCATTTACACTGCGATTCTAAGAGCTGAGAAAAAGCGTTTATTTCGGGCTGAAAAACACGTTTTGAAAACTGTGCTGTTCCTGCCCTATAACTTACATGGTGGTGACCAAAGTTGCCAAAACGTGTTTATTTCTGCTGTAAAACACGTTTTGACAATTTCAGCACACTGGGGTTAAGGGCTGACTCACTGTGCTCTTCTGAGACAGGCAGTTACACTGCGATTCTAAGAGCTGAGAAAACGCGTTTATTTCGGGCTGAAAAACACGTTTTGAAAACTGTGCTGTTCATGCCATATAACTTACATGGTGGTGACCAAAGTTGCCAAAACGTGTTTATTTCTGCTGTAAAACACGTTTTGACAATTTCAGCACACTGGGGTTAAGGGCTGACTCACTGTGCTCTTCTGAGACAGGCAGTTACACTGCGATTCTAAGAGCTGAGAAAACGCGTTTATTTCGGGCTGAAAAACACGTTTTGAAAACTGTGCTGTTCCTGCCATATAACTTACATGGTGGTGACCAAAGTTGCCAAAACGTGTTTATTTCTGCTGAAAAACACGTTTTGACAATTTCAGCACACTGGGGTTAAGGGCTGACTCAGTGTGCTCTTCTGAGCCAGGCAGTTACACTGTGATTCTAAGGGCTGAGAAAACGCGTTTATTTCGGGCTGAAAAACACGTTTTGAAAACTGTGCTGTTCCTGCCCTATAAGTTACATGGTGCTGACCAAAGTTGCCAAAACGTGTTTATTTCTGCTGTAAAACACGTTTTGACAATTTCAGCACACTGGGGTTAAGGGCTGACTCAGTGTGCTCTTCTGAGACAGGCAGTTACACAGCGATTCTAAGAGCTGAGAAAACGCGTTTATTTCGGGCTGAAAAACACGTTTTGAAAACTGTGCTGTTCCTGCCCTATAAGTTACATGGTGCTGACCAAAGTTGCCAAAACGTGTTTATTTCTGCTCTAAAACACGTTTTGACAATTTCAGCACACTGGGGTTAAGGGCTGACTCAGTGTGCTCTTCTGAGACAGGCAGTTACACTGCGATTCTAAGAGCTGAGAAAACGCGTTTATTTCGGGCTGAAAAACACGTTTTGAAAACTGTGCTGTTCCTGCCCTATAAGTTACATGGTGGTGACCAAAGTTGCCAAAACGTGTTTATTTCTGCTGTAAAACACGTTTTGACAATTTCAGCACACTGGGGTTAAGGGCTGACTCACTGTGCTCTTCTGAGACAGGCAGTTACACTGCGATTCTAAGAGCTGAGAAAACGCGTTTATTTCGGGCTGAAAAACACGTTTTGAAAACTGTGCTGTTCATGCCATATAACTTACATGGTGGTGACCAAAGTTGCCAAAACGTGTTTATTTCTGCTGTAAAACACGTTTTGACAATTTCAGCACACTGGGGTTAAGGGCTGACTCACTGTGCTCTTCTGAGACAGGCAGTTACACTGCGATTCTAAGAGCTGAGAAAACGCGTTTATTTCGGGCTGAAAAACACGTTTTGAAAACTGTGCTGTTCATGCCATATAACTTACATGGTGGTGACCAAAGTTGCCAAAACGTGTTTATTTCTGCTGTAAAACACGTTTTGACAATTTCAGCACACTGGGGTTAAGGGCTGACTCACTGTGCTCTTCTGAGACAGGCAGTTACACTGCGATTCTAAGAGCTGAGAAAACGCGTTTATTTCGGGCTGAAAAACACGTTTTGAAAACTGTGCTGTTCCTGCCATATAACTTACATGGTGGTGACCAAAGTTGCCAAAACGTGTTTATTTCTGCTGAAAAACACGTTTTGACAATTTCAGCACACTGGGGTTAAGGGCTGACTCACTGTGCTCTTCTGAGACAGGCAGTTACACTGTGATTCTAAGGGCTGAGAAAACGCGTTTATTTCGGGCTGAAAAACACGTTTTGAAAACTGTGCTGTTCCTGCCCTATAACTTACATGGTGGTGACCAAAGTTGCCAAAACGTGTTTATTTCTGCTGAAAAACACGTTTTGACAATTTCAGCACACTGGGGTTAAGGGCTGACTCAGTGTGATCTTCTGAGACAGGCAGTTACACTGCGATTCTAAGAGCTGAGAAAACGCGTTTATTTCGGGCTGAAAAACACGTTTTGAAAACTGTGCTGTTCCTGCCCTATAACTTACATGGTGGTGACCAAAGTTGCCAAAACGTGTTTATTTCTGCTGTAAAACACGTTTTGACAATTTCAGCACACTGGGGTTAAGGGCTGACTCAGTGTGCTCTTCTGAGCCAGGCAGTTACACTGTGATTCTAAGGGCTGAGAAAACGCGTTGATTTCGAGCTGAAAAACACGTTTTGAAAACTGTGCTGTTCCTGCCATATAACTTACATGGTGGTGACCAAAGTTGCCAAAACGTGTTTATTTCTGCTGAAAAACACGTTTTGACAATTTCAGCACACTGGGGTTAAGGGCTGACTCACTGTGCTCTTCTGAGACAGGCAGTTACACTGTGATTCTAAGGGCAGAGAAAACGCGTTTATTTCGGGCTGAAAAACACGTTTTGAAAACTGTGCTGTTCCTGCCATATAACTTACCTGGTGGTGACCAAAGTTGCCAAAACGTGTTTATTTCTGCTGAAAAACACGTTTTGACAATTTCAGCACACTGGGGTTAAGGGCTGACTCACTGTGCTCTTCTGAGACAGGCAGTTACACTGTGATTCTAAGGGCTGAGAAAACGCGTTTATTTCGGGCTGAAAAACACGTTTTGAAAACTGTGCTGTTCCTGCCATATAACTTACATGGTGGTGACCAAAGTTGCCAAAACGTGTTTATTTCTGCTGAAAAACACGTTTTGACAATTTCAGCACACTGGGGTTAAGGGCTGACTCAGTGTGCTCTTCTGAGCCAGGCAGTTACACTGTGATTCTAAGGGCTGAGAAAACGCGTTTATTTCGGGCTGAAAAACACGTTTTGAAAACTGTGCTGTTCCTGCCCTATAAGTTACATGGTGCTGACCAAAGTTGCCAAAACGTGTTTATTTCTGCTGTAAAACACGTTTTGACAATTTCAGCACACTGGGGTTAAGGGCTGACTCAGTGTGCTCTTCTGAGACAGGCAGTTACACTGCGATTCTAAGAGCTGAGAAAACGCGTTTATTTCGGGCTGAAAAACACGTTTTGAAAACTGTGCTGTTCCTGCCATATAACTTACATGGTGGTGACCAAAGTTGCCAAAACGTGTTTATTTCTGCTGAAAAACACGTTTTGACAATTTCAGCACACTGGGGTTAAGGGCTGACTCAGTGTGCTCTTCTGAGACAGGCATTTACACTGCGATTCTAAGAGCTGAGAAAACGCGTTTATTTCGGGCTGAAAAACACGTTTTGAAAACTGTGCTGTTCCTGCCCTATAACTTACATGGTGGTGACCAAAGTTGCCAAAACGTGTTTATTTCTGCTGAAAAACACGTTTTGACAATTTCAGCACACTGGGGTTAAGGGCTGACTCAGTTTGCTCTTCTGAGCCAGGCAGTTACACTGTGATTCTAAGGGCTGAGAAAACGCGTTTATTTCGGGCTGATAAACACGTTTTGAAAACTGTGCTGTTTATGCCCTATAACTTACATGGTGGTGACCAAAGTTGCCAAAACGTGTTTATTTCTGCTGTAAAACACGTTTTGACAATTTCAGCACACTGGGGTTAAGGGCTGACTCAGTGTGCTCTTCTGAGACAGGCAGTTACACTGCGATTCTAAGAGCTGAGAAAACGCGTTTATTTCGGGCTGAAAAACACGTTTTGAAAACTGTGCTGTTCCTGCCCTATAACTTACATGGTGGTGACCAAAGTTGCCAAAACGTGTTTATTTCTGCTGAAAAATACGTTTTGACAATTTCAGCACACTGGGGTTAAGGGCTGACTCAGTGTGCTCTTCTGAGACAGGCAGTTACACTGCGATTCTAAGAGCTGAGAAAACGCGTTTATTTCGGGCTGAAAAACACGTTTTGAAAACTGTGCTGTTCCTGCCCTATAACTTACATGGTGGTGACCAAAGTTGCCAAAACGTGTTTATTTCTGCTGAAAAACACGTTTTGACAATTTCAGCACACTGGGGTTAAGGGCTGACTCAGTGTGCTCTTCTGAGACAGGCAGTTACACTGCGATTCTAAGAGCTGAGAAAACGCGTTTATTTCGGGCTGAAAAACACGTTTTGAAAACTGTGCTGTTCCTGCCCTATAACTTACATGGTGGTGACCAAAGTTGCCAAAACGTGTTTATTTCTGCTGTAAAACACGTTTTGACAATTTCAGCACACTGGGGTTAAGGGCTGACTCAGTGTGCTCTTCTGAGACAGGCAGTTACACTGCGATTCTAAGAGCTGAGAAAACGCGTTTATTTCGGGCTGAAAAACACGTTTTGAAAACTGTGCTGTTCCTGCCCTATAACTTATATGGTGGTGACCAAAGTTGCCAAAACGTGTTTATTTCTGCTGAAAAACACGTTTTGACAATTTCAGCACACTGGGGTTAAGGGCTGACTCAGTGTGCTCTTCTGAGACAGGCAGTTACACTGCGATTCTAAGAGCTGAGAAAACGCGTTTATTTCGGGCTGAAAAACACGTTTTGAAAACTGTGCTGTTCCTGCCCTATAACTTACATGGTGGTGACCAAAGTTGCCAAAACGTGTTTATTTCTGCTGTAAAACACGTTTTGACAATTTCAGCACACTGGGGTTAAGGGCTGACTCAGTGTGCTCTTCTGAGACAGGCAGTTACACTGCGATTCTAAGAGCTGAGAAAACGCGTTTATTTCGGGCTGAAAAACACGTTTTGAAAACTGTGCTGTTCCTGCCCTATAACTTACATGGTGGTGACCAAAGTTGCCAAAACGTGTTTATTTCTGCTGAAAAACACGTTTTGACAATTTCAGCACACTGGGGTTAAGGGCTGACTCAGTTTGCTCTTCTGAGCCAGGCATTTACACTGTGATTCTAAGGGCTGAGAAAACGCGTTTATTTCGGGCTGAAAAACACGTTTTGAAAACTGTGCTGTTCCTGCCCTATAACTTACATGGTGGTGACCAAAGTTGCCAAAACGTGTTTATTTCTGCTGTAAAACACGTTTTGACAATTTCAGCACACTGGGGTTAAGGGCTGACTCAGTGTGCTCTTCTGAGCCAGGCAGTTACACTGTGATTCTAAGGGCTGAGAAAACGCGTTTATTTCGGGCTGAAAAACACGTTTTGAAAACTGTGCTGTTCCTGCCCTATAACTTACATGGTGGTGACCAAAGTTGCCAAAACGTGTTTATTTCTGCTGAAAAACACGTTTTGACAATTTCAGCACACTGGGGTTAAGGGCTCACTCAGTTTGCTCTTCTGAGCCAGGCAGTTACACTGTGATTCTAAGGGCTGAGAAAACGCGTTTATTTCGGGCTGAAAAACACGTTTTGAAAACTGTGCTGTTCCTGCCCTATAACTTACATGGTGGTGACCAAAGTTGCCAAAACGTGTTTATTTCTGCTGAAAAACACGTTTTGACAATTTCAGCACACTGGGGTTAAGGGCTGACTCAGTTTGCTCTTCTGAGCCAGGCAGTTACACTGTGATTCTAAGGGCTGAGAAAACGCGTTTATTTCGGGCTGAAAAACACGTTTTGAAAACTGTGCTGTTCCTGCCCTATAACTTACATGGTGGTGACCAAAATTGCCAAAACGTGTTTATTTCTGCTGAAAAACACGTTTTGACAATTTCAGCACACTGGGGTTAAGGGCTGACTCAGTGTGCTCTTCTGAGACAGGCAGTTACACTACGTTTCTAAGAGCTGAGAAAACGCGTTTATTTCGGGCTGAAAAACACGTTTTGAAAACTGTGCTGTTCCTGCCCTATAACTTACATGGTGGTGACCAAAATTGCCAAAACGTGTTTATTTCTGCTGAAAAACACGTTTTGACAATTTCAGCACACTGGGGTTAAGGGCTGACTCAGTGTGCTCTTCTGAGACAGGCAGTTACACTACGATTCTAAGAGCTGAGAAAACGCGTTTATTTCGTGCTGAAAAACACGTTTTGAAAACTGTGCTGTTCCTGCCCTATAACTTACATGGTGGTGACCAAAGTTGCCAAAACGTGTTTATTTCTGCTGAAAAACACGTTTTGACAATTTCAGCACACTGGGGTTAAGGGCTGACTCAGTGTGCTCTTCTGAGACAGGCAGTTACACTGCGATTCTAAGAGCTGAGAAAACGCGTTTATTTCGGGCTGAAAAACACGTTTTGAAAACTGTGCTGTTCCTGCCCTATAACTTACATGGTGGTGACCAAAGTTGCCAAAACGTGTTTATTTCTGCTGTAAAACACGTTTTGACAATTTCAGCACACTGGGGTTAAGGGCTGACTCAGTGTGCTCTTCTGAGACAGGCAGTTACACTGCGATTCTAAGAGCTGAGAAAACGCGTTTATTTCGGGCTGAAAAACACGTTTTGAAAACTGTGCTGTTCCTGCCCTATAACTTACATGGTGGTGACCAAAGTTGCCAAAACGTGTTTATTTCTGCTGAAAAACACGTTTTGACAATTTCAGCACACTGGGGTTAAGGGCTGACTCAGTTTGCTCTTCTGAGCCAGGCATTTACACTGTGATTCTAAGGGCTGAGAAAACGCGTTTATTTCGGGCTGAAAAACACGTTTTGAAAACTGTGCTGTTCCTGCCCTATAACTTACATGGTGGTGACCAAAGTTGCCAAAACGTGTTTATTTCTGCTGTAAAACACGTTTTGACAATTTCAGCACACTGGGGTTAAGGGCTGTCTCAGTGTGCTCTTCTGAGCCAGGCAGTTACACTGTGATTCTAAGGGCTGAGAAAACGCGTTTATTTCGGGCTGAAAAACACGTTTTGAAAACTGTGCTGTTCCTGCCCTATAACTTACATGGTGGTGACCAAAGTTGCCAAAACGTGTTTATTTCTGCTGAAAAACACGTTTTGACAATTTCAGCACACTGGGGTTAAGGGCTGACTCAGTGTGCTCTTCTGAGACAGGCAGTTACACTGCGTTTCTAAGAGCTGAGAAAACGCGTTTATTTCGGGCTGAAAAACACGTTTTGAAAACTGTGCTGTTCCTGCCCTATAACTTACATGGTGGTGACCAAAATTGCCAAAACGTGTTTATTTCTGCTGAAAAACACGTTTTGACAATTTCAGCACACTGGGGTTAAGGGCTGACTCAGTGTGCTCTTCTGAGACAGGCAGTTACACTGCGATTCTAAGAGCTGAGAAAACGCGTTTATTTCGGGCTGAAAAACACGTTTTGAAAACTGTGCTGTTCCTGCCCTATAACTTACATGGTGGTGACCAAAGTTGCCAAAACGTGTTTATTTCTGCTGAAAAACACGTTTTGACAATTTCAGCACACTGGGGTTAAGGGCTGATTCAGTTTGCTCTTCTGAGCCAGGCAGTTACACTGTGATTCTAAGGGCTGAGAAAACGCGTTTATTTCGGGCTGAAAAACACGTTTTGAAAACTGTGCTGTTTATGCCCTATAACTTACATGGTGGTGACCAAAGTTGCCAAAACGTGTTTATTTCTGCTGTAAAACACGTTTTGACAATTTCAGCACACTGGGGTTAAGGGCTGACTCAGTGTGCTCTTCTGAGACAGGCAGTTACACTGTGATTCTAAGGGCTGAGAAAACGCGTTTATTTCGGGCTGAAAAACACGTTTTGAAAACTGTGCTGTTCCTGCCCTATAAGTTACATGGTGGTGACCAAAGTTGCCAAAACGTGTTTATTTCTGCTGTAAAACACGTTTTGACAATTTCAGCACACTGGGGTTAAGGGCTGACTCACTGTGCTCTTCTGAGACAGGCAGTTACACTGCGATTCTAAGAGCTGAGAAAACGCGTTTATTTCGGGCTGAAAAACACGTTTTGAAAACTGTGCTGTTCATGCCATATAACTTACATGGTGGTGACCAAAGTTGCCAAAACGTGTTTATTTCTGCTGTAAAACACGTTTTGACAATTTCAGCACACTGGGGTTAAGGGCTGACTCACTGTGCTCTTCTGAGCCAGGCAGTTACACTGCGATTCTAAGGGCTGAGAAAACGCGTTTATTTCGGGCTGAAAAACACGTTTTGAAAACTGTGCTGTTCATGCCATATAACTTACATGGTGGTGACCAAAGTTGCCAAAACGTGTTTATTTCTGCTGTAAAACACGTTTTGACAATTTCAGCACACTGGGGTTAAGGGCTGACTCACTGTGCTCTTCTGAGACAGGCAGTTACACTGCGATTCTAAGAGCTGAGAAAACGCGTTTATTTCGGGCTGAAAAACACGTTTTGAAAACTGTGCTGTTCCTGCCATATAACTTACATGGTGGTGACCAAAGTTGCCAAAACGTGTTTATTTCTGCTGAAAAACACGTTTTGACAATTTCAGCACACTGGGGTTAAGGGCTGACTCACTGTGCTCTTCTGAGACAGGCAGTTACACTGTGATTCTAAGGGCTGAGAAAACGCGTTTATTTCGGGCTGAAAAACACGTTTTGAAAACTGTGCTGTTCCTGCCCTATAAGTTACATGGTGCTGACCAAAGTTGCCAAAACGTGTTTATTTCTGCTGTAAAACACGTTTTGACAATTTCAGCACACTGGGGTTAAGGGCTGACTCAGTGTGCTCTTCTGAGACAGGCAGTTACACTGCGATTCTAAGAGCTGAGAAAACGCGTTTATTTCGGGCTGAAAAACACGTTTTGAAAACTGTGCTGTTCCTGCCCTATAAGTTACATGGTGCTGACCAAAGTTGCCAAAACGTGTTTATTTCTGCTGTAAAACACGTTTTGACAATTTCAGCACACTGGGGTTAAGGGCTGACTCAGTGTGCTCTTCTGAGACAGGCAGTTACACTGCGATTCTAAGAGCTGAGAAAACGCGTTTATTTCGGGCTGAAAAACACGTTTTGAAAACTGTTCTGTTCCTGCCCTATAACTTACATGGTGGTGACCAAAGTTGCCAAAACGTGTTTATTTCTGCTGAAAAACACGTTTTGACAATTTCAGCACACTGGGGTTAAGGGCTGACTCAGTGTGCTCTTCTGAGACAGGCAGTTACACTGCGATTCTAAGAGCTGAGAAAACGCGTTTATTTTGTGCTGAAAAACACGTTTTGAAAACTGTGCTGTTCCTGCCCTATAACTTACATGGTGGTGACCAAAGTTGCCAAAACGTGTTTATTTCTGCTGAAAAACACGTTTTGACAATTTCAGCACACTGGGGTTAAGGGCTGACTCAGTGTGCTCTTCTGAGACAGGCAGTTACACTGCGATTCTAAGAGCTGAGAAAACGCGTTTATTTCGGGCTGAAAAACACGTTTTGAAAACTGTGCTGTTCCTGCCCTATAACTTACATGGTGGTGACCAAAGTTGCCAAAACGTGTTTATTTCTGCTGAAAAACACGTTTTGACAATTTCAGCACACTGGGGTTAAGGGCTGACTCAGTGTGCTCTTCTGAGACAGGCAGTTACACTGCGATTCTAAGAGCTGAGAAAACGCGTTTATTTCGGGCTGAAAAACACGTTTTGAAAACTGTGCTGTTCCTGCCCTATAACTTACATGGTGGTGACCAAAGTTGCCAAAACGTGTTTATTTCTGCTGTAAAACACGTTTTGACAATTTCAGCACACTGGGGTTAAGGGCTGACTCAGTGTGCTCTTCTGAGACAGGCAGTTACACTGCAATTCTAAGAGCTGAGAAAACGCGTTTATTTCGGGCTGAAAAACACGTTTTGAAAACTGTGCTGTTCCTGCCCTATAACTTACATGGTGGTGACCAAAGTTGCCAAAACGTGTTTATTTCTGCTGAAAAACACGTTTTGACAATTTCAGCACAATGGGGTTAAGGGCTGACTCAGTTTGCTCTTCTGAGCCAGGCATTTACACTGTGATTCTAAGGGCTGAGAAAACGCGTTTATTTCGGGCTGAAAAACACGTTTTGAAAACTGTGCTGTTCCTGCCCTATAACTTACATGGTGGTGACCAAAGTTGCCAAAACGTGTTTATTTCTGCTGTAAAACACGTTTTGACAATTTCAGCACACTGGGGTTAAGGGCTGTCTCAGTGTGCTCTTCTGAGCCAGGCAGTTACACTGTGATTCTAAGGGCTGAGAAAACGCGTTTATTTCGGGCTGAAAAACACGTTTTGAAAACTGTGCTGTTCCTGCCCTATAACTTACATGGTGGTGACCAAAGTTGCCAAAACGTGTTTATTTCTGCTGAAAAACACGTTTTGACAATTTCAGCACACTGGGGTTAAGGGCTGACTCAGTGTGCTCTTCTGAGCCAGGCAGTTACACTGTGATTCTAAGGGCTGAGAAAACGCGTTTATTTCGGGCTGAAAAACACGTTTTGAAAACTGTGCTGTTCCTGCCCTATAACTTACATGGTGGTGACCAAAGTTGCCAAAACGTGTTTATTTCTGCTGAAAAACACGTTTTGACAATTTCAGCACACTGGGGTTAAGGGCTGACTCAGTTTGCTCTTCTGAGCCAGGCAGTTACACTGTGATTCTAAGGGCTGAGAAAACGCGTTTATTTCGGGCTGAAAAACACGTTTTGAAAACTGTGCTGTTCCTGCCCTATAACTTACATGGTGGTGACCAAAGTTGCCAAAACGTGTTTATTTCTGCTGAAAAACACGTTTTGACAATTTCAGCACACTGGGGTTAAGGGCTGACTCAGTTTGCTCTTCTGAGCCAGGCAGTTACACTGTGATTCTAAGGGCTGAGAAAACGCGTTTATTTCGGGCTGAAAAACACGTTTTGAAAACTGTGCTGTTTATGCCCTATAACTTACATGGTGGTGACCAAAGTTGCCAAAACGTGTTTATTTCTGCTGTAAAACACGTTTTGACAATTTCAGCACACTGGGGTTAAGGGCTGACTCAGTGTGCTCTTCTGAGACAGGCAGTTACACTGCGATTCTAAGAGCTGAGAAAACGCGTTTATTTCGGGCTGAAAAACACGTTTTGAAAACTGTGCTGTTCCTGCCCTATAACTTACATGGTGGTGACCAAAGTTGCCAAAACGTGTTTATTTCTGCTGAAAAACACGTTTTGACAATTTCAGCACACTGGGGTTAAGGGCTGACTCAGTGTGCTCTTCTGAGCCAGGCAGTTACACTGTGATTCTAAGGGCTGAGAAAACGCGTTGATTTCGAGCTGAAAAACACGTTTTGAAAACTGTGCTGTTCCTGCCATATAACTTACATGGTGGTGACCAAAGTTGCCAAAACGTGTTTATTTCTGCTGAAAAACACGTTTTGACAATTTCAGCACACTGGGGTTAAGGGCTGACTCACTGTGCTCTTCTGAGACAGGCAGTTACACTGTGATTCTAAGGGCAGAGAAAACGCGTTTATTTCGGGCTGAAAAACACGTTTTGAAAACTGTGCTGTTCCTGCCATATAACTTACCTGGTGGTGACCAAAGTTGCCAAAACGTGTTTATTTCTGCTGAAAAACACGTTTTGACAATTTCAACACACTGGGGTTAAGGGCTGACTCACTGTGCTCTTCTGAGACAGGCAGTTACACTGTGATTCTAAGGGCTGAGAAAACGCGTTTATTTCGGGCTGAAAAACACGTTTTGAAAACTGTGCTGTTCCTGCCATATAACTTACATGGTGGTGACCAAAGTTGCCAAAACGTGTTTATTTCTGCTGAAAAACACGTTTTGACAATTTCAGCACACTGGGGTTAAGGGCTGACTCAGTGTGCTCTTCTGAGCCAGGCATTTACACTGCGATTCTAAGAGCTGAGAAAACGCGTTTATTTCGGGCTGAAAAACACGTTTTGAAAACTGTGCTGTTCCTGCCCTATAACTTACATGGTGGTGACCAAAGTTGCCAAAACGTGTTTATTTCTGCTGAAAAACACGTTTTGACAATTTCAGCACACTGGGGTTAAGGGCTGACTCAGTGTGCTCTTCTGAGACAGGCAGTTACACTGCGATTCTAAGAGCTGAGAAAACGCGTTTATTTCGGGCTGAAAAACACGTTTTGAAAACTGTGCTGTTCCTGCCCTATAACTTACATGGTGGTGACCAAAGTTGCCAAAACGTGTTTATTTCTGCTGAAAAACACGTTTTGACAATTTCAGCACACTGGGGTTAAGGGCTGACTCAGTTTGCTCTTCTGAGCCAGGCAGTTACACTGTGATTCTAAGGGCTGAGAAAACGCGTTTATTTCGGGCTGAAAAACACGTTTTGAAAACTGTGCTGTTTATGCCCTATAACTTACATGGTGGTGACCAAAGTTGCCAAAACGTGTTTATTTCTGCTGTAAAACACGTTTTGACAATTTCAGCACACTGGGGTTAAGGGCTGACTCAGTGTGCTCTTCTGAGACAGGCAGTTACACTGCGATTCTAAGAGCTGAGAAAACGCGTTTATTTCGGGTTGAAAAACACGTTTTGAAAACTGTGCTGTTCCTGCCCTATAACTTACATGGTGGTGACCAAAGTTGCCAAAACGTGTTTATTTCTGCTGAAAAACACGTTTTGACAATTTCAGCACACTGGGGTTAAGGGCTGACTCAGTGTGCTCTTCTGAGACAGGCAGTTACACTGCGATTCTAAGAGCTGAGAAAACGCGTTTATTTCGGGCTGAAAAACACGTTTTGAAAACTGTGCTGTTCCTGCCCTATAACTTACATGGTGGTGACCAAAGTTGCCAAAACGTGTTTATTTCTGCTGAAAAACACGTTTTGACAATTTCAGCACACTGGGGTTAAGGGCTGACTCAGTGTGCTCTTCTGAGACAGGCAGTTACACTGCGATTCTAAGAGCTGAGAAAACGCGTTTATTTCGGGCTGAAAAACACGTTTTGAAAACTGTGCTGTTCCTGCCCTATAACTTACATGGTGGTGACCAAAGTTGCCAAAACGTGTTTATTTCTGCTGAAAAACACGTTTTGACAATTTCAGCACACTGGGGTTAAGGGCTGACTCAGTGTGCTCTTCTGAGACAGGCAGTTACACTGCGATTCTAAGAGCTGAGAAAACGCGTTTATTTCGGGCTGAAAAACACGTTTTGAAAACTGTGCTGTTCCTGCCCTATAACTTACATGGTGGTGACCAAAGTTGCCAAAACGTGTTTATTTCTGCTGTAAAACACGTTTTGACAATTTCAGCACACTGGGGTTAAGGGCTGACTCAGTGTGCTCTTCTGAGACAGGCAGTTACACTGCGATTCTAAGAGCTGAGAAAACGCGTTTATTTCGGGCTGAAAAACACGTTTTGAAAACTGTGCTGTTCCTGCCCTATAACTTACATGGTGGTGACCAAAGTTGCCAAAACGTGTTTATTTCTGCTGAAAAACACGTTTTGACAATTTCAGCACACTGGGGTTAAGGGCTGACTCAGTTTGCTCTTCTGAGACAGGCAGTTACACTGTGATTCTAAGGGCTGAGAAAACGCGTTTATTTCGGGCTGAAAAACACGTTTTGAAAACTGTGCTGTTCCTGCCCTATAACTTACATGGTGGTGACCAAAGTTGCCAAAACGTGTTTATTTCTGCTGAAAAACACGTTTTGACAATTTCAGCACACTGGGGTTAAGGGCTGACTCAGTGTGCTCTTCTGAGACAGGCAGTTACACTGCGTTTCTAAGAGCTGAGAAAACGCGTTTATTTCGGGCTGAAAAACACGTTTTGAAAACTGTGCTGTTCCTGCCCTATAACTTACATGGTGGTGACCAAAATTGCCAAAACGTGTTTATTTCTGCTGAAAAACACGTTTTGACAATTTCAGCACACTGGGGTTAAGGGCTGACTCAGTGTGCTCTTCTGAGACAGGCAGTTACACTGCGATTCTAAGAGCTGAGAAAACGCGTTTATTTCGGGCTGAAAAACACGTTTTGAAAACTGTGCTGTTCCTGCCCTATAACTTACATGGTGGTGACCAAAGTTGCCAAAACGTGTTTATTTCTGCTGAAAAACACGTTTTGACAATTTCAGCACACTGGGGTTAAGGGCTGATTCAGTTTGCTCTTCTGAGCCAGGCAGTTACACTGTGATTCTAAGGGCTGAGAAAACGCGTTTATTTCGGGCTGAAAAACACGTTTTGAAAACTGTGCTGTTTATGCCCTATAACTTACATGGTGGTGACCAAAGTTGCCAAAACGTGTTTATTTCTGCTGTAAAACACGTTTTGACAATTTCAGCACACTGGGGTTAAGGGCTGACTCAGTGTGCTCTTCTGAGACAGGCAGTTACACTGTGATTCTAAGGGCTGAGAAAACGCGTTTATTTCGGGCTGAAAAACACGTTTTGAAAACTGTGCTGTTCCTGCCCTATAAGTTACATGGTGGTGACCAAAGTTGCCAAAACGTGTTTATTTCTGCTGTAAAACACGTTTTGACAATTTCAGCACACTGGGGTTAAGGGCTGACTCACTGTGCTCTTCTGAGACAGGCAGTTACACTGCGATTCTAAGAGCTGAGAAAACGCGTTTATTTCGGGCTGAAAAACACGTTTTGAAAACTGTGCTGTTCATGCCATATAACTTACATGGTGGTGACCAAAGTTGCCAAAACGTGTTTATTTCTGCTGTAAAACACGTTTTGACAATTTCAGCACACTGGGGTTAAGGGCTGACTCAATGTGCTCTTCTGAGCCAGGCAGTTACACTGCGATTCTAAGGGCTGAGAAAACGCGTTTATTTCGGGCTGAAAAACACGTTTTGAAAACTGTGCTGTTCATGCCATATAACTTACATGGTGGTGACCAAAGTTGCCAAAACGTGTTTATTTCTGCTGTAAAACACGTTTTGACAATTTCAGCACACTGGGGTTAAGGGCTGACTCACTGTGCTCTTCTGAGACAGGCAGTTACACTGCGATTCTAAGAGCTGAGAAAACGCGTTTATTTCGGGCTGAAAAACACGTTTTGAAAACTGTGCTGTTCCTGCCATATAACTTACATGGTGGTGACCAAAGTTGCCAAAACGTGTTTATTTCTGCTGAAAAACACGTTTTGACAATTTCAGCACACTGGGGTTAAGGGCTGACTCACTGTGCTCTTCTGAGACAGGCAGTTACACTGTGATTCTAAGGGCTGAGAAAACGCGTTTATTTCGGGCTGAAAAACACGTTTTGAAAACTGTGCTGTTCCTGCCCTATAAGTTACATGGTGCTGACCAAAGTTGCCAAAACGTGTTTATTTCTGCTGTAAAACACGTTTTGACAATTTCAGCACACTGGGGTTAAGGGCTGACTCAGTGTGCTCTTCTGAGACAGGCAGTTACACAGCGATTCTAAGAGCTGAGAAAACGCGTTTATTTCGGGCTGAAAAACACGTTTTGAAAACTGTGCTGTTCCTGCCCTATAAGTTACATGGTGCTGACCAAAGTTGCCAAAACGTGTTTATTTCTGCTGTAAAACACGTTTTGACAATTTCAGCACACTGGGGTTAAGGGCTGACTCAGTGTGCTCTTCTGAGACAGGCAGTTACACTGCGATTCTAAGAGCTGAGAAAACGCGTTTATTTCGGGCTGAAAAACACGTTTTGAAAACTGTTCTGTTCCTGCCCTATAACTTACATGGTGGTGACCAAAGTTGCCAAAACGTGTTTATTTCTGCTGAAAAACACGTTTTGACAATTTCAGCACACTGGGGTTAAGGGCTGACTCACTGTGCTCTTCTGAGACAGGCAGTTACACGGTGATTCTAAGGGCAGAGAAAACGCGTTTATTTCGGGCTGAAAAACACGTTTTGAAAACTGTGCTGTTCCTGCCATATAACTTACCTGGTGGTGACCAAAGTTGCCAAAACGTGTTTATTTCTGCTGAAAAACACGTTTTGACAATTTCAGCACACTGGGGTTAAGGGCTGACTCACTGTGCTCTTCTGAGACAGGCAGTTACACTGTGATTCTAAGGGCTGAGAAAACGCGTTTATTTCGGGCTGAAAAACACGTTTTGAAAACTGTGCTGTTCCTGCCATATAACTTACATGGTGGTGACCAAAGTTGCCAAAACGTGTTTATTTCTGCTGAAAAACACGTTTTGACAATTTCAGCACACTGGGGTTAAGGGCTGACTCAGTGTGCTCTTCTGAGCCAGGCATTTACACTGCGATTCTAAGAGCTGAGAAAACGCGTTTATTTCGGGCTGAAAAACACGTTTTGAAAACTGTGCTGTTCCTGCCCTATAACTTACATGGTGGTGACCAAAGTTGCCAAAACGTGTTTATTTCTGCTGAAAAACACGTTTTGACAATTTCAGCACACTGGGGTTAAGGGCTGACTCAGTGTGCTCTTCTGAGACAGGCAGTTACACTGCGATTCTAAGAGCTGAGAAAACGCGTTTATTTCGGGCTGAAAAACACGTTTTGAAAACTATGCTGTTCCTGCCCTATAACTTACATGGTGGTGACCAAAGTTGCCAAAACGTGTTTATTTCTGCTGAAAAACACGTTTTGACAATTTCAGCACACTGGGGTTAAGGGCTGACTCAGTTTGCTCTTCTGAGCCAGGCAGTTACACTGTGATTCTAAGGGCTGAGAAAACGCGTTTATTTCGGGCTGAAAAACACGTTTTGAAAACTGTGCTGTTTATGCCCTATAACTTACATGGTGGTGACCAAAGTTGCCAAAACGTGTTTATTTCTGCTGTAAAACACGTTTTGACAATTTCAGCACACTGGGGTTAAGGGCTGACTCAGTGTGCTCTTCTGAGACAGGCAGTTACACTGCGATTCTAAGAGCTGAGAAAACGCGTTTATTTCGGGTTGAAAAACACGTTTTGAAAACTGTGCTGTTCCTGCCCTATAACTTACATGGTGGTGACCAAAGTTGCCAAAACGTGTTTATTTCTGCTGAAAAACACGTTTTGACAATTTCAGCACACTGGGGTTAAGGGCTGACTCAGTGTGCTCTTCTGAGACAGGCAGTTACACTGCGATTCTAAGAGCTGAGAAAACGCGTTTATTTCGGGCTGAAAAACACGTTTTGAAAACTGTGCTGTTCCTGCCCTATAACTTACATGGTGGTGACCAAAGTTGCCAAAACGTGTTTATTTCTGCTGAAAAACACGTTTTGACAATTTCAGCACACTGGGGTTAAGGGCTGACTCAGTGTGCTCTTCTGAGACAGGCAGTTACACTGCGATTCTAAGAGCTGAGAAAACGCGTTTATTTCGGGCTGAAAAACACGTTTTGAAAACTGTGCTGTTCCTGCCCTATAACTTACATGGTGGTGACCAAAGTTGCCAAAACGTGTTTATTTCTGCTGAAAAACACGTTTTGACAATTTCAGCACACTGGGGTTAAGGGCTGACTCAGTGTGCTCTTCTGAGACAGGCAGTTACACTGCGATTCTAAGAGCTGAGAAAACGCGTTTATTTCGGGCTGAAAAACACGTTTTGAAAACTGTGCTGTTCCTGCCCTATAACTTACATGGTGGTGACCAAAGTTGCCAAAACGTGTTTATTTCTGCTGTAAAACACGTTTTGACAATTTCAGCACACTGGGGTTAAGGGCTGACTCAGTGTGCTCTTCTGAGACAGGCAGTTACACTGCGATTCTAAGAGCTGAGAAAACGCGTTTATTTCGGGCTGAAAAACACGTTTTGAAAACTGTGCTGTTCCTGCCCTATAACTTACATGGTGGTGACCAAAGTTGCCAAAACGTGTTTATTTCTGCTGAAAAACACGTTTTGACAATTTCAGCACACTGGGGTTAAGGGCTGACTCAGTTTGCTCTTCTGAGACAGGCAGTTACACTGCGTTTCTAAGAGCTGAGAAAACGCGTTTATTTCGGGCTGAAAAACACGTTTTGAAAACTGTGCTGTTCCTGCCCTATAACTTACATGGTGGTGACCAAAATTGCCAAAACGTGTTTATTTCTGCTGAAAAACACGTTTTGACAATTTCAGCACACTGGGGTTAAGGGCTGACTCAGTGTGCTCTTCTGAGACAGGCAGTTACACTGCGATTCTAAGAGCTGAGAAAACGCGTTTATTTCGGGCTGAAAAACACGTTTTGAAAACTGTGCTGTTCCTGCCCTATAACTTACATGGTGGTGACCAAAGTTGCCAAAACGTGTTTATTTCTGCTGAAAAACACGTTTTGACAATTTCAGCACACTGGGGTTAAGGGCTGATTCAGTTTGCTCTTCTGAGCCAGGCAGTTACACTGTGATTCTAAGGGCTGAGAAAACGCGTTTATTTCGGGCTGAAAAACACGTTTTGAAAACTGTGCTGTTTATGCCCTATAACTTACATGGTGGTGACCAAAGTTGCCAAAACGTGTTTATTTCTGCTGTAAAACACGTTTTGACAATTTCAGCACACTGGGGTTAAGGGCTGACTCAGTGTGCTCTTCTGAGACAGGCAGTTACACTGTGATTCTAAGGGCTGAGAAAACGCGTTTATTTCGGGCTGAAAAACACGTTTTGAAAACTGTGCTGTTCCTGCCCTATAAGTTACATGGTGGTGACCAAAGTTGCCAAAACGTGTTTATTTCTGCTGTAAAACACGTTTTGACAATTTCAGCACACTGGGGTTAAGGGCTGACTCACTGTGCTCTTCTGAGACAGGCAGTTACACTGCGATTCTAAGAGCTGAGAAAACGCGTTTATTTCGGGCTGAAAAACACGTTTTGAAAACTGTGCTGTTCATGCCATATAACTTACATGGTGGTGACCAAAGTTGCCAAAACGTGTTTATTTCTGCTGTAAAACACGTTTTGACAATTTCAGCACACTGGGGTTAAGGGCTGACTCACTGTGCTCTTCTGAGCCAGGCAGTTACACTGCGATTCTAAGGGCTGAGAAAACGCGTTTATTTCGGGCTGAAAAACACGTTTTGAAAACTGTGCTGTTCATGCCATATAACTTACATGGTGGTGACCAAAGTTGCCAAAACGTGTTTATTTCTGCTGTAAAACACGTTTTGACAATTTCAGCACACTGGGGTTAAGGGCTGACTCACTGTGCTCTTCTGAGACAGGCAGTTACACTGCGATTCTAAGAGCTGAGAAAACGCGTTTATTTCGGGCTGAAAAACACGTTTTGAAAACTGTGCTGTTCCTGCCATATAACTTACATGGTGGTGACCAAAGTTGCCAAAACGTGTTTATTTCTGCTGAAAAACACGTTTTGACAATTTCAGCACACTGGGGTTAAGGGCTGACTCACTGTGCTCTTCTGAGACAGGCAGTTACACTGTGATTCTAAGGGCTGAGAAAACGCGTTTATTTCGGGCTGAAAAACACGTTTTGAAAACTGTGCTGTTCCTGCCCTATAAGTTACATGGTGCTGACCAAAGTTGCCAAAACGTGTTTATTTCTGCTGTAAAACACGTTTTGACAATTTCAGCACACTGGGGTTAAGGGCTGACTCAGTGTGCTCTTCTGAGACAGGCAGTTACACTGCGATTCTAAGAGCTGAGAAAACGCGTTTATTTCGGGCTGAAAAACACGTTTTGAAAACTGTTCTGTTCCTGCCCTATAACTTACATGGTGGTGACCAAAGTTGCCAAAACGTGTTTATTTCTGCTGAAAAACACGTTTTGACAATTTCAGCACACTGGGGTTAAGGGCTGACTCACTGTGCTCTTCTGAGACAGGCAGTTACACGGTGATTCTAAGGGCAGAGAAAACGCGTTTATTTCGGGCTGAAAAACACGTTTTGAAAACTGTGCTGTTCCTGCCATATAACTTACCTGGTGGTGACCAAAGTTGCCAAAACGTGTTTATTTCTGCTGAAAAACACGTTTTGACAATTTCAGCACACTGGGGTTAAGGGCTGACTCACTGTGCTCTTCTGAGACAGGCAGTTACACTGTGATTCTAAGGGCTGAGAAAACGCGTTTATTTCGGGCTGAAAAACACGTTTTGAAAACTGTGCTGTTCCTGCCATATAACTTACATGGTGGTGACCAAAGTTGCCAAAACGTGTTTATTTCTGCTGAAAAACACGTTTTGACAATTTCAGCACACTGGGGTTAAGGGCTGACTCAGTGTGCTCTTCTGAGCCAGGCATTTACACTGCGATTCTAAGAGCTGAGAAAACGCGTTTATTTCGGGCTGAAAAACACGTTTTGAAAACTGTGCTGTTCCTGCCCTATAACTTACATGGTGGTGACCAAAGTTGCCAAAACGTGTTTATTTCTGCTGAAAAACACGTTTTGACAATTTCAGCACACTGGGGTTAAGGGCTGACTCAGTGTGCTCTTCTGAGACAGGCAGTTACACTGCGATTCTAAGAGCTGAGAAAACGCGTTTATTTCGGGCTGAAAAACACGTTTTGAAAACTGTGCTGTTCCTGCCCTATAACTTACATGGTGGTGACCAAAGTTGCCAAAACGTGTTTATTTCTGCTGAAAAACACGTTTTGACAATTTCAGCACACTGGGGTTAAGGGCTGACTCAGTTTGCTCTTCTGAGCCAGGCAGTTACACTGTGATTCTAAGGGCTGAGAAAACGCGTTTATTTCGGGCTGAAAAACACGTTTTGAAAACTGTGCTGTTTATGCCCTATAACTTACATGGTGGTGACCAAAGTTGCCAAAACGTGTTTATTTCTGCTGTAAAACACGTTTTGACAATTTCAGCACACTGGGGTTAAGGGCTGACTCAGTGTGCTCTTCTGAGACAGGCAGTTACACTGCGATTCTAAGAGCTGAGAAAACGCGTTTATTTCGGGTTGAAAAACACGTTTTGAAAACTGTGCTGTTCCTGCCCTATAACTTACATGGTGGTGACCAAAGTTGCCAAAACGTGTTTATTTCTGCTGAAAAACACGTTTTGACAATTTCAGCACACTGGGGTTAAGGGCTGACTCAGTGTGCTCTTCTGAGACAGGCAGTTACACTGCGATTCTAAGAGCTGAGAAAACGCGTTTATTTCGGGCTGAAAAACACGTTTTGAAAACTGTGCTGTTCCTGCCCTATAACTTACATGGTGGTGACCAAAGTTGCCAAAACGTGTTTATTTCTGCTGAAAAACACGTTTTGACAATTTCAGCACACTGGGGTTAAGGGCTGACTCAGTGTGCTCTTCTGAGACAGGCAGTTACACTGCGATTCTAAGAGCTGAGAAAACGCGTTTATTTCGGGCTGAAAAACACGTTTTGAAAACTGTGCTGTTCCTGCCCTATAACTTACATGGTGGTGACCAAAGTTGCCAAAACGTGTTTATTTCTGCTGAAAAACACGTTTTGACAATTTCAGCACACTGGGGTTAAGGGCTGACTCAGTGTGCTCTTCTGAGACAGGCAGTTACACTGCGATTCTAAGTGCTGAGAAAACGCGTTTATTTCGGGCTGAAAAACACGTTTTGAAAACTGTGCTGTTCCTGCCCTATAACTTACATGGTGGTGACCAAAGTTGCCAAAACGTGTTTATTTCTGCTGTAAAACACGTTTTGACAATTTCAGCACACTGGGGTTAAGGGCTGACTCAGTGTGCTCTTCTGAGACAGGCAGTTACACTGCGATTCTAAGAGCTGAGAAAACGCGTTTATTTCGGGCTGAAAAACACGTTTTGAAAACTGTGCTGTTCCTGCCCTATAACTTACATGGTGGTGACCAAAGTTGCCAAAACGTGTTTATTTCTGCTGAAAAACACGTTTTGACAATTTCAGCACACTGGGGTTAAGGGCTGACTCAGTTTGCTCTTCTGAGACAGGCAGTTACACTGTGATTCTAAGGGCTGAGAAAACGCGTTTATTTCGGGCTGAAAAACACGTTTTGAAAACTGTGCTGTTCCTGCCCTATAACTTACATGGTGGTGACCAAAGTTGCCAAAACGTGTTTATTTCTGCTGAAAAACACGTTTTGACAATTTCAGCACACTGGGGTTAAGGGCTGACTCAGTGTGCTCTTCTGAGACAGGCAGTTACACTGCGTTTCTAAGAGCTGAGAAAACGCGTTTATTTCGGGCTGAAAAACACGTTTTGAAAACTGTGCTGTTCCTGCCCTATAACTTACATGGTGGTGACCAAAATTGCCAAAACGTGTTTATTTCTGCTGAAAAACACGTTTTGACAATTTCAGCACACTGGGGTTAAGGGCTGACTCAGTGTGCTCTTCTGAGACAGGCAGTTACACTGCGATTCTAAGAGCTGAGAAAACGCGTTTATTTCGGGCTGAAAAACACGTTTTGAAAACTGTGCTGTTCCTGCCCTATAACTTACATGGTGGTGACCAAAGTTGCCAAAACGTGTTTATTTCTGCTGAAAAACACGTTTTGACAATTTCAGCACACTGGGGTTAAGGGCTGATTCAGTTTGCTCTTCTGAGCCAGGCAGTTACACTGTGATTCTAAGGGCTGAGAAAACGCGTTTATTTCGGGCTGAAAAACACGTTTTGAAAACTGTGCTGTTTATGCCCTATAACTTACATGGTGGTGACCAAAGTTGCCAAAACGTGTTTATTTCTGCTGTAAAACACGTTTTGACAATTTCAGCACACTGGGGTTAAGGGCTGACTCAGTGTGCTCTTCTGAGACAGGCAGTTACACTGTGATTCTAAGGGCTGAGAAAACGCGTTTATTTCGGGCTGAAAAACACGTTTTGAAAACTGTGCTGTTCCTGCCCTATAAGTTACATGGTGGTGACCAAAGTTGCCAAAACGTGTTTATTTCTGCTGTAAAACACGTTTTGACAATTTCAGCACACTGGGGTTAAGGGCTGACTCACTGTGCTCTTCTGAGACAGGCAGTTACACTGCGATTCTAAGAGCTGAGAAAACGCGTTTATTTCGGGCTGAAAAACACGTTTTGAAAACTGTGCTGTTCATGCCATATAACTTACATGGTGGTGACCAAAGTTGCCAAAACGTGTTTATTTCTGCTGTAAAACACGTTTTGACAATTTCAGCACACTGGGGTTAAGGGCTGACTCACTGTGCTCTTCTGAGCCAGGCAGTTACACTGCGATTCTAAGGGCTGAGAAAACGCGTTTATTTCGGGCTGAAAAACACGTTTTGAAAACTGTGCTGTTCATGCCATATAACTTACATGGTGGTGACCAAAGTTGCCAAAACGTGTTTATTTCTGCTGTAAAACACGTTTTGACAATTTCAGCACACTGGGGTTAAGGGCTGACTCAGTTTGCTCTTCTGAGACAGGCAGTTACACAGCGATTCTAAGAGCTGAGAAAACGCGTTTATTTCGGGCTGAAAAACACGTTTTGAAAACTGTGCTGTTCCTGCCCTATAAGTTACATGGTGCTGACCAAAGTTGCCAAAACGTGTTTATTTCTGCTGTAAAACACGTTTTGACAATTTCAGCACACTGGGGTTAAGGGCTGACTCAGTGTGCTCTTCTGAGACAGGCAGTTACACTGCGATTCTAAGAGCTGAGAAAACGCGTTTATTTCGTGCTGAAAAACACGTTTTGAAAACTGTGCTGTTCCTGCCATATAACTTACATGGTGGTGACCAAAGTTGCCAAAACGTGTTTATTTCTGCTGAAAAACACGTTTTGACAATTTCAGCACACTGGGGTTAAGGGCTGACTCACTGTGCTCTTCTGAGACAGGCAGTTACACTGTGATTCTAAGGGCTGAGAAAACGCGTTTATTTCGGGCTGAAAAACACGTTTTGAAAACTGTGCTGTTCCTGCCCTATAAGTTACATGGTGCTGACCAAAGTTGCCAAAACGTGTTTATTTCTGCTGTAAAACACGTTTTGACAATTTCAGCACACTGGGGTTAAGGGCTGACTCAGTGTGCTCTTCTGAGACAGGCAGTTACACAGCGATTCTAAGAGCTGAGAAAACGCGTTTATTTCGGGCTGAAAAACACGTTTTGAAAACTGTGCTGTTCCTGCCCTATAAGTTACATGGTGCTGACCAAAGTTGCCAAAACGTGTTTATTTCTGCTGTAAAACACGTTTTGACAATTTCAGCACACTGGGGTTAAGGGCTGACTCAGTGTGCTCTTCTGAGACAGGCAGTTACACTGCGATTCTAAGAGCTGAGAAAACGCGTTTATTTCGGGCTGAAAAACACGTTTTGAAAACTGTTCTGTTCCTGCCCTATAACTTACATGGTGGTGACCAAAGTTGCCAAAACGTGTTTATTTCTGCTGAAAAACACGTTTTGACAATTTCAGCACACTGGGGTTAAGGGCTGACTCAGTGTGCTCTTCTGAGACAGGCAGTTACACTGCGATTCTAAGAGCTGAGAAAACGCGTTTATTTCGTGCTGAAAAACACGTTTTGAAAACTGTGCTGTTCCTGCCCTATAACTTACATGGTGGTGACCAAAGTTGCCAAAACGTGTTTATTTCTGCTGAAAAACACGTTTTGACAATTTCAGCACACTGGGGTTAAGGGCTGACTCAGTGTGCTCTTCTGAGACAGGCAGTTACACTGCGATTCTAAGAGCTGAGAAAACGCGTTTATTTCGGGCTGAAAAACACGTTTTGAAAACTGTGCTGTTCCTGCCCTATAACTTACATGGTGGTGACCAAAGTTGCCAAAACGTGTTTATTTCTGCTGAAAAACACGTTTTGACAATTTCAGCACACTGGGGTTAAGGGCTGACTCAGTGTGCTCTTCTGAGACAGGCAGTTACACTGCGATTCTAAGAGCTGAGAAAACGCGTTTATTTCGGGCTGAAAAACACGTTTTGAAAACTGTGCTGTTCCTGCCCTATAACTTACATGGTGGTGACCAAAGTTGCCAAAACGTGTTTATTTCTGCTGAAAAACACGTTTTGACAATTTCAGCACACTGGGGTTAAGGGCTGACTCAGTTTGCTCTTCTGAGCCAGGCATTTACACTGTGATTCTAAGGGCTGAGAAAACGCGTTTATTTCGGGCTGAAAAACACGTTTTGAAAACTGTGCTGTTCCTGCCCTATAACTTACATGGTGGTGACCAAAGTTGCCAAAACGTGTTTATTTCTGCTGTAAAACACGTTTTGACAATTTCAGCACACTGGGGTTAAGGGCTGACTCAGTGTGCTCTTCTGAGCCAGGCAGTTACACTGTGATTCTAAGGGCTGAGAAAACGCGTTTATTTCGGGCTGAAAAACACGTTTTGAAAACTGTGCTGTTCCTGCCCTATAACTTACATGGTGGTGACCAAAGTTGCCAAAACGTGTTTATTTCTGCTGAAAAACACGTTTTGACAATTTCAGCACACTGGGGTTAAGGGCTGACTCAGTTTGCTCTTCTGAGCCAGGCAGTTACACTGTGATTCTAAGGGCTGAGAAAACGCGTTTATTTCGGGCTGAAAAACACGTTTTGAAAACTGTGCTGTTCCTGCCATATAACTTACATGGTGGTGATCAAAGTTGCCAAAACGTGTTTATTTCTGCTGAAAAACACGTTTTGACAATTTCAGCACACTGGGGTTAAGGGCTGACTCAGTGTGCTCTTCTGAGCCAGGCAGTTACACTGTGATTCTAAGGACTGAGAAAACGCGTTTATTTCGGGCTGAAAAACACGTTTTGAAAACTGTGCTGTTCCTGCCCTATAAGTTACATGGTGCTGACCAAAGTTGCCAAAACGTGTTTATTTCTGCTGTAAAACACGTTTTGACAATTTCAGCACACTGGGGTTAAGGGCTGACTCAGTGTGCTCTTCTGAGACAGGCAGTTACACAGCGATTCTAAGAGCTGAGAAAACGCGTTTATTTCGGGCTGAAAAACACGTTTTGAAAACTGTGCTGTTCCTGCCCTATAAGTTACATGGTGCTGACCAAAGTTGCCAAAACGTGTTTATTTCTGCTGTAAAACACGTTTTGACAATTTCAGCACACTGGGGTTAAGGGCTGACTCAGTGTGCTCTTCTGAGACAGGCAGTTACACTGCGATTCTAAGAGCTGAGAAAACGCGTTTATTTCGGGCTGAAAAACACGTTTTGAAAACTGTGCTGTTCCTGCCCTATAAGTTACATGGTGGTGACCAAAGTTGCCAAAACGTGTTTATTTCTGCTGTAAAACACGTTTTGACAATTTCAGCACACTGGGGTTAAGGGCTGACTCACTGTGCTCTTCTGAGACAGGCAGTTACACTGCGATTCTAAGAGCTGAGAAAACGCGTTTATTTCGGGCTGAAAAACACGTTTTGAAAACTGTGCTGTTCCTGCCATATAACTTACATGGTGGTGACCAAAGTTGCCAAAACGTGTTTATTTCTGCTGAAAAACACGTTTTGACAATTTCAGCACACTGGGGTTAAGGGCTGACTCACTGTGCTCTTCTGAGACAGGCAGTTACACTGTGATTCTAAGGGCTGAGAAAACGCGTTTATTTCGGGCTGAAAAACACGTTTTGAAAACTGTGCTGTTCCTGCCCTATAAGTTACATGGTGCTGACCAAAGTTGCCAAAACGTGTTTATTTCTGCTGTAAAACACGTTTTGACAATTTCAGCACACTGGGGTTAAGGGCTGACTCAGTGTGCTCTTCTGAGACAGGCAGTTACACAGCGATTCTAAGAGCTGAGAAAACGCGTTTATTTCGGGCTGAAAAACACGTTTTGAAAACTGTGCTGTTCCTGCCCTATAAGTTACATGGTGCTGACCAAAGTTGCCAAAACGTGTTTATTTCTGCTGTAAAACACGTTTTGACAATTTCAGCACACTGGGGTTAAGGGCTGACTCAGTGTGCTCTTCTGAGACAGGCAGTTACACTGCGATTCTAAGAGCTGAGAAAACGCGTTTATTTCGGGCTGAAAAACACGTTTTGAAAACTGTTCTGTTCCTGCCCTATAACTTACATGGTGGTGACCAAAGTTGCCAAAACGTGTTTATTTCTGCTGAAAAACACGTTTTGACAATTTCAGCACACTGGGGTTAAGGGCTGACTCAGTGTGCTCTTCTGAGACAGGCAGTTACACTGCGATTCTAAGAGCTGAGAAAACGCGTTTATTTCGTGCTGAAAAACACGTTTTGAAAACTGTGCTGTTCCTGCCATATAACTTACATGGTGGTGACCAAAGTTGCCAAAACGTGTTTATTTCTGCTGAAAAACACGTTTTGACAATTTCAGCACACTGGGGTTAAGGGCTGACTCACTGTGCTCTTCTGAGACAGGCAGTTACACTGTGATTCTAAGGGCTGAGAAAACGCGTTTATTTCGGGCTGAAAAACACGTTTTGAAAACTGTGCTGTTCCTGCCATATAACTTACATGGTGGTGATCAAAGTTGCCAAAACGTGTTTATTTCTGCTGAAAAACACGTTTTGACAATTTCAGCACACTGGGGTTAAGGGCTGACTCAGTGTGCTCTTCTGAGCCAGGCAGTTACACTGTGATTCTAAGGACTGAGAAAACGCGTTTATTTCGGGCTGAAAAACACGTTTTGAAAACTGTGCTGTTCCTGCCCTATAAGTTACATGGTGCTGACCAAAGTTGCCAAAACGTGTTTATTTCTGCTGTAAAACACGTTTTGACAATTTCAGCACACTGGGGTTAAGGGCTGACTCAGTGTGCTCTTCTGAGACAGGCAGTTACACAGCGATTCTAAGAGCTGAGAAAACGCGTTTATTTCGGGCTGAAAAACACGTTTTGAAAACTGTGCTGTTCCTGCCCTATAAGTTACATGGTGCTGACCAAAGTTGCCAAAACGTGTTTATTTCTGCTGTAAAACACGTTTTGACAATTTCAGCACACTGGGGTTAAGGGCTGACTCAGTGTGCTCTTCTGAGACAGGCAGTTACACTGCGATTCTAAGAGCTGAGAAAACGCGTTTATTTCGGGCTGAAAAACACGTTTTGAAAACTGTTCTGTTCCTGCCCTATAACTTACATGGTGGTGACCAAAGTTGCCAAAACGTGTTTATTTCTGCTGAAAAACACGTTTTGACAATTTCAGCACACTGGGGTTAAGGGCTGACTCAGTGTGCTCTTCTGAGACAGGCAGTTACACTGCGATTCTAAGAGCTGAGAAAACGCGTTTATTTCGTGCTGAAAAACACGTTTTGAAAACTGTGCTGTTCCTGCCATATAACTTACATGGTGGTGACCAAAGTTGCCAAAACGTGTTTATTTCTGCTGAAAAACACGTTTTGACAATTTCAGCACACTGGGGTTAAGGGCTGACTCACTGTGCTCTTCTGAGACAGGCAGTTACACTGTGATTCTAAGGGCTGAGAAAACGCGTTTATTTCGGGCTGAAAAACACGTTTTGAAAACTGTGCTGTTCCTGCCCTATAAGTTACATGGTGCTGACCAAAGTTGCCAAAACGTGTTTATTTCTGCTGTAAAACACGTTTTGACAATTTCAGCACACTGGGGTTAAGGGCTGACTCAGTGTGCTCTTCTGAGCCAGGCAGTTACACTGTGATTCTAAGGACTGAGAAAACGCGTTTATTTCGGGCTGAAAAACACGTTTTGAAAACTGTGCTGTTCCTGCCCTATAAGTTACATGGTGCTGACCAAAGTTGCCAAAACGTGTTTATTTCTGCTGTAAAACACGTTTTGACAATTTCAGCACACTGGGGTTAAGGGCTGACTCAGTGTGCTCTTCTGAGACAGGCAGTTACACTGCGATTCTAAGAGCTGAGAAAACGCGTTTATTTCGGGCTGAAAAACACGTTTTGAAAACTGTTCTGTTCCTGCCCTATAACTTACATGGTGGTGACCAAAGTTGCCAAAACGTGTTTATTTCTGCTGAAAAACACGTTTTGACAATTTCAGCACACTGGGGTTAAGGGCTGACTCAGTGTGCTCTTCTGAGACAGGCAGTTACACTGCGATTCTAAGAGCTGAGAAAACGCGTTTATTTCGTGCTGAAAAACACGTTTTGAAAACTGTGCTGTTCCTGCCCTATAACTTACATGGTGGTGACCAAAGTTGCCAAAACGTGTTTATTTCTGCTGAAAAACACGTTTTGACAATTTCAGCACACTGGGGTTAAGGGCTGACTCAGTGTGCTCTTCTGAGACAGGCAGTTACACTGCGATTCTAAGAGCTGAGAAAACGCGTTTATTTCGGGCTGAAAAACACGTTTTGAAAACTGTGCTGTTCCTGCCCTATAACTTACATGGTGGTGACCAAAGTTGCCAAAACGTGTTTATTTCTGCTGAAAAACACGTTTTGACAATTTCAGCACACTGGGGTTAAGGGCTGACTCAGTGTGCTCTTCTGAGACAGGCAGTTACACTGCGATTCTAAGAGCTGAGAAAACGCGTTTATTTCGGGCTGAAAAACACGTTTTGAAAACTGTGCTGTTCCTGCCCTATAACTTACATGGTGGTGACCAAAGTTGCCAAAACGTGTTTATTTCTGCTGAAAAACACGTTTTGACAATTTCAGCACACTGGGGTTAAGGGCTGACTCAGTTTGCTCTTCTGAGCCAGGCATTTACACTGTGATTCTAAGGGCTGAGAAAACGCGTTTATTTCGGGCTGAAAAACACGTTTTGAAAACTGTGCTGTTCCTGCCCTATAACTTACATGGTGGTGACCAAAGTTGCCAAAACGTGTTTATTTCTGCTGTAAAACACGTTTTGACAATTTCAGCACACTGGGGTTAAGGGCTGACTCAGTGTGCTCTTCTGAGCCAGGCAGTTACACTGTGATTCTAAGGGCTGAGAAAACGCGTTTATTTCGGGCTGAAAAACACGTTTTGAAAACTGTGCTGTTCCTGCCCTATAACTTACATGGTGGTGACCAAAGTTGCCAAAACGTGTTTATTTCTGCTGAAAAACACGTTTTGACAATTTCAGCACACTGGGGTTAAGGGCTGACTCAGTTTGCTCTTCTGAGCCAGGCAGTTACACTGTGATTCTAAGGGCTGAGAAAACGCGTTTATTTCGGGCTGAAAAACACGTTTTGAAAACTGTGCTGTTCCTGCCATATAACTTACATGGTGGTGACCAAAGTTGCCAAAACGTGTTTATTTCTGCTGAAAAACACGTTTTGACAATTTCAGCACACTGGGGTTAAGGGCTGACTCAGTGTGCTCTTCTGAGCCAGGCAGTTACACTGTGATTCTAAGGACTGAGAAAACGCGTTTATTTCGGGCTGAAAAACACGTTTTGAAAACTGTGCTGTTCCTGCCCTATAAGTTACATGGTGCTGACCAAAGTTGCCAAAACGTGTTTATTTCTGCTGTAAAACACGTTTTGACAATTTCAGCACACTGGGGTTAAGGGCTGACTCAGTGTGCTCTTCTGAGACAGGCAGTTACACAGCGATTCTAAGAGCTGAGAAAACGCGTTTATTTCGGGCTGAAAAACACGTTTTGAAAACTGTGCTGTTCCTGCCCTATAAGTTACATGGTGCTGACCAAAGTTGCCAAAACGTGTTTATTTCTGCTGTAAAACACGTTTTGACAATTTCAGCACACTGGGGTTAAGGGCTGACTCAGTGTGCTCTTCTGAGACAGGCAGTTACACTGCGATTCTAAGAGCTGAGAAAACGCGTTTATTTCGGGCTGAAAAACACGTTTTGAAAACTGTGCTGTTCCTGCCCTATAAGTTACATGGTGGTGACCAAAGTTGCCAAAACGTGTTTATTTCTGCTGTAAAACACGTTTTGACAATTTCAGCACACTGGGGTTAAGGGCTGACTCACTGTGCTCTTCTGAGACAGGCAGTTACACTGCGATTCTAAGAGCTGAGAAAACGCGTTTATTTCGGGCTGAAAAACACGTTTTGAAAACTGTGCTGTTCATGCCATATAACTTACATGGTGGTGACCAAAGTTGCCAAAACGTGTTTATTTCTGCTGTAAAACACGTTTTGACAATTTCAGCACACTGGGGTTAAGGGCTGACTCAGTTTGCTCTTCTGAGACAGGCAGTTACACTGTGATTCTAAGGGCTGAGAAAACGCGTTTATTTCGGGCTGAAAAACACGTTTTGAAAACTGTGCTGTTCCTGCCCTATAACTTACATGGTGGTGACCAAAGTTGCCAAAACGTGTTTATTTCTGCTGAAAAACACGTTTTGACAATTTCAGCACACTGGGGTTAAGGGCTGACTCAGTGTGCTCTTCTGAGACAGGCAGTTACACTGCGATTCTAAGAGCTGAGAAAACGCGTTTATTTCGGGCTGAAAAACACGTTTTGAAAACTGTGCTGTTCCTGCCCTATAACTTACATGGTGGTGACCAAAGTTGCCAAAACGTGTTTATTTCTGCTGAAAAACACGTTTTGACAATTTCAGCACACTGGGGTTAAGGGCTGATTCAGTTTGCTCTTCTGAGCCAGGCAGTTACACTGTGATTCTAAGGGCTGAGAAAACGCGTTTATTTCGGGCTGAAAAACACGTTTTGAAAACTGTGCTGTTTATGCCCTATAACTTACATGGTGGTGACCAAAGTTGCCAAAACGTGTTTATTTCTGCTGTAAAACACGTTTTGACAATTTCAGCACACTGGGGTTAAGGGCTGACTCAGTGTGCTCTTCTGAGACAGGCAGTTACACTGTGATTCTAAGGGCTGAGAAAACGCGTTTATTTCGGGCTGAAAAACACGTTTTGAAAACTGTGCTGTTCCTGCCCTATAAGTTACATGGTGGTGACCAAAGTTGCCAAAACGTGTTTATTTCTGCTGTAAAACACGTTTTGACAATTTCAGCACACTGGGGTTAAGGGCTGACTCACTGTGCTCTTCTGAGACAGGCAGTTACACTGCGATTCTAAGAGCTGAGAAAACGCGTTTATTTCGGGCTGAAAAACACGTTTTGAAAACTGTGCTGTTCATGCCATATAACTTACATGGTGGTGACCAAAGTTGCCAAAACGTGTTTATTTCTGCTGTAAAACACGTTTTGACAATTTCAGCACACTGGGGTTAAGGGCTGACTCACTGTGCTCTTCTGAGCCAGGCAGTTACACTGCGATTCTAAGGGCTGAGAAAACGCGTTTATTTCGGGCTGAAAAACACGTTTTGAAAACTGTGCTGTTCATGCCATATAACTTACATGGTGGTGACCAAAGTTGCCAAAACGTGTTTATTTCTGCTGTAAAACACGTTTTGACAATTTCAGCACACTGGGGTTAAGGGCTGACTCACTGTGCTCTTCTGAGACAGGCAGTTACACTGCGATTCTAAGAGCTGAGAAAACGCGTTTATTTCGGGCTGAAAAACACGTTTTGAAAACTGTGCTGTTCCTGCCATATAACTTACATGGTGGTGACCAAAGTTGCCAAAACGTGTTTATTTCTGCTGAAAAACACGTTTTGACAATTTCAGCACACTGGGGTTAAGGGCTGACTCACTGTGCTCTTCTGAGACAGGCAGTTACACTGTGATTCTAAGGGCTGAGAAAACGCGTTTATTTCGGGCTGAAAAACACGTTTTGAAAACTGTGCTGTTCCTGCCCTATAAGTTACATGGTGCTGACCAAAGTTGCCAAAACGTGTTTATTTCTGCTGTAAAACACGTTTTGACAATTTCAGCACACTGGGGTTAAGGGCTGACTCAGTGTGCTCTTCTGAGACAGGCAGTTACACAGCGATTCTAAGAGCTGAGAAAACGCGTTTATTTCGGGCTGAAAAACACGTTTTGAAAACTGTGCTGTTCCTGCCCTATAAGTTACATGGTGCTGACCAAAGTTGCCAAAACGTGTTTATTTCTGCTGTAAAACACGTTTTGACAATTTCAGCACACTGGGGTTAAGGGCTGACTCAGTGTGCTCTTCTGAGACAGGCAGTTACACTGCGATTCTAAGAGCTGAGAAAACGCGTTTATTTCGGGCTGAAAAACACGTTTTGAAAACTGTTCTGTTCCTGCCCTATAACTTACATGGTGGTGACCAAAGTTGCCAAAACGTGTTTATTTCTGCTGAAAAACACGTTTTGACAATTTCAGCACACTGGGGTTAAGGGCTGACTCAGTGTGCTCTTCTGAGACAGGCAGTTGCACTGCGATTCTAAGAGCTGAGAAAACGCGTTTATTTCGTGCTGAAAAACACGTTTTGAAAACTGTGCTGTTCCTGCCCTATAACTTACATGGTGGTGACCAAAGTTGCCAAAACGTGTTTATTTCTGCTGAAAAACACGTTTTGACAATTTCAGCACACTGGGGTTAAGGGCTGACTCAGTGTGCTCTTCTGAGACAGGCAGTTACACTGCGATTCTAAGAGCTGAGAAAACGCGTTTATTTCGGGCTGAAAAACACGTTTTGAAAACTGTGCTGTTCCTGCCCTATAACTTACATGGTGGTGACCAAAGTTGCCAAAACGTGTTTATTTCTGCTGAAAAACACGTTTTGACAATTTCAGCAAACTGGGGTTAAGGGCTGACTCAGTGTGCTCTTCTGAGACAGGCAGTTACACTGCGATTCTAAGAGCTGAGAAAACGCGTTTATTTCGGGCTGAAAAACACGTTTTGAAAACTGTGCTGTTCCTGCCCTATAACTTACATGGTGGTGACCAAAGTTGCCAAAACGTGTTTATTTCTGCTGAAAAACACGTTTTGACAATTTCAGCACACTGGGGTTAAGGGCTGACTCAGTTTGCTCTTCTGAGCCAGGCATTTACACTGTGATTCTAAGGGCTGAGAAAACGCGTTTATTTCGGGCTGAAAAACACGTTTTGAAAACTGTGCTGTTCCTGCCCTATAACTTACATGGTGGTGACCAAAGTTGCCAAAACGTGTTTATTTCTGCTGTAAAACACGTTTTGACAATTTCAGCACACTGGGGTTAAGGGCTGACTCAGTGTGCTCTTCTGAGCCAGGCAGTTACACTGTGATTCTAAGGGCTGAGAAAACGCGTTTATTTCGGGCTGAAAAACACGTTTTGAAAACTGTGCTGTTCCTGCCCTATAACTTACATGGTGGTGACCAAAGTTGCCAAAACGTGTTTATTTCTGCTGAAAAACACGTTTTGACAATTTCAGCACACTGGGGTTAAGGGCTGACTCAGTTTGCTCTTCTGAGCCAGGCAGTTACACTGTGATTCTAAGGGCTGAGAAAACGCGTTTATTTCGGGCTGAAAAACACGTTTTGAAAACTGTGCTGTTCCTGCCATATAACTTACATGGTGGTGACCAAAGTTGCCAAAACGTGTTTATTTCTGCTGAAAAACACGTTTTGACAATTTCAGCACACTGGGGTTAAGGGCTGACTCAGTGTGCTCTTCTGAGCCAGGCAGTTACACTGTGATTCTAAGGACTGAGAAAACGCGTTTATTTCGGGCTGAAAAACACGTTTTGAAAACTGTGCTGTTCCTGCCCTATAAGTTACATGGTGCTGACCAAAGTTGCCAAAACGTGTTTATTTCTGCTGTAAAACACGTTTTGACAATTTCAGCACACTGGGGTTAAGGGCTGACTCAGTGTGCTCTTCTGAGACAGGCAGTTACACAGCGATTCTAAGAGCTGAGAAAACGCGTTTATTTCGGGCTGAAAAACACGTTTTGAAAACTGTGCTGTTCCTGCCCTATAAGTTACATGGTGCTGACCAAAGTTGCCAAAACGTGTTTATTTCTGCTGTAAAACACGTTTTGACAATTTCAGCACACTGGGGTTAAGGGCTGACTCAGTGTGCTCTTCTGAGACAGGCAGTTACACTGCGATTCTAAGAGCTGAGAAAACGCGTTTATTTCGGGCTGAAAAACACGTTTTGAAAACTGTGCTGTTCCTGCCCTATAAGTTACATGGTGGTGACCAAAGTTGCCAAAACGTGTTTATTTCGGCTGTAAAACACGTTTTGACAATTTCAGCACACTGGGGTTAAGGGCTGACTCACTGTGCTCTTCTGAGACAGGCAGTTACACTGCGATTCTAAGAGCTGAGAAAACGCGTTTATTTCGGGCTGAAAAACACGTTTTGAAAACTGTGCTGTTCATGCCATATAACTTACATGGTGGTGACCAAAGTTGCCAAAACGTGTTTATTTCTGCTGTAAAACACGTTTTGACAATTTCAGCACACTGGGGTTAAGGGCTGACTCACTGTGCTCTTCTGAGACAGGCAGTTACACTGCGATTCTAAGAGCTGAGAAAACGCGTTTATTTCGGGCTGAAAAACACGTTTTGAAAACTGTGCTGTTCATGCCATATAACTTACATGGTGGTGACCAAAGTTGCCAAAACGTGTTTATTTCTGCTGTAAAACACGTTTTGACAATTTCAGCACACTGGGGTTAAGGGCTGACTCACTGTGCTCTTCTGAGACAGGCAGTTACACTGCGATTCTAAGAGCTGAGAAAACGCGTTTATTTCGGGCTGAAAAACACGTTTTGAAAACTGTGCTGTTCCTGCCATATAACTTACATGGTGGTGACCAAAGTTGCCAAAACGTGTTTATTTCTGCTGAAAAACACGTTTTGACAATTTCAGCACACTGGGGTTAAGGGCTGACTCACTGTGCTCTTCTGAGACAGGCAGTTACACTGTGATTCTAAGGGCTGAGAAAACGCGTTTATTTCGGGCTGAAAAACACGTTTTGAAAACTGTGCTGTTCCTGCCCTATAAGTTACATGGTGCTGACCAAAGTTGCCAAAACGTGTTTATTTCTGCTGTAAAACACGTTTTGACAATTTCAGCACACTGGGGTTAAGGGCTGACTCAGTGTGCTCTTCTGAGACAGGCAGTTACACAGCGATTCTAAGAGCTGAGAAAACGCGTTTATTTCGGGCTGAAAAACACGTTTTGAAAACTGTGCTGTTCCTGCCCTATAAGTTACATGGTGCTGACCAAAGTTGCCAAAACGTGTTTATTTCTGCTGTAAAACACGTTTTGACAATTTCAGCACACTGGGGTTAAGGGCTGACTCAGTGTGCTCTTCTGAGACAGGCAGTTACACTGCGATTCTAAGAGCTGAGAAAACGCGTTTATTTCGGGCTGAAAAACACGTTTTGAAAACTGTTCTGTTCCTGCCCTATAACTTACATGGTGGTGACCAAAGTTGCCAAAACGTGTTTATTTCTGCTGAAAAACACGTTTTGACAATTTCAGCACACTGGGGTTAAGGGCTGACTCAGTGTGCTCTTCTGAGACAGGCAGTTGCACTGCGATTCTAAGAGCTGAGAAAACGCGTTTATTTCGTGCTGAAAAACACGTTTTGAAAACTGTGCTGTTCCTGCCCTATAACTTACATGGTGGTGACCAAAGTTGCCAAAACGTGTTTATTTCTGCTGAAAAACACGTTTTGACAATTTCAGCACACTGGGGTTAAGGGCTGACTCAGTGTGCTCTTCTGAGACAGGCAGTTACACTGCGATTCTAAGAGCTGAGAAAACGCGTTTATTTCGGGCTGAAAAACACGTTTTGAAAACTGTGCTGTTCCTGCCCTATAACTTACATGGTGGTGACCAAAGTTGCCAAAACGTGTTTATTTCTGCTGAAAAACACGTTTTGACAATTTCAGCACACTGGGGTTAAGGGCTGACTCAGTGTGCTCTTCTGAGACAGGCAGTTACACTGCGATTCTAAGAGCTGAGAAAACGCGTTTATTTCGGGCTGAAAAACACGTTTTGAAAAATGTGCTGTTCCTGCCCTATAACTTACATGGTGGTGACCAAAGTTGCCAAAACGTGTTTATTTCTGCTGAAAAACACGTTTTGACAATTTCAGCACACTGGGGTTAAGGGCTGACTCAGTTTGCTCTTCTGAGCCAGGCATTTACACTGTGATTCTAAGGGCTGAGAAAACGCGTTTATTTCGGGCTGAAAAACACGTTTTGAAAACTGTGCTGTTCCTGCCCTATAACTTACATGGTGGTGACCAAAGTTGCCAAAACGTGTTTATTTCTGCTGTAAAACACGTTTTGACAATTTCAGCACACTGGGGTTAAGGGCTGACTCAGTGTGCTCTTCTGAGCCAGGCAGTTACACTGTGATTCTAAGGGCTGAGAAAACGCGTTTATTTCGGGCTGAAAAACACGTTTTGAAAACTGTGCTGTTCCTGCCCTATAACTTACATGGTGGTGACCAAAGTTGCCAAAACGTGTTTATTTCTGCTGAAAAACACGTTTTGACAATTTCAGCACACTGGGGTTAAGGGCTGACTCAGTTTGCTCTTCTGAGCCAGGCAGTTACACTGTGATTCTAAGGGCTGAGAAAACGCGTTTATTTCGGGCTGAAAAACACGTTTTGAAAACTGTGCTGTTCCTGCCATATAACTTACATGGTGGTGACCAAAGTTGCCAAAACGTGTTTATTTCTGCTGAAAAACACGTTTTGACAATTTCAGCACACTGGGGTTAAGGGCTGACTCAGTGTGCTCTTCTGAGCCAGGCAGTTACACTGTGATTCTAAGGACTGAGAAAACGCGTTTATTTCGGGCTGAAAAACACGTTTTGAAAACTGTGCTGTTCCTGCCCTATAAGTTACATGGTGCTGACCAAAGTTGCCAAAACGTGTTTATTTCTGCTGTAAAACACGTTTTGACAATTTCAGCACACTGGGGTTAAGGGCTGACTCAGTGTGCTCTTCTGAGACAGGCAGTTACACAGCGATTCTAAGAGCTGAGAAAACGCGTTTATTTCGGGCTGAAAAACACGTTTTGAAAACTGTGCTGTTCCTGCCCTATAAGTTACATGGTGCTGACCAAAGTTGCCAAAACGTGTTTATTTCTGCTGTAAAACACGTTTTGACAATTTCAGCACACTGGGGTTAAGGGCTGACTCAGTGTGCTCTTCTGAGACAGGCAGTTACACTGCGATTCTAAGAGCTGAGAAAACGCGTTTATTTCGGGCTGAAAAACACGTTTTGAAAACTGTGCTGTTCCTGCACTATAAGTTACATGGTGGTGACCAAAGTTGCCAAAACGTGTTTATTTCTGCTGTAAAACACGTTTTGACAATTTCAGCACACTGGGGTTAAGGGCTGACTCACTGTGCTCTTCTGAGACAGGCAGTTACACTGCGATTCTAAGAGCTGAGAAAACGCGTTTATTTCGGGCTGAAAAACACGTTTTGAAAACTGTGCTGTTCATGCCATATAACTTACATGGTGGTGACCAAAGTTGCCAAAACGTGTTTATTTCTGCTGTAAAACACGTTTTGACAATTTCAGCACACTGGGGTTAAGGGCTGACTCACTGTGCTCTTCTGAGACAGGCAGTTACACTGCGATTCTAAGAGCTGAGAAAACGCGTTTATTTCGGGCTGAAAAACACGTTTTGAAAACTGTGCTGTTCATGCCATATAACTTACATGGTGGTGACCAAAGTTGCCAAAACGTGTTTATTTCTGCTGTAAAACACGTTTTGACAATTTCAGCACACTGGGGTTAAGGGCTGACTCACTGTGCTCTTCTGAGACAGGCAGTTACACTGCGATTCTAAGAGCTGAGAAAACGCGTTTATTTCGGGCTGAAAAACACGTTTTGAAAACTGTGCTGTTCCTGCCATATAACTTACATGGTGGTGACCAAAGTTGCCAAAACGTGTTTATTTCTGCTGAAAAACACGTTTTGACAATTTCAGCACACTGGGGTTAAGGGCTGACTCACTGTGCTCTTCTGAGACAGGCAGTTACACTGTGATTCTAAGGGCTGAGAAAACGCGTTTATTTCGGGCTGAAAAACACGTTTTGAAAACTGTGCTGTTCCTGCCCTATAACTTACATGGTGGTGACCAAAGTTGCCAAAACGTGTTTATTTCTGCTGAAAAACACGTTTTGACAATTTCAGCACACTGGGGTTAAGGGCTGACTCACTGTGCTCTTCTGAGACAGGCAGTTACACTGTGATTCTAAGGGCTGAGAAAACGCGTTTATTTCGGGCTGAAAAACACGTTTTGAAAACTGTGCTGTTCCTGCCATATAACTTACCTGGTGGTGACCAAAGTTGCCAAAACGTGTTTATTTCTGCTGAAAAACACGTTTTAACAATTTCAGCACACTGGGGTTAAGGGCTGACTCACTGTGCTCTTCTGAGACAGGCAGTTACACTGTGATTCTAAGGGCTGAGAAAACGCGTTTATTTCGGGCTGAAAAACACGTTTTGAAAACTGTGCTGTTCCTGCCATATAACTTACATGGTGGTGACCAAAGTTGCCAAAACGTGTTTATTTCTGCTGAAAAACACGTTTTGACAATTTCAGCACACTGGGGTTAAGGGCTGACTCAGTGTGCTCTTCTGAGCCAGGCAGTTACACTGTGATTCTAAGGGCTGAGAAAACGCGTTTATTTCGGGCTGAAAAACACGTTTTGAAAACTGTGCTGTTCCTGCCCTATAAGTTACATGGTGCTGACCAAAGTTGCCAAAACGTGTTTATTTCTGCTGTAAAACACGTTTTGACAATTTCAGCACACTGGGGTTAAGGGCTGACTCAGTGTGCTCTTCTGAGACAGGCAGTTACACTGCGATTCTAAGAGCTGAGAAAACGCGTTTATTTCGGGCTGAAAAACACGTTTTGAAAACTGTGCTGTTCCTGCCATATAACTTACATGGTGGTGACCAAAGTTGCCAAAACGTGTTTATTTCTGCTGAAAAACACGTTTTGACAATTTCAGCACACTGGGGTTAAGGGCTGACTCAGTGTGCTCTTCTGAGACAGGCATTTACACTGCGATTCTAAGAGCTGAGAAAACGCGTTTATTTCGGGCTGAAAAACACGTTTTGAAAACTGTGCTGTTCCTGCCCTATAACTTACATGGTGGTGACCAAAGTTGCCAAAACGTGTTTATTTCTGCTGAAAAACACGTTTTGACAATTTCAGCACACTGGGGTTAAGGGCTGACTCAGTGTGCTCTTCTGAGACAGGCAGTTACACTGCGATTCTAAGAGCTGAGAAAACGCGTTTATTTCGGGCTGAAAAACACGTTTTGAAAACTGTGCTGTTCCTGCCCTATAACTTACATGGTGGTGACCAAAGTTGCCAAAACGTGTTTATTTCTGCTGAAAAACACGTTTTGACAATTTCAGCACACTGGGGTTAAGGGCTGACTCAGTTTGCTCTTCTGAGCCAGGCAGTTACACTGTGATTCTAAGGGCTGAGAAAACGCGTTTATTTCGGGCTGATAAACACGTTTTGAAAACTGTGCTGTTTATGCCCTATAACTTACATGGTGGTGACCAAAGTTGCCAAAACGTGTTTATTTCTGCTGTAAAACACGTTTTGACAATTTCAGCACACTGGGGTTAAGGGCTGACTCAGTGTGCTCTTCTGAGACAGGCAGTTACACTGCGATTCTAAGAGCTGAGAAAACGCGTTTATTTCGGGCTGAAAAACACGTTTTGAAAACTGTGCTGTTCCTGCCCTATAACTTACATGGTGGTGACCAAAGTTGCCAAAACGTGTTTATTTCTGCTGAAAAATACGTTTTGACAATTTCAGCACACTGGGGTTAAGGGCTGACTCAGTGTGCTCTTCTGAGACAGGCAGTTACACTGCGATTCTAAGAGCTGAGAAAACGCGTTTATTTCGGGCTGAAAAACACGTTTTGAAAACTGTGCTGTTCCTGCCCTATAACTTACATGGTGGTGACCAAAGTTGCCAAAACGTGTTTATTTCTGCTGAAAAACACGTTTTGACAATTTCAGCACACTGGGGTTAAGGGCTGACTCAGTGTGCTCTTCTGAGACAGGCAGTTACACTGCGATTCTAAGAGCTGAGAAAACGCGTTTATTTCGGGCTGAAAAACACGTTTTGAAAACTGTGCTGTTCATGCCATATAACTTACATGGTGGTGACCAAAGTTGCCAAAACGTGTTTATTTCTGCTGTAAAACACGTTTTGACAATTTCAGCACACTGGGGTTAAGGGCTGACTCACTGTGCTCTTCTGAGACAGGCAGTTACACTGCGATTCTAAGAGCTGAGAAAACGCGTTTATTTCGGGCTGAAAAACACGTTTTGAAAACTGTGCTGTTCCTGCCATATAACTTACATGGTGGTGACCAAAGTTGCCAAAACGTGTTTATTTCTGCTGAAAAACACGTTTTGACAATTTCAGCACACTGGGGTTAAGGGCTGACTCACTGTGCTCTTCTGAGACAGGCAGTTACACTGTGATTCTAAGGGCTGAGAAAACGCGTTTATTTCGGGCTGAAAAACACGTTTTGAAAACTGTGCTGTTCCTGCCCTATAACTTACATGGTGGTGACCAAAGTTGCCAAAACGTGTTTATTTCTGCTGAAAAACACGTTTTGACAATTTCAGCACACTGGGGTTAAGGGCTGACTCAGTGTGATCTTCTGAGACAGGCAGTTACACTGCGATTCTAAGAGCTGAGAAAACGCGTTTATTTCGGGCTGAAAAACACGTTTTGAAAACTGTGCTGTTCCTGCCCTATAACTTACATGGTGGTGACCAAAGTTGCCAAAACGTGTTTATTTCTGCTGAAAAACACGTTTTGACAATTTCAGCACACTGGGGTTAAGGGCTGACTCACTGTGCTCTTCTGAGACAGGCAGTTACACTGTGATTCTAAGGGCAGAGAAAACGCGTTTATTTCGGGCTGAAAAACACGTTTTGAAAACTGTGCTGTTCCTGCCATATAACTTACCTGGTGGTGACCAAAGTTGCCAAAACGTGTTTATTTCTGCTGAAAAACACGTTTTCACAATTTCAGCACACTGGGGTTAAGGGCTGACTCACTGTGCTCTTCTGAGACAGGCAGTTACACTGTGATTCTAAGGGCTGAGAAAACGCGTTTATTTCGGGCTGAAAAACACGTTTTGAAAACTGTGCTGTTCCTGCCATATAACTTACATGGTGGTGACCAAAGTTGCCAAAACGTGTTTATTTCTGCTGAAAAACACGTTTTGACAATTTCAGCACACTGGGGTTAAGGGCTGACTCAGTGTGCTCTTCTGAGCCAGGCAGTTACACTGTGATTCTAAGGGCTGAGAAAACGCGTTTATTTCGGGCTGAAAAACACGTTTTGAAAACTGTGCTGTTCCTGCCCTATAACTTACATGGTGGTGACCAAAGTTGCCAAAACGTGTTTATTTCTGCTGAAAAACACGTTTTGACAATTTCAGCACACTGGGGTTAAGGGCTGACTCAGTGTGATCTTCTGAGACAGGCAGTTACACTGCGATTCTAAGAGCTGAGAAAACGCGTTTATTTCGGGCTGAAAAACACGTTTTGAAAACTGTGCTGTTCCTGCCCTATAACTTACATGGTGGTGACCAAAGTTGCCAAAACGTGTTTATTTCTGCTGAAAAACACGTTTTGACAATTTCAGCACACTGGGGTTAAGGGCTGACTCACTGTGCTCTTCTGAGACAGGCAGTTACACTGTGATTCTAAGGGCAGAGAAAACGCGTTTATTTCGGGCTGAAAAACACGTTTTGAAAACTGTGCTGTTCCTGCCATATAACTTACCTGGTGGTGACCAAAGTTGCCAAAACGTGTTTATTTCTGCTGAAAAACACGTTTTCACAATTTCAGCACACTGGGGTTAAGGGCTGACTCACTGTGCTCTTCTGAGACAGGCAGTTACACTGTGATTCTAAGGGCTGAGAAAACGCGTTTATTTCGGGCTGAAAAACACGTTTTGAAAACTGTGCTGTTCCTGCCCTATAAGTTACATGGTGCTGACCAAAGTTGCCAAAACGTGTTTATTTCTGCTGTAAAACACGTTTTGACAATTTCAGCACACTGGGGTTAAGGGCTGACTCAGTGTGCTCTTCTGAGACAGGCATTTACACTGCGATTCTAAGAGCTGAGAAAACGCGTTTATTTCGGGCTGAAAAACACGTTTTGAAAACTGTGCTGTTCCTGCCCTATAACTTACATGGTGGTGACCAAAGTTGCCAAAACGTGTTTATTTCTGCTGAAAAACACGTTTTGACAATTTCAGCACACTGGGGTTAAGGGCTGACTCAGTGTGCTCTTCTGAGACAGGCAGTTACACTGCGATTCTAAGAGCTGAGAAAACGCGTTTATTTCGGGCTGAAAAACACGTTTTGAAAACTGTGCTGTTCCTGCCCTATAACTTACATGGTGGTGACCAAAGTTGCCAAAACGTGTTTATTTCTGCTGAAAAACACGTTTTGACAATTTCAGCACACTGGGGTTAAGGGCTGACTCAGTTTGCTCTTCTGAGCCAGGCAGTTACACTGTGATTCTAAGGGCTGAGAAAACGCGTTTATTTCGGGCTGATAAACACGTTTTGAAAACTGTGCTGTTTATGCCCTATAACTTACATGGTGGTGACCAAAGTTGCCAAAACGTGTTTATTTCTGCTGTAAAACACGTTTTGACAATTTCAGCACACTGGGGTTAAGGGCTGACTCAGTGTGCTCTTCTGAGACAGGCAGTTACACTGCGATTCTAAGAGCTGAGAAAACGCGTTTATTTCGGGCTGAAAAACACGTTTTGAAAACTGTGCTGTTCCTGCCCTATAACTTACATGGTGGTGACCAAAGTTGCCAAAACGTGTTTATTTCTGCTGAAAAATACGTTTTGACAATTTCAGCACACTGGGGTTAAGGGCTGACTCAGTGTGCTCTTCTGAGACAGGCAGTTACACTGCGATTCTAAGAGCTGAGAAAACGCGTTTATTTCGGGCTGAAAAACACGTTTTGAAAACTGTGCTGTTCCTGCCCTATAACTTACATGGTGGTGACCAAAGTTGCCAAAACGTGTTTATTTCTGCTGAAAAACACGTTTTGACAATTTCAGCACACTGGGGTTAAGGGCTGACTCAGTGTGCTCTTCTGAGACAGGCAGTTACACTGCGATTCTAAGAGCTGAGAAAACGCGTTTATTTCGGGCTGAAAAACACGTTTTGAAAACTGTGCTGTTCCTGCCCTATAACTTACATGGTGGTGACCAAAGTTGCCAAAACGTGTTTATTTCTGCTGAAAAACACGTTTTGACAATTTCAGCACACTGGGGTTAAGGGCTGACTCAGTGTGCTCTTCTGAGACAGGCAGTTACACTGCGATTCTAAGAGCTGAGAAAACGCGTTTATTTCGGGCTGAAAAACACGTTTTGAAAACTGTGCTGTTCCTGCCCTATAACTTACATGGTGGTGACCAAAGTTGCCAAAACGTGTTTATTTCTGCTGAAAAACACGTTTTGACAATTTCAGCACACTGGGGTTAAGGGCTGACTCAGTGTGCTCTTCTGAGACAGGCAGTTACACTGCGATTCTAAGAGCTGAGAAAACGTGTTTATTTCGGGCTGAAAAACACGTTTTGAAAACTGTGCTGTTCCTGCCCTATAACTTACATGGTGGTGACCAAAGTTGCCAAAACGTGTTTATTTCTGCTGTAAAACACGTTTTGACAATTTCAGCACACTGGGGTTAAGGGCTGACTCAGTGTGCTCTTCTGAGACAGGCAGTTACACTGCGATTCTAAGAGCTGAGAAAACGCGTTTATTTCGGGCTGAAAAACACGTTTTGAAAACTGTGCTGTTCCTGCCCTATAACTTACATGGTGGTGACCAAAGTTGCCAAAACGTGTTTATTTCTGCTGAAAAACACGTTTTGACAATTTCAGCACACTGGGGTTAAGGGCTGACTCAGTTTGCTCTTCTGAGCCAGGCATTTACACTGTGATTCTAAGGGCTGAGAAAACGCGTTTATTTCGGGCTGAAAAACACGTTTTGAAAACTGTGCTGTTCCTGCCCTATAACTTACATGGTGGTGACCAAAGTTGCCAAAACGTGTTTATTTCTGCTGAAAAACACGTTTTGACAATTTCAGCACACTGGGGTTAAGGGCTCACTCAGTTTGCTCTTCTGAGCCAGGCAGTTACACTGTGATTCTAAGGGCTGAGAAAACGCGTTTATTTCGGGCTGAAAAACACGTTTTGAAAACTGTGCTGTTCCTGCCCTATAACTTACATGGTGGTGACCAAAGTTGCCAAAACGTGTTTATTTCTGCTGAAAAACACGTTTTGACAATTTCAGCACACTGGGGTTAAGGGCTGACTCAGTTTGCTCTTCTGAGCCAGGCAGTTACACTGTGATTCTAAGGGCTGAGAAAACGCGTTTATTTCGGGCTGAAAAACACGTTTTGAAAACTGTGCTGTTCCTGCCCTATAACTTACATGGTGGTGACCAAAGTTGCCAAAACGTGTTTATTTCTGCTGTAAAACACGTTTTGACAATTTCAGCACACTGGGGTTAAGGGCTGACTCAGTTTGCTCTTCTGAGCCAGGCAGTTACACTGTGATTCTAAGGGCTGAGAAAACGCGTTTATTTCGGGCTGAAAAACACGTTTTGAAAACTGTGCTGTTCCTGCCCTATAACTTACATGGTGGTGACCAAAGTTGCCAAAACGTGTTTATTTCTGCTGTAAAACACGTTTTGACAATTTCAGCACACTGGGGTTAAGGGCTGACTCAGTTTGCTCTTCTGAGACAGGCAGTTACACTGTGATTCTAAGGGCTGAGAAAACGCGTTTATTTCGGGCTGAAAAACACGTTTTGAAAACTGTGCTGTTCCTGCCCTATAACTTACATGGTGGTGACCAAAGTTGCCAAAACGTGTTTATTTCTGCTGAAAAACACGTTTTGACAATTTCAGCACACTGGGGTTAAGGGCTGACTCAGTGTGCTCTTCTGAGACAGGCAGTTACACTGCGTTTCTAAGAGCTGAGAAAACGCGTTTATTTCGGGCTGAAAAACACGTTTTGAAAACTGTGCTGTTCCTGCCCTATAACTTACATGGTGGTGACCAAAATTGCCAAAACGTGTTTATTTCTGCTGAAAAACACGTTTTGACAATTTCAGCACACTGGGGTTAAGGGCTGACTCAGTGTGCTCTTCTGAGACAGGCAGTTACACTGCGATTCTAAGAGCTGAGAAAACGCGTTTATTTCGGGCTGAAAAACACGTTTTGAAAACTGTGCTGTTCCTGCCCTATAACTTACATGGTGGTGACCAAAGTTGCCAAAACGTGTTTATTTCTGCTGAAAAACACGTTTTGACAATTTCAGCACACTGGGGTTAAGGGCTGATTCAGTTTGCTCTTCTGAGCCAGGCAGTTACACTGTGATTCTAAGGGCTGAGAAAACGCGTTTATTTCGGGCTGAAAAACACGTTTTGAAAACTGTGCTGTTTATGCCCTATAACTTACATGGTGGTGACCAAAGTTGCCAAAACGTGTTTATTTCTGCTGTAAAACACGTTTTGACAATTTCAGCACACTGGGGTTAAGGGCTGACTCAGTGTGCTCTTCTGAGACAGGCAGTTACACTGTGATTCTAAGGGCTGAGAAAACGCGTTTATTTCGGGCTGAAAAACACGTTTTGAAAACTGTGCTGTTCCTGCCCTATAAGTTACATGGTGGTGACCAAAGTTGCCAAAACGTGTTTATTTCTGCTGTAAAACACGTTTTGACAATTTCAGCACACTGGGGTTAAGGGCTGACTCACTGTGCTCTTCTGAGACAGGCAGTTACACTGCGATTCTAAGAGCTGAGAAAACGCGTTTATTTCGGGCTGAAAAACACGTTTTGAAAACTGTGCTGTTCATGCCATATAACTTACATGGTGGTGACCAAAGTTGCCAAAACGTGTTTATTTCTGCTGTAAAACACGTTTTGACAATTTCAGCACACTGGGGTTAAGGGCTGACTCACTGTGCTCTTCTGAGCCAGGCAGTTACACTGCGATTCTAAGGGCTGAGAAAACGCGTTTATTTCGGGCTGAAAAACACGTTTTGAAAACTGTGCTGTTCATGCCATATAACTTACATGGTGGTGACCAAAGTTGCCAAAACGTGTTTATTTCTGCTGTAAAACACGTTTTGACAATTTCAGCACACTGGGGTTAAGGGCTGACTCACTGTGCTCTTCTGAGACAGGCAGTTACACTGCGATTCTAAGAGCTGAGAAAACGCGTTTATTTCGGGCTGAAAAACACGTTTTGAAAACTGTGCTGTTCCTGCCATATAACTTACATGGTGGTGACCAAAGTTGCCAAAACGTGTTTATTTCTGCTGAAAAACACGTTTTGACAATTTCAGCACACTGGGGTTAAGGGCTGACTCACTGTGCTCTTCTGAGACAGGCAGTTACACTGTGATTCTAAGGGCTGAGAAAACGCGTTTATTTCGGGCTGAAAAACACGTTTTGAAAACTGTGCTGTTCCTGCCCTATAAGTTACATGGTGGTGACCAAAGTTGCCAAAACGTGTTTATTTCTGCTGTAAAACACGTTTTGACAATTTCAGCACACTGGGGTTAAGGGCTGACTCAGTGTGCTCTTCTGAGACAGGCAGTTACACTGCGATTCTAAGAGCTGAGAAAACGCGTTTATTTCGGGCTGAAAAACACGTTTTGAAAACTGTGCTGTTCCTGCCCTATAAGTTACATGGTGCTGACCAAAGTTGCCAAAACGTGTTTATTTCTGCTGTAAAACACGTTTTGACAATTTCAGCACACTGGGGTTAAGGGCTGACTCAGTGTGCTCTTCTGAGACAGGCAGTTACACTGCGATTCTAAGAGCTGAGAAAACGCGTTTATTTCGGGCTGAAAAACACGTTTTGAAAACTGTTCTGTTCCTGCCCTATAACTTACATGGTGGTGACCAAAGTTGCCAAAACGTGTTTATTTCTGCTGAAAAACACGTTTTGACAATTTCAGCACACTGGGGTTAAGGGCTGACTCAGTGTGCTCTTCTGAGACAGGCAGTTACACTGCGATTCTAAGAGCTGAGAAAACGCGTTTATTTCGGGCTGAAAAACACGTTTTGAAAACTGTGCTGTTCCTGCCCTATAACTTACATGGTGGTGACCAAAGTTGCCAAAACGTGTTTATTTCTGCTGAAAAACACGTTTTGACAATTTCAGCACACTGGGGTTAAGGGCTGACTCAGTGTGCTCTTCTGAGACAGGCAGTTACACTGCGATTCTAAGAGCTGAGAAAACGCGTTTATTTCGTGCTGAAAAACACGTTTTGAAAACTGTGCTGTTCCTGCCCTATAACTTACATGGTGGTGACCAAAGTTGCCAAAACGTGTTTATTTCTGCTGTAAAACACGTTTTGACAATTTCAGCACACTGGGGTTAAGGGCTGACTCAGTGTGCTCTTCTGAGACAGGCAGTTACACTGCGATTCTAAGAGCTGAGAAAACGCGTTTATTTCGGGCTGAAAAACACGTTTTGAAAACTGTGCTGTTCCTGCCCTATAACTTACATGGTGGTGACCAAAGTTGCCAAAACGTGTTTATTTCTGCTGAAAAACACGTTTTGACAATTTCAGCACACTGGGGTTAAGGGCTGACTCAGTGTGCTCTTCTGAGCCAGGCAGTTACACTGTGATTCTAAGGGCTGAGAAAACGCGTTTATTTCGGGCTGAAAAACACGTTTTGAAAACTGTGCTGTTCCTGCCCTATAACTTACATGGTGGTGACCAAAGTTGCCAAAACGTGTTTATTTCTGCTGAAAAACACGTTTTGACAATTTCAGCACACTGGGGTTAAGGGCTGACTCAGTTTGCTCTTCTGAGCCAGGCAGTTACACTGTGATTCTAAGGGCTGAGAAAACGCGTTTATTTCGGGCTGAAAAACACGTTTTGAAAACTGTGCTGTTCCTGCCCTATAACTTACATGGTGGTGACCAAAGTTGCCAAAACGTGTTTATTTCTGCTGAAAAACACGTTTTGACAATTTCAGCACACTGGGGTTAAGGGCTGACTCAGTTTGCTCTTCTGAGCCAGGCAGTTACACTGTGATTCTAAGGGCTGAGAAAACGCGTTTATTTCGGGCTGAAAAACACGTTTTGAAAACTGTGCTGTTTATGCCCTATAACTTACATGGTGGTGACCAAAGTTGCCAAAACGTGTTTATTTCTGCTGTAAAACACGTTTTGACAATTTCAGCACACTGGGGTTAAGGGCTGACTCAGTGTGCTCTTCTGAGACAGGCAGTTACACTGCGATTCTAAGAGCTGAGAAAACGCGTTTATTTCGGGCTGAAAAACACGTTTTGAAAACTGTGCTGTTCCTGCCCTATAACTTACATGGTGGTGACCAAAGTTGCCAAAACGTGTTTATTTCTGCTGAAAAACACGTTTTGACAATTTCAGCACACTGGGGTTAAGGGCTGACTCAGTGTGCTCTTCTGAGCCAGGCAGTTACACTGTGATTCTAAGGGCTGAGAAAACGCGTTGATTTCGAGCTGAAAAACACGTTTTGAAAACTGTGCTGTTCCTGCCATATAACTTACATGGTGGTGACCAAAGTTGCCAAAACGTGTTTATTTCTGCTGAAAAACACGTTTTGACAATTTCAGCACACTGGGGTTAAGGGCTGACTCACTGTGCTCTTCTGAGACAGGCAGTTACACTGTGATTCTAAGGGCAGAGAAAACGCGTTTATTTCGGGCTGAAAAACACGTTTTGAAAACTGTGCTGTTCCTGCCATATAACTTACCTGGTGGTGACCAAAGTTGCCAAAACGTGTTTATTTCTGCTGAAAAACACGTTTTGACAATTTCAGCACACTGGGGTTAAGGGCTGACTCACTGTGCTCTTCTGAGACAGGCAGTTACACTGTGATTCTAAGGGCAGAGAAAACGCGTTTATTTCGGGCTGAAAAACACGTTTTGAAAACTGTGCTGTTCCTGCGATATAACTTACATGGTGGTGACCAAAGTTGCCAAAACGTGTTTATTTCTGCTGAAAAACACGTTTTGACAATTTCAGCACACTGGGGTTAAGGGCTGACTCAGTGTGCTCTTCTGAGCCAGGCAGTTACACTGTGATTCTAAGGGCTGAGAAAACGCGTTTATTTCGGGCTGAAAAACACGTTTTGAAAACTGTGCTGTTCCTGCCCTATAAGTTACATGGTGCTGACCAAAGTTGCCAAAACGTGTTTATTTCTGCTGTAAAACACGTTTTGACAATTTCAGCACACTGGGGTTAAGGGCTGACTCAGTGTGCTCTTCTGAGACAGGCAGTTACACTGCGATTCTAAGAGCTGAGAAAACGCGTTTATTTCGGGCTGAAAAACACGTTTTGAAAACTGTGCTGTTCCTGCCCTATAACTTACATGGTGGTGACCAAATTTGCCAAAACGTGTTTATTTCTGCTGAAAAACACGTTTTGACAATTTCAGCACACTGGGGTTAAGGGCTGACTCAGTGTGCTCTTCTGAGACAGGCAGTTACACTGCGATTCTAAGAGCTGAGAAAACGCGTTTATTTCGGGCTGAAAAACACGTTTTGAAAACTGTGCTGTTCCTGCCCTATAACTTACATGGTGGTGACCAAAGTTGCCAAAACGTGTTTATTTCTGCTGAAAAACACGTTTTGACAATTTCAGCACACTGGGGTTAAGGGCTGACTCAGTTTGCTCTTCTGAGCCAGGCAGTTACACTGTGATTCTAAGGGCTGAGAAAACGCGTTTATTTCGGGCTGAAAAACACGTTTTGAAAACTGTGCTGTTTATGCCCTATAACTTACATGGTGGTGACCAAAGTTGCCAAAACGTGTTTATTTCTGCTGTAAAACACGTTTTGACAATTTCAGCACACTGGGGTTAAGGGCTGACTCAGTGTGCTCTTCTGAGACAGGCAGTTACACTGCGATTCTAAGAGCTGAGAAAACGCGTTTATTTCGGGTTGAAAAACACGTTTTGAAAACTGTGCTGTTCCTGCCCTATAACTTACATGGTGGTGACCAAAGTTGCCAAAACGTGTTTATTTCTGCTGAAAAACACGTTTTGACAATTTCAGCACACTGGGGTTAAGGGCTGACTCAGTGTGCTCTTCTGAGACAGGCAGTTACACTGCGATTCTAAGAGCTGAGAAAACGCGTTTATTTCGGGCTGAAAAACACGTTTTGAAAACTGTGCTGTTCCTGCCCTATAACTTACATGGTGGTGACCAAAGTTGCCAAAACGTGTTTATTTCTGCTGAAAAACACGTTTTGACAATTTCAGCACACTGGGGTTAAGGGCTGATTCAGTTTGCTCTTCTGAGCCAGGCAGTTACACTGTGATTCTAAGGGCTGAGAAAACGCGTTTATTTCGGGCTGAAAAACACGTTTTGAAAACTGTGCTGTTTATGCCCTATAACTTACATGGTGGTGACCAAAGTTGCCAAAACGTGTTTATTTCTGCTGTAAAACACGTTTTGACAATTTCAGCACACTGGGGTTAAGGGCTGACTCAGTGTGCTCTTCTGAGACAGGCAGTTACACTGTGATTCTAAGGGCTGAGAAAACGCGTTTATTTCGGGCTGAAAAACACGTTTTGAAAACTGTGCTGTTCCTGCCCTATAAGTTACATGGTGGTGACCAAAGTTGCCAAAACGTGTTTATTTCTGCTGTAAAACACGTTTTGACAATTTCAGCACACTGGGGTTAAGGGCTGACTCACTGTGCTCTTCTGAGACAGGCAGTTACACTGCGATTCTAAGAGCTGAGAAAACGCGTTTATTTCGGGCTGAAAAACACGTTTTGAAAACTGTGCTGTTCATGCCATATAACTTACATGGTGGTGACCAAAGTTGCCAAAACGTGTTTATTTCTGCTGTAAAACACGTTTTGACAATTTCAGCACACTGGGGTTAAGGGCTGACTCACTGTGCTCTTCTGAGACAGGCAGTTACACTGCGATTCTAAGAGCTGAGAAAACGCGTTTATTTCGGGCTGAAAAACACGTTTTGAAAACTGTGCTGTTCCTGCCATATAACTTACATGGTGGTGACCAAAGTTGCCAAAACGTGTTTATTTCTGCTGAAAAACACGTTTTGACAATTTCAGCACACTGGGGTTAAGGGCTGACTCACTGTGCTCTTCTGAGACAGGCAGTTACACTGTGATTCTAAGGGCTGAGAAAACGCGTTTATTTCGGGCTGAAAAACACGTTTTGAAAACTGTGCTGTTCCTGCCCTATAAGTTACATGGTGCTGACCAAAGTTGCCAAAACGTGTTTATTTCTGCTGTAAAACACGTTTTGACAATTTCAGCACACTGGGGTTAAGGGCTGACTCAGTGTGCTCTTCTGAGACAGGCAGTTACACAGCGATTCTAAGAGCTGAGAAAACGCGTTTATTTCGGGCTGAAAAACACGTTTTGAAAACTGTGCTGTTCCTGCCCTATAAGTTACATGGTGCTGACCAAAGTTGCCAAAACGTGTTTATTTCTGCTGTAAAACACGTTTTGACAATTTCAGCACACTGGGGTTAAGGGCTGACTCAGTGTGCTCTTCTGAGACAGGCAGTTACACTGCGATTCTAAGAGCTGAGAAAACGCGTTTATTTCGGGCTGAAAAACACGTTTTGAAAACTGTTCTGTTCCTGCCCTATAACTTACATGGTGGTGACCAAAGTTGCCAAAACGTGTTTATTTCTGCTGAAAAACACGTTTTGACAATTTCAGCACACTGGGGTTAAGGGCTGACTCAGTGTGCTCTTCTGAGACAGGCAGTTACACTGCGATTCTAAGAGCTGAGAAAACGCGTTTATTTCGTGCTGAAAAACACGTTTTGAAAACTGTGCTGTTCCTGCCCTATAACTTACATGGTGGTGACCAAAGTTGCCAAAACGTGTTTATTTCTGCTGAAAAACACGTTTTGACAATTTCAGCACACTGGGGTTAAGGGCTGACTCAGTGTGCTCTTCTGAGACAGGCAGTTACACTGCGATTCTAAGAGCTGAGAAAACGCGTTTATTTCGGGCTGAAAAACACGTTTTGAAAACTGTGCTGTTCCTGCCCTATAACTTACATGGTGGTGACTAAAGTTGCCAAAACGTGTTTATTTCTGCTGAAAAACACGATTTGACAATTTCAGCACACTGGGGTTAAGGGCTGACTCAGTGTGCTCTTCTGAGACAGGCAGTTACACTGCGATTCTAAGAGCTGAGAAAACGCGTTTATTTCGGGCTGAAAAACACGTTTTGAAAACTGTGCTGTTCCTGCCCTATAACTTACATGGTGGTGACCAAAGTTGCCAAAACGTGTTTATTTCTGCTGTAAAACACGTTTTGACAATTTCAGCACACTGGGGTTAAGGGCTGACTCAGTGTGCTCTTCTGAGACAGGCAGTTACACTGCGATTCTAAGAGCTGAGAAAACGCGTTTATTTCGGGCTGAAAAACACGTTTTGAAAACTGTGCTGTTCCTGCCCTATAACTTACATGGTGGTGACCAAAGTTGCCAAAACGTGTTTATTTCTGCTGAAAAACACGTTTTGACTATTTCAGCACACTGGGGTTAAGGGCTGACTCAGTTTGCTCTTCTGAGCCAGGCATTTACACTGTGATTCTAAGGGCTGAGAAAACGCGTTTATTTCGGGCTGAAAAACACGTTTTGAAAACTGTGCTGTTCCTGCCCTATAACTTACATGGTGGTGACCAAAGTTGCCAAAACGTGTTTATTTCTGCTGTAAAACACGTTTTGACAATTTCAGCACACTGGGGTTAAGGGCTGACTCAGTGTGCTCTTCTGAGACAGGCAGTTACACTGTGATTCTAAGGGCTGAGAAAACGCGTTTATTTCGGGCTGAAAAACACGTTTTGAAAACTGTGCTGTTCCTGCCCTATAACTTACATGGTGGTGACCAAAGTTGCCAAAACGTGTTTATTTCTGCTGAAAAACACGTTTTGACAATTTCAGCACACTGGGGTTAAGGGCTGACTCAGTTTGCTCTTCTGAGCCAGGCAGTTACACTGTGATTCTAAGGGCTGAGAAAACGCGTTTATTTCGGGCTGAAAAACACGTTTTGAAAACTGTGCTGTTCCTGCCCTATAACTTACATGGTGGTGACCAAAGTTGCCAAAACGTGTTTATTTCTGCTGAAAAACACGTTTTGACAATTTCAGCACACTGGGGTTAAGGGCTGACTCAGTTTGCTCTTCTGAGCCAGGCAGTTACACTGTGATTCTAAGGGCTGAGAAAACGCGTTTATTTCGGGCTGAAAAACACGTTTTGAAAACTGTGCTGTTCCTGCCCTATAACTTACATGGTGGTGACCAAAGTTGCCAAAACGTGTTTATTTCTGCTGAAAAACACGTTTTGACAATTTCAGCACACTGGGGTTAAGGGCTGACTCAGTTTGCTCTTCTGAGCCAGGCAGTTACACTGTGATTCTAAGGGCTGAGAAAACGCGTTTATTTCGGGCTGAAAAACACGTTTTGAAAACTGTGCTGTTCCTGCCCTATAAGTTACATGGTGGTGACCAAAGTTGCCAAAACGTGTTTATTTCTGCTGTAAAACACGTTTTGACAATTTCAGCACACTGGGGTTAAGGGCTGACTCACTGTGCTCTTCTGAGACAGGCAGTTACACTGCGATTCTAAGAGCTGAGAAAACGCGTTTATTTCGGGCTGAAAAACACGTTTTGAAAACTGTGCTGTTCATGCCATATAACTTACATGGTGGTGACCAAAGTTGCCAAAACGTGTTTATTTCTGCTGTAAAACACGTTTTGACAATTTCAGCACACTGGGGTTAAGGGCTGACTCACTGTGCTCTTCTGAGCCAGGCAGTTACACTGCGATTCTAAGGGCTGAGAAAACGCGTTTATTTCGGGCTGAAAAACACGTTTTGAAAACTGTGCTGTTCATGCCATATAACTTACATGGTGGTGACCAAAGTTGCCAAAACGTGTTTATTTCTGCTGTAAAACACGTTTTGACAATTTCAGCACACTGGGGTTAAGGGCTGACTCACTGTGCTCTTCTGAGACAGGCAGTTACACTGCGATTCTAAGAGCTGAGAAAACGCGTTTATTTCGGGCTGAAAAACACGTTTTGAAAACTGTGCTGTTCCTGCCATATAACTTACATGGTGGTGACCAAAGTTGCCAAAACGTGTTTATTTCTGCTGAAAAACACGTTTTGACAATTTCAGCACACTGGGGTTAAGGGCTGACTCACTGTGCTCTTCTGAGACAGGCAGTTACACTGTGATTCTAAGGGCTGAGAAAACGCGTTTATTTCGGGCTGAAAAACACGTTTTGAAAACTGTGCTGTTCCTGCCCTATAAGTTACATGGTGCTGACCAAAGTTGCCAAAACGTGTTTATTTCTGCTGTAAAACACGTTTTGACAATTTCAGCACACTGGGGTTAAGGGCTGACTCAGTGTGCTCTTCTGAGACAGGCAGTTACACAGCGATTCTAAGAGCTGAGAAAACGCGTTTATTTCGGGCTGAAAAACACGTTTTGAAAACTGTGCTGTTCCTGCCCTATAAGTTACATGGTGCTGACCAAAGTTGCCAAAACGTGTTTATTTCTGCTGTAAAACACGTTTTGACAATTTCAGCATACTGGGGTTAAGGGCTGACTCAGTGTGCTCTTCTGAGACAGGCAGTTACACTGCGATTCTAAGAGCTGAGAAAACGCGTTTATTTCGGGCTGAAAAACACGTTTTGAAAACTGTTCTGTTCCTGCCCTATAACTTACATGGTGGTGACCAAAGTTGCCAAAACGTGTTTATTTCTGCTGAAAAACACGTTTTGACAATTTCAGCACACTGGGGTTAAGGGCTGACTCAGTGTGCTCTTCTGAGACAGGCAGTTACACTGCGATTCTAAGAGCTGAGAAAACGCGTTTATTTCGTGCTGAAAAACACGTTTTGAAAACTGTGCTGTTCCTGCCCTATAACTTACATGGTGGTGACCAAAGTTGCCAAAACGTGTTTATTTCTGCTGAAAAACACGTTTTGACAATTTCAGCACACTGGGGTTAAGGGCTGACTCAGTGTGCTCTTCTGAGACAGGCAGTTACACTGCGATTCTAAGAGCTGAGAAAACGCGTTTATTTCGGGCTGAAAAACACGTTTTGAAAACTGTGCTGTTCCTGCCCTATAACTTACATGGTGGTGACCAAAGTTGCCAAAACGTGTTTATTTCTGCTGAAAAACACGTTTTGACAATTTCAGCACACTGGGGTTAAGGGCTGACTCAGTGTGCTCTTCTGAGACAGGCAGTTACACTGCGATTCTAAGAGCTGAGAAAACGCGTTTATTTCGGGCTGAAAAACACGTTTTGAAAACTGTGCTGTTCCTGCCCTATAACTTACATGGTGGTGACCAAAGTTGCCAAAACGTGTTTATTTCTGCTGTAAAACACGTTTTGACAATTTCAGCACACTGGGGTTAAGGGCTGACTCAGTGTGCTCTTCTGAGACAGGCAGTTACACTGCGATTCTAAGAGCTGAGAAAACGCGTTTATTTCGGGCTGAAAAACACGTTTTGAAAACTGTGCTGTTCCTGCCCTATAACTTACATGGTGGTGACCAAAGTTGCCAAAACGTGTTTATTTCTGCTGAAAAACACGTTTTGACAATTTCAGCACACTGGGGTTAAGGGCTGACTCAGTTTGCTCTTCTGAGCCAGGCATTTACACTGTGATTCTAAGGGCTGAGAAAACGCGTTTATTTCGGGCTGAAAAACACGTTTTGAAAACTGTGCTGTTCCTGCCCTATAACTTACATGGTGGTGACCAAAGTTGCCAAAACGTGTTTATTTCTGCTGTAAAACACGTTTTGACAATTTCAGCACATTGGGGTTAAGGGCTGACTCAGTGTGCTCTTCTGAGCCAGGCAGTTACACTGTGATTCTAAGGGCTGAGAAAACGCGTTTATTTCGGGCTGAAAAACACGTTTTGAAAACTGTGCTGTTCCTGCCCTATAACTTACATGGTGGTGACCAAAGTTGCCAAAACGTGTTTATTTCTGCTGAAAAACACGTTTTGACAATTTCAGCACACTGGGGTTAAGGGCTGACTCAGTTTGCTCTTCTGAGCCAGGCAGTTACACTGTGATTCTAAGGGCTGAGAAAACGCGTTTATTTCGGGCTGAAAAACACGTTTTGAAAACTGTGCTGTTCCTGCCCTATAACTTACATGGTGGTGACCAAAGTTGCCAAAACGTGTTTATTTCTGCTGAAAAACACGTTTTGACAATTTCAGCACACTGGGGTTAAGGGCTGACTCAGTTTGCTCTTCTGAGCCAGGCAGTTACACTGTGATTCTAAGGGCTGAGAAAACGCGTTTATTTCGGGCTGAAAAACACGTTTTGAAAACTGTGCTGTTCCTGCCCTATAACTTACATGGTGGTGACCAAAGTTGCCAAAACGTGTTTATTTCTGCTGAAAAACACGTTTTGACAATTTCAGCACACTGGGGTTAAGGGCTGACTCAGTTTGCTCTTCTGAGCCAGGCAGTTACACTGTGATTCTAAGGGCTGAGAAAACGCGTTTATTTCGGGCTGAAAAACACGTTTTGAAAACTGTGCTGTTTATGCCCTATAACTTACATGGTGGTGACCAAAGTTGCCAAAACGTGTTTATTTCTGCTGTAAAACACGTTTTGACAATTTCAGCACACTGGGGTTAAGGGCTGACTCAGTGTGCTCTTCTGAGACAGGCAGTTACACTGCGATTCTAAGAGCTGAGAAAACGCGTTTATTTCGGGCTGAAAAACACGTTTTGAAAACTGTGCTGTTCCTGCCCTATAACTTACATGGTGGTGACCAAAGTTGCCAAAACGTGTTTATTTCTGCTGAAAAACACGTTTTGACAATTTCAGCACACTGGGGTTAAGGGCTGGCTCAGTTTGCTCTTCTGAGCCAGGCAGTTACACTGCGATTCTAAGAGCTGAGAAAACGCGTTTATTTCGGGCTGAAAAACACGTTTTGAAAACTGTGCTGTTCCTGCCCTATAACTTACATGGTGGTGACCAAAGTTGCCAAAACGTGTTTATTTCTGCTGAAAAACACGTTTTGACAATTTCAGCACACTGGGGTTAAGGGCTGACTCAGTGTGCTCTTCTGAGCCAGGCAGTTACACTGTGATTCTAAGGGCTGAGAAAACGCGTTTATTTCGGGCTGAAAAACACGTTTTGAAAACTGTGCTGTTCCTGCCCTATAAGTTACATGGTGCTGACCAAAGTTGCCAAAACGTGTTTATTTCTGCTGTAAAACACGTTTTGACAATTTCAGCACACTGGGGTTAAGGGCTGACTCAGTGTGCTCTTCTGAGACAGGCAGTTACACTGTGATTCTAAGGGCTGAGAAAACGCGTTTATTTCGGGCTGAAAAACACGTTTTGAAAACTGTGCTGTTCCTGCCCTATAAGTTACATGGTGGTGACCAAAGTTGCCAAAACGTGTTTATTTCTGCTGTAAAACACGTTTTGACAATTTCAGCACACTGGGGTTAAGGGCTGACTCACTGTGCTCTTCTGAGACAGGCAGTTACACTGCGATTCTAAGAGCTGAGAAAACGCGTTTATTTCGGGCTGAAAAACACGTTTTGAAAACTGTGCTGTTCATGCCATATAACTTACATGGTGGTGACCAAAGTTGCCAAAACGTGTTTATTTCTGCTGTAAAACACGTTTTGACAATTTCAGCACACTGGGGTTAAGGGCTGACTCACTGTGCTCTTCTGAGACAGGCAGTTACACTGCGATTCTAAGAGCTGAGAAAACGCGTTTATTTCGGGCTGAAAAACACGTTTTGAAAACTGTGCTGTTCCTGCCATATAACTTACATGGTGGTGACCAAAGTTGCCAAAACGTGTTTATTTCTGCTGAAAAACACGTTTTGACAATTTCAGCACACTGGGGTTAAGGGCTGACTCACTGTGCTCTTCTGAGACAGGCAGTTACACTGTGATTCTAAGGGCTGAGAAAACGCGTTTATTTCGGGCTGAAAAACACGTTTTGAAAACTGTGCTGTTCCTGCCCTATAAGTTACATGGTGCTGACCAAAGTTGCCAAAACGTGTTTATTTCTGCTGTAAAACACGTTTTGACAATTTCAGCACACTGGGGTTAAGGGCTGACTCAGTGTGCTCTTCTGAGCCAGGCATTTACACTGTGATTCTAAGGGCTGAGAAAACGCGTTTATTTCGGGCTGAAAAACACGTTTTGAAAACTGTGCTGTTCCTGCCCTATAACTTACATGGTGGTGACCAAAGTTGCCAAAACGTGTTTATTTCTGCTGTAAAACACGTTTTGACAATTTCAGCACATTGGGGTTAAGGGCTGACTCAGTGTGCTCTTCTGAGCCAGGCAGTTACACTGTGATTCTAAGGGCTGAGAAAACGCGTTTATTTCGGGCTGAAAAACACGTTTTGAAAACTGTGCTGTTCCTGCCCTATAACTTACATGGTGGTGACCAAAGTTGCCAAAACGTGTTTATTTCTGCTGAAAAACACGTTTTGACAATTTCAGCACACTGGGGTTAAGGGCTGACTCAGTTTGCTCTTCTGAGCCAGGCAGTTACACTGTGATTCTAAGGGCTGAGAAAACGCGTTTATTTCGGGCTGAAAAACACGTTTTGAAAACTGTGCTGTTCCTGCCCTATAACTTACATGGTGGTGACCAAAGTTGCCAAAACGTGTTTATTTCTGCTGAAAAACACGTTTTGACAATTTCAGCACACTGGGGTTAAGGGCTGACTCAGTTTGCTCTTCTGAGCCAGGCAGTTACACTGTGATTCTAAGGGCTGAGAAAACGCGTTTATTTCGGGCTGAAAAACACGTTTTGAAAACTGTGCTGTTCCTGCCCTATAACTTACATGGTGGTGACCAAAGTTGCCAAAACGTGTTTATTTCTGCTGAAAAACACGTTTTGACAATTTCAGCACACTGGGGTTAAGGGCTGACTCAGTTTGCTCTTCTGAGCCAGGCAGTTACACTGTGATTCTAAGGGCTGAGAAAACGCGTTTATTTCGGGCTGAAAAACACGTTTTGAAAACTGTGCTGTTTATGCCCTATAACTTACATGGTGGTGACCAAAGTTGCCAAAACGTGTTTATTTCTGCTGTAAAACACGTTTTGACAATTTCAGCACACTGGGGTTAAGGGCTGACTCAGTGTGCTCTTCTGAGACAGGCAGTTACACTGCGATTCTAAGAGCTGAGAAAACGCGTTTATTTCGGGCTGAAAAACACGTTTTGAAAACTGTGCTGTTCCTGCCCTATAACTTACATGGTGGTGACCAAAGTTGCCAAAACGTGTTTATTTCTGCTGAAAAACACGTTTTGACAATTTCAGCACACTGGGGTTAAGGGCTGGCTCAGTTTGCTCTTCTGAGCCAGGCAGTTACACTGCGATTCTAAGAGCTGAGAAAACGCGTTTATTTCGGGCTGAAAAACACGTTTTGAAAACTGTGCTGTTCCTGCCCTATAACTTACATGGTGGTGACCAAAGTTGCCAAAACGTGTTTATTTCTGCTGAAAAACACGTTTTGACAATTTCAGCACACTGGGGTTAAGGGCTGACTCAGTGTGCTCTTCTGAGCCAGGCAGTTACACTGTGATTCTAAGGGCTGAGAAAACGCGTTTATTTCGGGCTGAAAAACACGTTTTGAAAACTGTGCTGTTCCTGCCCTATAAGTTACATGGTGCTGACCAAAGTTGCCAAAACGTGTTTATTTCTGCTGTAAAACACGTTTTGACAATTTCAGCACACTGGGGTTAAGGGCTGACTCAGTGTGCTCTTCTGAGACAGGCAGTTACACTGTGATTCTAAGGGCTGAGAAAACGCGTTTATTTCGGGCTGAAAAACACGTTTTGAAAACTGTGCTGTTCCTGCCCTATAAGTTACATGGTGGTGACCAAAGTTGCCAAAACGTGTTTATTTCTGCTGTAAAACACGTTTTGACAATTTCAGCACACTGGGGTTAAGGGCTGACTCACTGTGCTCTTCTGAGACAGGCAGTTACACTGCGATTCTAAGAGCTGAGAAAACGCGTTTATTTCGGGCTGAAAAACACGTTTTGAAAACTGTGCTGTTCATGCCATATAACTTACATGGTGGTGACCAAAGTTGCCAAAACGTGTTTATTTCTGCTGTAAAACACGTTTTGACAATTTCAGCACACTGGGGTTAAGGGCTGACTCACTGTGCTCTTCTGAGACAGGCAGTTACACTGCGATTCTAAGAGCTGAGAAAACGCGTTTATTTCGGGCTGAAAAACACGTTTTGAAAACTGTGCTGTTCCTGCCATATAACTTACATGGTGGTGACCAAAGTTGCCAAAACGTGTTTATTTCTGCTGAAAAACACGTTTTGACAATTTCAGCACACTGGGGTTAAGGGCTGACTCACTGTGCTCTTCTGAGACAGGCAGTTACACTGTGATTCTAAGGGCTGAGAAAACGCGTTTATTTCGGGCTGAAAAACACGTTTTGAAAACTGTGCTGTTCCTGCCCTATAAGTTACATGGTGGTGACCAAAGTTGCCAAAACGTGTTTATTTCTGCTGTAAAACACGTTTTGACAATTTCAGCACACTGGGGTTAAGGGCTGACTCACTGTGCTCTTCTGAGACAGGCAGTTACACTGCGATTCTAAGAGCTGAGAAAACGCGTTTATTTCGGGCTGAAAAACACGTTTTGAAAACTGTGCTGTTCATGCCATATAACTTACATGGTGGTGACCAAAGTTGCCAAAACGTGTTTATTTCTGCTGTAAAACACGTTTTGACAATTTCAGCACACTGGGGTTAAGGGCTGACTCACTGTGCTCTTCTGAGACAGGCAGTTACACTGCGATTCTAAGAGCTGAGAAAACGCGTTTATTTCGGGCTGAAAAACACGTTTTGAAAACTGTGCTGTTCCTGCCATATAACTTACATGGTGGTGACCAAAGTTGCCAAAACGTGTTTATTTCTGCTGAAAAACACGTTTTGACAATTTCAGCACACTGGGGTTAAGGGCTGACTCACTGTGCTCTTCTGAGACAGGCAGTTACACTGTGATTCTAAGGGCTGAGAAAACGCGTTTATTTCGGGCTGAAAAACACGTTTTGAAAACTGTGCTGTTCCTGCCCTATAAGTTACATGGTGCTGACCAAAGTTGCCAAAACGTGTTTATTTCTGCTGTAAAACACGTTTTGACAATTTCAGCACACTGGGGTTAAGGGCTGACTCAGTGTGCTCTTCTGAGCCAGGCATTTACACTGTGATTCTAAGGGCTGAGAAAACGCGTTTATTTCGGGCTGAAAAACACGTTTTGAAAACTGTGCTGTTCCTGCCCTATAACTTACATGGTGGTGACCAAAGTTGCCAAAACGTGTTTATTTCTGCTGTAAAACACGTTTTGACAATTTCAGCACATTGGGGTTAAGGGCTGACTCAGTGTGCTCTTCTGAGCCAGGCAGTTACACTGTGATTCTAAGGGCTGAGAAAACGCGTTTATTTCGGGCTGAAAAACACGTTTTGAAAACTGTGCTGTTCCTGCCCTATAACTTACATGGTGGTGACCAAAGTTGCCAAAACGTGTTTATTTCTGCTGAAAAACACGTTTTGACAATTTCAGCACACTGGGGTTAAGGGCTGACTCAGTTTGCTCTTCTGAGCCAGGCAGTTACACTGTGATTCTAAGGGCTGAGAAAACGCGTTTATTTCGGGCTGAAAAACACGTTTTGAAAACTGTGCTGTTCCTGCCCTATAACTTACATGGTGGTGACCAAAGTTGCCAAAACGTGTTTATTTCTGCTGAAAAACACGTTTTGACAATTTCAGCACACTGGGGTTAAGGGCTGACTCAGTTTGCTCTTCTGAGCCAGGCAGTTACACTGTGATTCTAAGGGCTGAGAAAACGCGTTTATTTCGGGCTGAAAAACACGTTTTGAAAACTGTGCTGTTCCTGCCCTATAACTTACATGGTGGTGACCAAAGTTGCCAAAACGTGTTTATTTCTGCTGAAAAACACGTTTTGACAATTTCAGCACACTGGGGTTAAGGGCTGACTCAGTTTGCTCTTCTGAGCCAGGCAGTTACACTGTGATTCTAAGGGCTGAGAAAACGCGTTTATTTCGGGCTGAAAAACACGTTTTGAAAACTGTGCTGTTTATGCCCTATAACTTACATGGTGGTGACCAAAGTTGCCAAAACGTGTTTATTTCTGCTGTAAAACACGTTTTGACAATTTCAGCACACTGGGGTTAAGGGCTGACTCAGTGTGCTCTTCTGAGACAGGCAGTTACACTGCGATTCTAAGAGCTGAGAAAACGCGTTTATTTCGGGCTGAAAAACACGTTTTGAAAACTGTGCTGTTCCTGCCCTATAACTTACATGGTGGTGACCAAAGTTGCCAAAACGTGTTTATTTCTGCTGAAAAACACGTTTTGACAATTTCAGCACACTGGGGTTAAGGGCTGGCTCAGTTTGCTCTTCTGAGCCAGGCAGTTACACTGCGATTCTAAGAGCTGAGAAAACGCGTTTATTTCGGGCTGAAAAACACGTTTTGAAAACTGTGCTGTTCCTGCCCTATAACTTACATGGTGGTGACCAAAGTTGCCAAAACGTGTTTATTTCTGCTGAAAAACACGTTTTGACAATTTCAGCACACTGGGGTTAAGGGCTGACTCAGTGTGCTCTTCTGAGCCAGGCAGTTACACTGTGATTCTAAGGGCTGAGAAAACGCGTTTATTTCGGGCTGAAAAACACGTTTTGAAAACTGTGCTGTTCCTGCCCTATAAGTTACATGGTGCTGACCAAAGTTGCCAAAACGTGTTTATTTCTGCTGTAAAACACGTTTTGACAATTTCAGCACACTGGGGTTAAGGGCTGACTCAGTGTGCTCTTCTGAGACAGGCAGTTACACTGTGATTCTAAGGGCTGAGAAAACGCGTTTATTTCGGGCTGAAAAACACGTTTTGAAAACTGTGCTGTTCCTGCCCTATAAGTTACATGGTGGTGACCAAAGTTGCCAAAACGTGTTTATTTCTGCTGTAAAACACGTTTTGACAATTTCAGCACACTGGGGTTAAGGGCTGACTCACTGTGCTCTTCTGAGACAGGCAGTTACACTGCGATTCTAAGAGCTGAGAAAACGCGTTTATTTCGGGCTGAAAAACACGTTTTGAAAACTGTGCTGTTCATGCCATATAACTTACATGGTGGTGACCAAAGTTGCCAAAACGTGTTTATTTCTGCTGTAAAACACGTTTTGACAATTTCAGCACACTGGGGTTAAGGGCTGACTCACTGTGCTCTTCTGAGACAGGCAGTTACACTGCGATTCTAAGAGCTGAGAAAACGCGTTTATTTCGGGCTGAAAAACACGTTTTGAAAACTGTGCTGTTCCTGCCATATAACTTACATGGTGGTGACCAAAGTTGCCAAAACGTGTTTATTTCTGCTGAAAAACACGTTTTGACAATTTCAGCACACTGGGGTTAAGGGCTGACTCACTGTGCTCTTCTGAGACAGGCAGTTACACTGTGATTCTAAGGGCTGAGAAAACGCGTTTATTTCGGGCTGAAAAACACGTTTTGAAAACTGTGCTGTTCCTGCCCTATAAGTTACATGGTGCTGACCAAAGTTGCCAAAACGTGTTTATTTCTGCTGTAAAACACGTTTTGACAATTTCAGCACACTGGGGTTAAGGGCTGACTCAGTGTGCTCTTCTGAGACAGGCAGTTACACTGCGATTCTAAGAGCTGAGAAAACGCGTTTATTTCGGGCTGAAAAACACGTTTTGAAAACTGTGCTGTTCCTGCCATATAACTTACCTGGTGGTGACCAAAGTTGCCAAAACGTGTTTATTTCTGCTGAAAAACACGTTTTGACAATTTCAGCACACTGGGGTTAAGGGCTGACTCACTGTGCTCTTCTGAGACAGGCAGTTACACTGTGATTCTAAGGGCAGAGAAAACGCGTTTATTTCGTGCTGAAAAACACGTTTTGAAAACTGTGCTGTTCCTGCCATATAACTTACCTGGTGGTGACCAAAGTTGCCAAAACGTGTTTATTTCTGCTGAAAAACACGTTTTGACAATTTCAGCACACTGGGGTTAAGGGCTGACTCACTGTGCTCTTCTGAGACAGGCAGTTACACTGTGATTCTAAGGGCTGAGAAAACGCGTTTATTTCGGGCTGAAAAACACGTTTTGAAAACTGTGCTGTTCCTGCCCTATAAGTTACATGGTGCTGACCAAAGTTGCCAAAACGTGTTTATTTCTGCTGTAAAACACGTTTTGACAATTTCAGCACACTGGGGTTAAGGGCTGACTCAGTGTGCTCTTCTGAGACAGGCAGTTACACTGCGATTCTAAGAGCTGAGAAAACGCGTTTATTTCGGGCTGAAAAACACGTTTTGAAAACTGTGCTGTTCCTGCCATATAACTTACATGGTGGTGACCAAAGTTGCCAAAACGTGTTTATTTCTGCTGAAAAACACGTTTTGACAATTTCAGCACACTGGGGTTAAGGGCTGACTCAGTTTGCTCTTCTGAGCCAGGCATTTACACTGTGATTCTAAGGGCTGAGAAAACGCGTTTATTTCGGGCTGAAAAACACGTTTTGAAAACTGTGCTGTTCCTGCCCTATAACTTACATGGTGGTGACCAAAGTTGCCAAAACGTGTTTATTTCTGCTGTAAAACACGTTTAGACAATTTCAGCACACTGGGGTTAAGGGCTGACTCAGTGTGCTCTTCTGAGCCAGGCAGTTACACTGTGATTCTAAGGGCTGAGAAAACGCGTTTATTTCGGGCTGAAAAACACGTTTTGAAAACTGTGCTGTTCCTGCCCTATAACTTACATGGTGGTGACCAAAGTTGCCAAAATGTGTTTATTTCTGCTGAAAAACACGTTTTGACAATTTCAGCACACTGGGGTTAAGGGCTGACTCAGTTTGCTCTTCTGAGCCAGGCAGTTACACTGTGATTCTAAGGGCTGAGAAAACGCGTTTATTTCGGGCTGAAAAACACGTTTTGAAAACTGTGCTGTTCCTGCCCTATAACTTACATGGTGGTGACCAAAGTTGCCAAAACGTGTTTATTTCTGCTGAAAAACACGTTTTGACAATTTCAGCACACTGGGGTTAAGGGCTGACTCAGTTTGCTCTTCTGAGCCAGGCAGTTACACTGTGATTCTAAGGGCTGAGAAAACGCGTTTATTTCGGGCTGAAAAACACGTTTTGAAAACTGTGCTGTTCCTGCCCTATAACTTACATGGTGGTGACCAAAGTTGCCAAAACGTGTTTATTTCTGCTGTAAAACACGTTTTGACAATGTCAGCACACTGGGGTTAAGGGCTGACTCAGTGTGCTCTTCTGAGCCAGGCAGTTACACTGTGATTCTAAGGGCTGAGAAAACGCGTTTATTTCGAGCTGAAAAACACGTTTTGAAAACTGTGCTGTTCCTGCCATATAACTTACATGGTGGTGACCAAAGTTGCCAAAACGTGTTTATTTCTGCTGAAAAACACGTTTTGACAATTTCAGCACACTGGGGTTAAGGGCTGACTCACTGTGCTCTTCTGAGACAGGCAGTTACACTGTGATTCTAAGGGCAGAGAAAACGCGTTTATTTCGGGCTGAAAAACACGTTTTGAAAACTGTGCTGTTCCTGCCATATAACTTACCTGGTGGTGACCAAAGTTGCCAAAACGTGTTTATTTCTGCTGAAAAACACGTTTTGACAATTTCAGCACACTGGGGTTAAGGGCTGACTCACTGTGCTCTTCTGAGACAGGCAGTTACACTGCGATTCTAAGAGCTGAGAAAACGCGTTTATTTCGGGCTGAAAAACACGTTTTGAAAACTGTGCTGTTCCTGCCCTATAACTTACATGGTGGTGACCAAAGTTGCCAAAACGTGTTTATTTCTGCTGTAAAACACGTTTTGACAATTTCAGCACACTGGGGTTAAGGGCTGACTCAGTGTGCTCTTCTGAGCCAGGCAGTTACACTGTGATTCTAAGGGCTGAGAAAACGCGTTTATTTCGGGCTGAAAAACACGTTTTGAAAACTGTGCTGTTCCTGCCCTATAACTTACATGGTGGTGACCAAAGTTGCCAAAACGTGTTTATTTCTGCTGAAAAACACGTTTTGACAATTTCAGCACACTGGGGTTAAGGGCTGACTCAGTTTGCTCTTCTGAGCCAGGCAGTTACACTGTGATTCTAAGGGCTGAGAAAACGCGTTTATTTCGGGCTGAAAAACACGTTTTGAAAACTGTGCTGTTCCTGCCCTATAAGTTACATGGTGCTGACCAAAGTTGCCAAAACGTGTTTATTTCTGCTGTAAAACACGTTTTGACAATTTCAGCACACTGGGGTTAAGGGCTGACTCAGTGTGCTCTTCTGAGACAGGCAGTTACACTGTGATTCTAAGGGCTGAGAAAACGCGTTTATTTCGGGCTGAAAAACACGTTTTGAAAACTGTGCTGTTCCTGCCCTATAAGTTACATGGTGGTGACCAAAGTTGCCAAAACGTGTTTATTTCTGCTGTAAAACACGTTTTGACAATTTCAGCACACTGGGGTTAAGGGCTGACTCACTGTGCTCTTCTGAGACAGGCAGTTACACTGCGATTCTAAGAGCTGAGAAAACGCGTTTATTTCGGGCTGAAAAACACGTTTTGAAAACTGTGCTGTTCATGCCATATAACTTACATGGTGGTGACCAAAGTTGCCAAAACGTGTTTATTTCTGCTGTAAAACACGTTTTGACAATTTCAGCACACTGGGGTTAAGGGCTGACTCTGTGCTCTTCTGAGACAGGCAGTTACACTGCGATTCTAAGAGCTGAGAAAACGCGTTTATTTCGGGCTGTAAAACACGTTTTGAAAACTGTGCTGTTCCTGCCATATAACTTACATGGTGGTGACCAAAGTTGCCAAAACGTGTTTATTTCTGCTGAAAAACACGTTTTGACAATTTCAGCACACTGGGGTTAAGGGCTGACTCACTGTGCTCTTCTGAGACAGGCAGTTACACTGTGATTCTAAGGGCTGAGAAAACGCGTTTATTTCGGGCTGAAAAACACGTTTTGAAAACTGTGCTGTTCCTGCCCTATAAGTTACATGGTGCTGACCAAAGTTGCCAAAACGTGTTTATTTCTGCTGTAAAACACGTTTTGACAATTTCAGCACACTGGGGTTAAGGGCTGACTCAGTGTGCTCTTCTGAGACAGGCAGTTACACTGCGATTCTAAGAGCTGAGAAAACGCGTTTATTTCGGGCTGAAAAACACGTTTTGAAAACTGTGCTGTTCCTGCCATATAACTTACCTGGTGGTGACCAAAGTTGCCAAAACGTGTTTATTTCTGCTGAAAAACACGTTTTGACAATTTCAGCACACTGGGGTTAAGGGCTGACTCAGTGTGCTCTTCTGAGACAGGCAGTTACACTGTGATTCTAAGGGCAGAGAAAACACGTTTATTTCGGGCTGAAAAACACGTTTTGAAAACTGTGCTGTTCCTGCCCTATAACTTACATGGTGGTGACCAAAGTTGCCAAAACGTGTTTATTTCTGCTGTAAAACACGTTTTGACAATTTCAGCACACTGGGGTTAAGGGCTGACTCAGTGTGCTCTTCTGAGCCAGGCAGTTACACTGTGATTCTAAGGGCTGAGAAAACGCGTTTATTTCGGGCTGAAAAACACGTTTTGAAAACTGTGCTGTTCCTGCCCTATAACTTACATGGTGGTGACCAAAGTTGCCAAAACGTGTTTATTTCTGCTGAAAAACACGTTTTGACAATTTCAGCACACTGGGGTTAAGGGCTGACTCAGTTTGCTCTTCTGAGCCAGGCAGTTACACTGTGATTCTAAGGGCTGAGAAAACGCGTTTATTTCGGGCTGAAAAACACGTTTTGAAAACTGTGCTGTTCCTGCCCTATAACTTACATGGTGGTGACCAAAGTTGCCAAAACGTGTTTATTTCTGCTGAAAAACACGTTTTGACAATTTCAGCACACTGGGGTTAAGGGCTGACTCAGTGTGCTCTTCTGAGCCAGGCAGTTACACTGTGATTCTAAGGGCTGAGAAAACGCGTTTATTTCGGGCTGAAAAACACGTTTTGAAAACTGTGCTGTTCCTGCCCTATAACTTACATGGTGGTGACCAAAGTTGCCAAAACGTGTTTATTTCTGCTGAAAAACACGTTTTGACAATTTCAGCACACTGGGGTTAAGGGCTGACTCAGTTTGCTCTTCTGAGCCAGGCAGTTACACTGTGATTCTAAGGGCTGAGAAAACGCGTTTATTTCGGGCTGAAAAACACGTTTTGAAAACTGTGCTGTTTATGCCCTATAACTTACATGGTGGTGACCAAAGTTGCCAAAACGTGTTTATTTCTGCTGTAAAACACGTTTTGACAATTTCAGCACACTGGGGTTAAGGGCTGACTCAGTGTGCTCTTCTGAGACAGGCAGTTACACTGCGATTCTAAGAGCTGAGAAAACACGTTTATTTCGGGCTGAAAAACACGTTTTGAAAACTGTGCTGTTCCTGCCCTATAACTTACATGGTGGTGACCAAAGTTGCCAAAACGTGTTTATTTCTGCTGAAAAACACGTTTTGACAATTTCAGCACACTGGGGTTAAGGGCTGACTCAGTGTGCTCTTCTGAGACAGGCAGTTACACTGCGATTCTAAGAGCTGAGAAAACGCGTTTATTTCGGGCTGAAAAACACGTTTTGAAAACTGTGCTGTTCCTGCCCTATAACTTACATGGTGGTGACCAAAGTTGCCAAAACGTGTTTATTTCTGCTGAAAAACACGTTTTGACAATTTCAGCACACTGGGGTTAAGGGCTGACTCAGTGTGCTCTTCTGAGCCAGGCAGTTACACTGTGATTCTAAGGGCTGAGAAAACGCGTTTATTTCGGGCTGAAAAACACGTTTTGAAAACTGTGCTGTTCCTGCCCTATAAGTTACATGGTGCTGACCAAAGTTGCCAAAACGTGTTTATTTCTGCTGTAAAACACGTTTTGACAATTTCAGCACACTGGGGTTAAGGGCTGACTCAGTGTGCTCTTCTGAGACAGGCAGTTACACTGTGATTCTAAGGGCTGAGAAAACGCGTTTATTTCGGGCTGAAAAACACGTTTTGAAAACTGTGCTGTTCCTGCCCTATAAGTTACATGGTGGTGACCAAAGTTGCCAAAACGTGTTTATTTCTGCTGTAAAACACGTTTTGACAATTTCAGCACACTGGGGTTAAGGGCTGACTCACTGTGCTCTTCTGAGACAGGCAGTTACACTGCGATTCTAAGAGCTGAGAAAACGCGTTTATTTCGGGCTGAAAAACACGTTTTGAAAACTGTGCTGTTCATGCCATATAACTTACATGGTGGTGACCAAAGTTGCCAAAACGTGTTTATTTCTGCTGTAAAACACGTTTTGACAATTTCAGCACACTGGGGTTAAGGGCTGACTCACTGTGCTCTTCTGAGACAGGCAGTTACACTGCGATTCTAAGAGCTGAGAAAACGCGTTTATTTCGGGCTGAAAAACACGTTTTGAAAACTGTGCTGTTCCTGCCATATAACTTACATGGTGGTGACCAAAGTTGCCAAAACGTGTTTATTTCTGCTGAAAAACACGTTTTGACAATTTCAGCACACTGGGGTTAAGGGCTGACTCACTGTGCTCTTCTGAGACAGGCAGTTACACTGTGATTCTAAGGGCTGAGAAAACGCGTTTATTTCGGGCTGAAAAACACGTTTTGAAAACTGTGCTGTTCCTGCCCTATAAGTTACATGGTGCTGACCAAAGTTGCCAAAACGTGTTTATTTCTGCTGTAAAACACGTTTTGACAATTTCAGCACACTGGGGTTAAGGGCTGACTCAGTGTGCTCTTCTGAGACAGGCAGTTACACTGCGATTCTAAGAGCTGAGAAAACGCGTTTATTTCGGGCTGAAAAACACGTTTTGAAAACTGTGCTGTTCCTGCCATATAACTTACCTGGTGGTGACCAAAGTTGCCAAAACGTGTTTATTTCTGCTGAAAAACACGTTTTGACAATTTCAGCACACTGGGGTTAAGGGCTGACTCACTGTGCTCTTCTGAGACAGGCAGTTACACTGTGATTCTAAGGGCAGAGAAAACGCGTTTATTTCGTGCTGAAAAACACGTTTTGAAAACTGTGCTGTTCCTGCCATATAACTTACCTGGTGGTGACCAAAGTTGCCAAAACGTGTTTATTTCTGCTGAAAAACACGTTTTGACAATTTCAGCACACTGGGGTTAAGGGCTGACTCACTGTGCTCTTCTGAGACAGGCAGTTACACTGTGATTCTAAGGGCTGAGAAAACGCGTTTATTTCGGGCTGAAAAACACGTTTTGAAAACTGTGCTGTTCCTGCCATATAACTTACATGGTGGTGACCAAAGTTGCCAAAACGTGTTTATTTCTGCTGAAAAACACGTTTTGACAATTTCAGCACACTGGGGTTAAGGGCTGACTCAGTGTGCTCTTCTGAGCCAGGCAGTTACACTGTGATTCTAAGGGCTGAGAAAACGCGTTTATTTCGGGCTGAAAAACACGTTTTGAAAACTGTGCTGTTCCTGCCATATAACTTACATGGTGGTGACCAAAGTTGCCAAAACGTGTTTATTTCTGCTGAAAAACACGTTTTGACAATTTCAGCACACTGGGGTTAAGGGCTGACTCAGTTTGCTCTTCTGAGCCAGGCATTTACACTGTGATTCTAAGGGCTGAGAAAACGCGTTTATTTCGGGCTGAAAAACACGTTTTGAAAACTGTGCTGTTCCTGCCCTATAACTTACATGGTGGTGACCAAAGTTGCCAAAACGTGTTTATTTCTGCTGTAAAACACGTTTAGACAATTTCAGCACACTGGGGTTAAGGGCTGACTCAGTGTGCTCTTCTGAGCCAGGCAGTTACACTGTGATTCTAAGGGCTGAGAAAACGCGTTTATTTCGGGCTGAAAAACACGTTTTGAAAACTGTGCTGTTCCTGCCCTATAACTTACATGGTGGTGACCAAAGTTGCCAAAACGTGTTTATTTCTGCTGAAAAACACGTTTTGACAATTTCAGCACACTGGGGTTAAGGGCTGACTCAGTTTGCTCTTCTGAGCCAGGCAGTTACACTGTGATTCTAAGGGCTGAGAAAACGCGTTTATTTCGGGCTGAAAAACACGTTTTGAAAACTGTGCTGTTCCTGCCCTATAACTTACATGGTGGTGACCAAAGTTGCCAAAACGTGTTTATTTCTGCTGAAAAACACGTTTTGACAATTTCAGCACACTGGGGTTAAGGGCTGACTCAGTTTGCTCTTCTGAGCCAGGCAGTTACACTGTGATTCTAAGGGCTGAGAAAACGCGTTTATTTCGGGCTGAAAAACACGTTTTGAAAACTGTGCTGTTCCTGCCCTATAACTTACATGGTGGTGACCAAAGTTGCCAAAACGTGTTTATTTCTGCTGTAAAACACGTTTTGACAATTTCAGCACACTGGGGTTAAGGGCTGAATCAGTGTGCTCTTCTGAGCCAGGCAGTTACACTGTGATTCTAAGGGCTGAGAAAACGCGTTTATTTCGAGCTGAAAAACACGTTTTGAAAACTGTGCTGTTCCTGCCATATAACTTACATGGTGGTGACCAAAGTTGCCAAAACGTGTTTATTTCTGCTGAAAAACACGTTTTGACAATTTCAGCACACTGGGGTTAAGGGCTGACTCACTGTGCTCTTCTGAGACAGGCAGTTACACTGTGATTCTAAGGGCAGAGAAAACGCGTTTATTTCGGGCTGAAAAACACGTTTTGAAAACTGTGCTGTTCCTGCCATATAACTTACCTGGTGGTGACCAAAGTTGCCAAAACGTGTTTATTTCTGCTGTAAAACACGTTTTGACAATTTCAGCACACTGGGGTTAAGGGCTGACTCAGTGTGCTCTTCTGAGCCAGGCAGTTACACTGTGATTCTAAGGGCTGAGAAAACGCGTTTATTTCGGGCTGAAAAACACGTTTTGAAAACTGTGCTGTTCCTGCCCTATAACTTACATGGTGGTGACCAAAGTTGCCAAAACGTGTTTATTTCTGCTGAAAAACACGTTTTGACAATTTCAGCACACTGGGGTTAAGGGCTGACTCAGTTTGCTCTTCTGAGCCAGGCAGTTACACTGTGATTCTAAGGGCTGAGAAAACGCGTTTATTTCGGGCTGAAAAACACGTTTTGAAAACTGTGCTGTTCCTGCCCTATAAGTTACATGGTGCTGACCAAAGTTGCCAAAACGTGTTTATTTCTGCTGTAAAACACGTTTTGACAATTTCAGCACACTGGGGTTAAGGGCTGACTCAGTGTGCTCTTCTGAGACAGGCAGTTACACTGTGATTCTAAGGGCTGAGAAAACGCGTTTATTTCGGGCTGAAAAACACGTTTTGAAAACTGTGCTGTTCCTGCCCTATAAGTTACATGGTGGTGACCAAAGTTGCCAAAACGTGTTTATTTCTGCTGTAAAACACGTTTTGACAATTTCAGCACACTGGGGTTAAGGGCTGACTCACTGTGCTCTTCTGAGACAGGCAGTTACACTGCGATTCTAAGAGCTGAGAAAACGCGTTTATTTTGGGCTGAAAAACACGTTTTGAAAACTGTGCTGTTCATGCCATATAACTTACATGGTGGTGACCAAAGTTGCCAAAACGTGTTTATTTCTGCTGTAAAACACGTTTTGACAATTTCAGCACACTGGGGTTAAGGGCTGACTCTGTGCTCTTCTGAGACAGGCAGTTACACTGCGATTCTAAGAGCTGAGAAAACGCGTTTATTTCGGGCTGAAAAACACGTTTTGAAAACTGTGCTGTTCCTGCCATATAACTTACATGGTGGTGACCAAAGTTGCCAAAACGTGTTTATTTCTGCTGAAAAACACGTTTTGACAATTTCAGCACACTGGGGTTAAGGGCTGACTCACTGTGCTCTTCTGAGACAGGCAGTTACACTGTGATTCTAAGGGCTGAGAAAACGCGTTTATTTCGGGCTGAAAAACACGTTTTGAAAACTGTGCTGTTCCTGCCATATAACTTACATGGTGGTGACCAAAGTTGCCAAAACGTGTTTATTTCTGCTGAAAAACACGTTTTGACAATTTCAGCACACTGGGGTTAAGGGCTGACTCAGTGTGCTCTTCTGAGCCAGGCAGTTACACTGTGATTCTAAGGGCTGAGAAAACGCGTTTATTTCGGGCTGAAAAACACGTTTTGAAAACTGTGCTGTTCCTGCCCTATAACTTACATGGTGGTGACCAAAGTTGCCAAAACGTGTTTATTTCTGCTGAAAAACACGTTTTGACAATTTCAGCACACTGGGGTTAAGGGCTGACTCAGTGTGCTCTTCTGAGACAGGCAGTTACACTGCGATTCTAAGAGCTGAGAAAACGCGTTTATTTCGGGCTGAAAAACACGTTTTGAAAACTGTGCTGTTCCTGCCCTATAACTTACATGGTGGTGACCAAAGTTGCCAAAACGTGTTTATTTCTGCTGAAAAACACGTTTTGACAATTTCAGCACACTGGGGTTAAGGGCTGATTCAGTTTGCTCTTCTGAGCCAGGCAGTTACACTGTGATTCTAAGGGCTGAGAAAACGCGTTTATTTCGGGCTGAAAAACACGTTTTGAAAACTGTGCTGTTCATGCCATATAACTTACATGGTGGTGACCAAAGTTGCCAAAACGTGTTTATTTCTGCTGTAAAACACGTTTTGACAATTTCAGCACACTGGGGTTAAGGGCTGACTCACTGTGCTCTTCTGAGCCAGGCAGTTACACTGCGATTCTAAGGGCTGAGAAAACGCGTTTATTTCGGGCTGAAAAACACGTTTTGAAAACTGTGCTGTTCATGCCATATAACTTACATGGTGGTGACCAAAGTTGCCAAAACGTGTTTATTTCTGCTGTAAAACACGTTTTGACAATTTCAGCACACTGGGGTTAAGGGCTGACTCACTGTGCTCTTCTGAGACAGGCAGTTACACTGCGATTCTAAGAGCTGAGAAAACGCGTTTATTTCGGGCTGAAAAACACGTTTTGAAAACTGTGCTGTTCCTGCCATATAACTTACATGGTGGTGACCAAAGTTGCCAAAACGTGTTTATTTCTGCTGAAAAACACGTTTTGACAATTTCAGCACACTGGGGTTAAGGGCTGACTCACTGTGCTCTTCTGAGACAGGCAGTTACACTGTGATTCTAAGGGCTGAGAAAACGCGTTTATTTCGGGCTGAAAAACACGTTTTGAAAACTGTGCTGTTCCTGCCCTATAAGTTACATGGTGCTGACCAAAGTTGCCAAAACGTGTTTATTTCTGCTGTAAAACACGTTTTGACAATTTCAGCACACTGGGGTTAAGGGCTGACTCAGTGTGCTCTTCTGAGACAGGCAGTTACACTGCGATTCTAAGAGCTGAGAAAACGCGTTTATTTCGGGCTGAAAAACACGTTTTGAAAACTGTGCTGTTCCTGCCCTATAAGTTACATGGTGCTGACCAAAGTTGCCAAAACGTGTTTATTTCTGCTGTAAAACACGTTTTGACAATTTCAGCACACTGGGGTTAAGGGCTGACTCAGTGTGCTCTTCTGAGACAGGCAGTTACACTGCGATTCTAAGAGCTGAGAAAACGCGTTTATTTCGGGCTGAAAAACACGTTTTGAAAACTGTGCTGTTCCTGCCCTATAACTTACATGGTGGTGACCAAAGTTGCCAAAACGTGTTTATTTCTGCTGAAAAACACGTTTTGACAATTTCAGCACATTGGGGTTAAGGGCTGACTCAGTGTGCTCTTCTGAGACAGGCAGTTACACTGCGATTCTAAGAGCTGAGAAAACGCGTTTATTTCGGCTGAAAAACACGTTTTGAAAACTGTGCTGTTCCTGCCCTATAACTTACATGGTGGTGACCAAAGTTGCCAAAACGTGTTTATTTCTGCTGAAAAACACGTTTTGACAATTTCAGCACACTGGGGTTAAGGGCTGACTCAGTGTGCTCTTCTGAGACAGGCAGTTACACTGCGATTCTAAGAGCTGAGAAAACGCGTTTATTTCGGGCTGAAAAACACGTTTTGAAAACTGTGCTGTTCCTGCCCTATAACTTACATGGTGGTGACCAAAGTTGCCAAAACGTGTTTATTTCTGCTGAAAAACACGTTTTGACAATTTCAGCACACTGGGGTTAAGGGCTGACTCAGTGTGCTCTTCTGAGACAGGCAGTTACACTGCGATTCTAAGAGCTGAGAAAACGCGTTTATTTCGGGCTGAAAAACACGTTTTGAAAACTGTGCTGTTCCTGCCATATAACTTACATGGTGGTGACCAAAGTTGCCAAAACGTGTTTATTTCTGCTGAAAAACACGTTTTGACAATTTCAGCACACTGGGGTTAAGGGCTGACTCACTGTGCTCTTCTGAGACAGGCAGTTACACTGTGATTCTAAGGGCAGAGAAAACGCGTTTATTTCGGGCTGAAAAACACGTTTTGAAAACTGTGCTGTTCCTGCCATATAACTTACCTGGTGGTGACCAAAGTTGCCAAAACGTGTTTATTTCTGCTGAAAAACACGTTTTGACAATTTCAGCACACTGGGGTTAAGGGCTGACTCACTGTGCTCTTCTGAGACAGGCAGTTACACTGCGATTCTAAGAGCTGAGAAAACGCGTTTATTTCGGGCTGAAAAACACGTTTTGAAAACTGTGCTGTTCCTGCCCTATAACTTACATGGTGGTGACCAAAGTTGCCAAAACGTGTTTATTTCTGCTGTAAAACACGTTTTGACAATTTCAGCACACTGGGGTTAAGGGCTGACTCAGTGTGCTCTTCTGAGCCAGGCAGTTACACTGTGATTCTAAGGGCTGAGAAAACGCGTTTATTTCGGGCTGAAAAACACGTTTTGAAAACTGTGCTGTTCCTGCCCTATAACTTACATGGTGGTGACCAAAGTTGCCAAAACGTGTTTATTTCTGCTGAAAAACACGTTTTGACAATTTCAGCACACTGGGGTTAAGGGCTGACTCAGTTTGCTCTTCTGAGCCAGGCAGTTACACTGTGATTCTAAGGGATGAGAAAACGCGTTTATTTCGGGCTGAAAAACACGTTTTGAAAACTGTGCTGTTCCTGCCCTATAAGTTACATGGTGCTGACCAAAGTTGCCAAAACGTGTTTATTTCTGCTGTAAAACACGTTTTGACAATTTCAGCACACTGGGGTTAAGGGCTGACTCAGTGTGCTCTTCTGAGACAGGCAGTTACACTGTGATTCTAAGGGCTGAGAAAACGCGTTTATTTCGGGCTGAAAAACACGTTTTGAAAACTGTGCTGTTCCTGCCCTATAAGTTACATGGTGGTGACCAAAGTTGCCAAAACGTGTTTATTTCTGCTGTAAAACACGTTTTGACAATTTCAGCACACTGGGGTTAAGGGCTGACTCACTGTGCTCTTCTGAGACAGGCAGTTACACTGCGATTCTAAGAGCTGAGAAAACGCGTTTATTTTGGGCTGAAAAACACGTTTTGAAAACTGTGCTGTTCATGCCATATAACTTACATGGTGGTGACCAAAGTTGCCAAAACGTGTTTATTTCTGCTGTAAAACACGTTTTGACAATTTCAGCACACTGGGGTTAAGGGCTGACTCTGTGCTCTTCTGAGACAGGCAGTTACACTGCGATTCTAAGAGCTGAGAAAACGCGTTTATTTCGGGCTGAAAAACACGTTTTGAAAACTGTGCTGTTCCTGCCATATAACTTACATGGTGGTGACCAAAGTTGCCAAAACGTGTTTATTTCTGCTGAAAAACACGTTTTGACAATTTCAGCACACTGGGGTTAAGGGCTGACTCACTGTGCTCTTCTGAGACAGGCAGTTACACTGTGATTCTAAGGGCTGAGAAAACGCGTTTATTTCGGGCTGAAAAACACGTTTTGAAAACTGTGCTGTTCCTGCCATATAACTTACATGGTGGTGACCAAAGTTGCCAAAACGTGTTTATTTCTGCTGAAAAACACGTTTTGACAATTTCAGCACACTGGGGTTAAGGGCTGACTCAGTGTGCTCTTCTGAGCCAGGCAGTTACACTGTGATTCTAAGGGCTGAGAAAACGCGTTTATTTCGGGCTGAAAAACACGTTTTGAAAACTGTGCTGTTCCTGCCCTATAACTTACATGGTGGTGACCAAAGTTGCCAAAACGTGTTTATTTCTGCTGAAAAACACGTTTTGACAATTTCAGCACACTGGGGTTAAGGGCTGACTCAGTGTGCTCTTCTGAGACAGGCAGTTACACTGCGATTCTAAGAGCTGAGAAAACGCGTTTATTTCGGGCTGAAAAACACGTTTTGAAAACTGTGCTGTTCCTGCCCTATAACTTACATGGTGGTGACCAAAGTTGCCAAAACGTGTTTATTTCTGCTGAAAAACACGTTTTGACAATTTCAGCACACTGGGGTTAAGGGCTGATTCAGTTTGCTCTTCTGAGCCAGGCAGTTACACTGTGATTCTAAGGGCTGAGAAAACGCGTTTATTTCGGGCTGAAAAACACGTTTTGAAAACTGTGCTGTTCATGCCATATAACTTACATGGTGGTGACCAAAGTTGCCAAAACGTGTTTATTTCTGCTGTAAAACACGTTTTGACAATTTCAGCACACTGGGGTTAAGGGCTGACTCACTGTGCTCTTCTGAGCCAGGCAGTTACACTGCGATTCTAAGGGCTGAGAAAACGCGTTTATTTCGGGCTGAAAAACACGTTTTGAAAACTGTGCTGTTCATGCCATATAACTTACATGGTGGTGACCAAAGTTGCCAAAACGTGTTTATTTCTGCTGTAAAACACGTTTTGACAATTTCAGCACACTGGGGTTAAGGGCTGACTCACTGTGCTCTTCTGAGACAGGCAGTTACACTGCGATTCTAAGAGCTGAGAAAACGCGTTTATTTCGGGCTGAAAAACACGTTTTGAAAACTGTGCTGTTCCTGCCATATAACTTACATGGTGGTGACCAAAGTTGCCAAAACGTGCTTATTTCTGCTGAAAAACACGTTTTGACAATTTCAGCACACTGGGGTTAAGGGCTGACTCACTGTGCTCTTCTGAGACAGGCAGTTACACTGTGATTCTAAGGGCTGAGAAAACGCGTTTATTTCGGGCTGAAAAACACGTTTTGAAAACTGTGCTGTTCCTGCCCTATAAGTTACATGGTGCTGACCAAAGTTGCCAAAACGTGTTTATTTCTGCTGTAAAACACGTTTTGACAATTTCAGCACACTGGGGTTAAGGGCTGACTCAGTGTGCTCTTCTGAGACAGGCAGTTACACTGCGATTCTAAGAGCTGAGAAAACGCGTTTATTTCGGGCTGAAAAACACGTTTTGAAAACTGTGCTGTTCCTGCCCTATAAGTTACATGGTGCTGACCAAAGTTGCCAAAACGTGTTTATTTCTGCTGTAAAACACGTTTTGACAATTTCAGCACACTGGGGTTAAGGGCTGACTCAGTGTGCTCTTCTGAGACAGGCAGTTACACTGCGATTCTAAGAGCTGAGAAAACGCGTTTATTTCGGGCTGAAAAACACGTTTTGAAAACTGTGCTGTTCCTGCCCTATAACTTACATGGTGGTGACCAAAGTTGCCAAAACGTGTTTATTTCTGCTGAAAAACACGTTTTGACAATTTCAGCACATTGGGGTTAAGGGCTGACTCAGTGTGCTCTTCTGAGACAGGCAGTTACACTGCGATTCTAAGAGCTGAGAAAACGCGTTTATTTCGGCTGAAAAACACGTTTTGAAAACTGTGCTGTTCCTGCCCTATAACTTACATGGTGGTGACCAAAGTTGCCAAAACGTGTTTATTTCTGCTGAAAAACACGTTTTGACAATTTCAGCACACTGGGGTTAAGGGCTGACTCAGTGTGCTCTTCTGAGACAGGCAGTTACACTGCGATTCTAAGAGCTGAGAAAACGCGTTTATTTCGGGCTGAAAAACACGTTTTGAAAACTGTGCTGTTCCTGCCCTATAACTTACATGGTGGTGACCAAAGTTGCCAAAACGTGTTTATTTCTGCTGAAAAACACGTTTTGACAATTTCAGCACACTGGGGTTAAGGGCTGACTCAGTGTGCTCTTCTGAGACAGGCAGTTACACTGCGATTCTAAGAGCTGAGAAAACGCGTTTATTTCGGGCTGAAAAACACGTTTTGAAAACTGTGCTGTTCCTGCCCTATAACTTACATGGTGGTGACCAAAGTTGCCAAAACGTGTTTATTTCTGCTGTAAAACACGTTTTGACAATTTCAGCACACTGGGGTTAAGGGCTGACTCAGTGTGCTCTTCTGAGACAGGCAGTTACACTGCGATTCTAAGAGCTGAGAAAACGCGTTTATTTCGGGCTGAAAAACACGTTTTGAAAACTGTGCTGTTCCTGCCCTATAACTTACATGGTGGTGACCAAAGTTGCCAAAACGTGTTTATTTCTGCTGAAAAACACGTTTTGACAATTTCAGCACACTGGGGTTAAGGGCTGACTCAGTTTGCTCTTCTGAGCCAGGCATTTACACTGTGATTCTAAGGGCTGAGAAAACGCGTTTATTTCGGGCTGAAAAACACGTTTTGAAAACTGTGCTGTTCCTGCCCTATAGCTTACATGGTGGTGACCAAAGTTGCCAAAACGTGTTTATTTCTGCTGTAAAACACGTTTTGACAATTTCAGCACACTGGGGTTAAGGGCTGACTCAGTGTGCTCTTCTGAGCCAGGCAGTTACACTGTGATTCTAAGGGCTGAGAAAACGCGTTTATTTCGGGCTGAAAAACACGTTTTGAAAACTGTGCTGTTCCTGCCCTATAACTTACATGGTGGTGACCAAAGTTGCCAAAACGTGTTTATTTCTGCTGAAAAACACGTTTTGACAATTTCAGCACACTGGGGTTAAGGGCTGACTCAGTTTGCTCTTCTGAGCCAGGCAGTTACACTGTGATTCTAAGGGCTGAGAAAACGCGTTTATTTCGGGCTGAAAAACACGTTTTGAAAACTGTGCTGTTCCTGCCCTATAACTTACATGGTGGTGACCAAAGTTGCCAAAACGTGTTTATTTCTGCTGAAAAACACGTTTTGACAATTTCAGCACACTGGGGTTAAGGGCTGACTCAGTTTGCTCTTCTGAGCCAGGCAGTTACACTGTGATTCTAAGGGCTGAGAAAACGCGTTTATTTCGGGCTGAAAAACACGTTTTGAAAACTGTGCTGTTCCTGCCCTATAACTTACATGGTGGTGACCAAAGTTGCCAAAACGTGTTTATTTCTGCTGAAAAACACGTTTTGACAATTTCAGCACACTGGGGTTAAGGGCTGACTCAGTTTGCTCTTCTGAGCCAGGCAGTTACACTGTGATTCTAAGGGCTGAGAAAACGCGTTTATTTCGGGCTGAAAAACACGTTTTGAAAACTGTGCTGTTTATGCCCTATAACTTACATGGTGGTGACCAAAGTTGCCAAAACGTGTTTATTTCTGCTGTAAAACACGTTTTGACAATTTCAGCACACTGGGGTTAAGGGCTGACTCAGTGTGCTCTTCTGAGACAGGCAGTTACACTGCGATTCTAAGAGCTGAGAAAACGTGTTTATTTCGGGCTGAAAAACACGTTTTGAAAACTGTGCTGTTCCTGCCCTATAACTTACATGGTGGTGACCAAAGTTGCCAAAACGTGTTTATTTCTGCTGAAAAACACGTTTTGACAATTTCAGCACACTGGGGTTAAGGGCTGACTCAGTGTGCTCTTCTGAGACAGGCAGTTACACTGCGATTCTAAGAGCTGAGAAAACGCGTTTATTTCGGGCTGAAAAACACGTTTTGAAAACTGTGCTGTTCCTGCCCTATAACTTGCATGGTGGTGACCAAAGTTGCCAAAACGTGTTTATTTCTGCTGAAAAACACGTTTTGACAATTTCAGCACACTGGGGTTAAGGGCTGACTCAGTGTGCTCTTCTGAGCCAGGCAGTTACACTGTGATTCTAAGGGCTGAGAAAACGCGTTTATTTCGGGCTGAAAAACACGTTTTGAAAACTGTGCTGTTCCTGCCCTATAAGTTACATGGTGCTGACCAAAGTTGCCAAAACGTGTTTATTTCTGCTGTAAAACACGTTTTGACAATTTCAGCACACTGGGGTTAAGGGCTGACTCAGTGTGCTCTTCTGAGACAGGCAGTTACACTGTGATTCTAAGGGCTGAGAAAACGCGTTTATTTCGGGCTGAAAAACACGTTTTGAAAACTGTGCTGTTCCTGCCCTATAAGTTACATGGTGGTGACCAAAGTTGCCAAAACGTGTTTATTTCTGCTGTAAAACACGTTTTGACAATTTCAGCACACTGGGGTTAAGGGCTGACTCACTGTGCTCTTCTGAGACAGGCAGTTACACTGCGATTCTAAGAGCTGAGAAAACGCGTTTATTTCGGGCTGAAAAACACGTTTTGAAAACTGTGCTGTTCATGCCATATAACTTACATGGTGGTGACCAAAGTTGCCAAAACGTGTTTATTTCTGCTGTAAAACACGTTTTGACAATTTCAGCACACTGGGGTTAAGGGCTGACTCACTGTGCTCTTCTGAGACAGGCAGTTACACTGCGATTCTAAGAGCTGAGAAAACGCGTTTATTTCGGGCTGAAAAACACGTTTTGAAAACTGTGCTGTTCCTGCCATATAACTTACATGGTGGTGACCAAAGTTGCCAAAACGTGTTTATTTCTGCTGAAAAACACGTTTTGACAATTTCAGCACACTGGGGTTAAGGGCTGACTCACTGTGCTCTTCTGAGACAGGCAGTTACACTGTGATTCTAAGGGCTGAGAAAACGCGTTTATTTCGGGCTGAAAAACACGTTTTGAAAACTGTGCTGTTCCTGCCCTATAAGTTACATGGTGCTGACCAAAGTTGCCAAAACGTGTTTATTTCTGCTGTAAAACACGTTTTGACAATTTCAGCACACTGGGGTTAAGGGCTGACTCAGTGTGCTCTTCTGAGACAGGCAGTTACACTGCGATTCTAAGAGCTGAGAAAACGCGTTTATTTCGGGCTGAAAAACACGTTTTGAAAACTGTGCTGTTCCTGCCATATAACTTACCTGGTGGTGACCAAAGTTGCCAAAACGTGTTTATTTCTGCTGAAAAACACGTTTTGACAATTTCAGCACACTGGGGTTAAGGGCTGACTCACTGTGCTCTTCTGAGACAGGCAGTTACACTGTGATTCTAAGGGCAGAGAAAACGCGTTTATTTCGTGCTGAAAAACACGTTTTGAAAACTGTGCTGTTCCTGCCATATAACTTACCTGGTGGTGACCAAAGTTGCCAAAACGTGTTTATTTCTGCTGAAAAACACGTTTTGACAATTTCAGCACACTGGGGTTAAGGGCTGACTCAGTGTGCTCTTCTGAGCCAGGCAGTTACACTGTGATTCTAAGGGCTGAGAAAACGCGTTTATTTCGGGCTGAAAAACACGTTTTGAAAACTGTGCTGTTCCTGCCCTATAAGTTACATGGTGCTGACCAAAGTTGCCAAAACGTGTTTATTTCTGCTGTAAAACACGTTTTGACAATTTCAGCACACTGGGGTTAAGGGCTGACTCAGTGTGCTCTTCTGAGACAGGCAGTTACACTGCGATTCTAAGAGCTGAGAAAACGCGTTTATTTCGGGCTGAAAAACACGTTTTGAAAACTGTGCTGTTCCTGCCATATAACTTACATGGTGGTGACCAAAGTTGCCAAAACGTGTTTATTTCTGCTGAAAAACACGTTTTGACAATTTCAGCACACTGGGGTTAAGGGCTGACTCAGTTTGCTCTTCTGAGCCAGGCATTTACACTGTGATTCTAAGGGCTGAGAAAACGCGTTTATTTCGGGCTGAAAAACACGTTTTGAAAACTGTGCTGTTCCTGCCCTATAACTTACATGGTGGTGACCAAAGTTGCCAAAACGTGTTTATTTCTGCTGTAAAACACGTTTAGACAATTTCAGCACACTGGGGTTAAGGGCTGACTCAGTGTGCTCTTCTGAGCCAGGCAGTTACACTGTGATTCTAAGGGCTGAGAAAACGCGTTTATTTCGGGCTGAAAAACACGTTTTGAAAACTGTGCTGTTCCTGCCCTATAACTTACATGGTGGTGACCAAAGTTGCCAAAACGTGTTTATTTCTGCTGAAAAACACGTTTTGACAATTTCAGCACACTGGGGTTAAGGGCTGACTCAGTTTGCTCTTCTGAGCCAGGCAGTTACACTGTGATTCTAAGGGCTGAGAAAACGCGTTTATTTCGGGCTGAAAAACACGTTTTGAAAACTGTGCTGTTCCTGCCCTATAACTTACATGGTGGTGACCAAAGTTGCCAAAACGTGTTTATTTCTGCTGAAAAACACGTTTTGACAATTTCAGCACACTGGGGTTAAGGGCTGACTCAGTTTGCTCTTCTGAGCCAGGCAGTTACACTGTGATTCTAAGGGCTGAGAAAACGCGTTTATTTCGGGCTGAAAAACACGTTTTGAAAACGGTGCTGTTCCTGCCCTATAACTTACATGGTGGTGACCAAAGTTGCCAAAACGTGTTTATTTCTGCTGTAAAACACGTTTTGACAATTTCAGCACACTGGGGTTAAGGGCTGACTCAGTGTGCTCTTCTGAGCCAGGCAGTTACACTGTGATTCTAAGGGCTGAGAAAACGCGTTTATTTCGAGCTGAAAAACACGTTTTGAAAACTGTGCTGTTCCTGCCATATAACTTACATGGTGGTGACCAAAGTTGCCAAAACGTGTTTATTTCTGCTGAAAAACACGTTTTGACAATTTCAGCACACTGGGGTTAAGGGCTGACTCAGTTTGCTCTTCTGAGCCAGGCAGTTACACTGTGATTCTAAGGGCTGAGAAAACGCGTTTATTTCGGGCTGAAAAACACGTTTTGAAAACTGTGCTGTTCCTGCCATATAACTTACCTGGTGCTGACCAAAGTTGCCAAAACGTGTTTATTTCTGCTGTAAAACACGTTTTGACAATTTCAGCACACTGGGGTTAAGGGCTGACTCAGTGTGCTCTTCTGAGACAGGCAGTTACACTGTGATTCTAAGGGCTGAGAAAACGCGTTTATTTCGGGCTGAAAAACACGTTTTGAAAACTGTGCTGTTCCTGCCCTATAAGTTACATGGTGGTGACCAAAGTTGCCAAAACGTGTTTATTTCTGCTGTAAAACACGTTTTGACAATTTCAGCACACTGGGGTTAAGGGCTGACTCACTGTGCTCTTCTGAGACAGGCAGTTACACTGCGATTCTAAGAGCTGAGAAAACGCGTTTATTTCGGGCTGAAAAACACGTTTTGAAAACTGTGCTGTTCATGCCATATAACTTACATGGTGGTGACCAAAGTTGCCAAAACGTGTTTATTTCTGCTGTAAAACACGTTTTGACAATTTCAGCACACTGGGGTTAAGGGCTGACTCTGTGCTCTTCTGAGACAGGCAGTTACACTGCGATTCTAAGAGCTGAGAAAACGCGTTTATTTCGGGCTGAAAAACACGTTTTGAAAACTGTGCTGTTCCTGCCATATAACTTACATGGTGGTGACCAAAGTTGCCAAAACGTGTTTATTTCTGCTGAAAAACACGTTTTGACAATTTCAGCACACTGGGGTTAAGGGCTGACTCACTGTGCTCTTCTGAGACAGGCAGTTACACTGTGATTCTAAGGGCTGAGAAAACGCGTTTATTTCGGGCTGAAAAACACGTTTTGAAAACTGTGCTGTTCCTGCCCTATAAGTTACATGGTGCTGACCAAAGTTGCCAAAACGTGTTTATTTCTGCTGTAAAACACGTTTTGACAATTTCAGCACACTGGGGTTAAGGGCTGACTCAGTGTGCTCTTCTGAGACAGGCAGTTACACTGCGATTCTAAGAGCTGAGAAAACGCGTTTATTTCGGGCTGAAAAACACGTTTTGAAAACTGTGCTGTTCCTGCCATATAACTTACCTGGTGGTGACCAAAGTTGCCAAAACGTGTTTATTTCTGCTGAAAAACACGTTTTGACAATTTCAGCACACTGGGGTTAAGGGCTGACTCACTGTGCTCTTCTGAGACAGGCAGTTACACTGTGATTCTAAGGGCAGAGAAAACGCGTTTATTTCGTGCTGAAAAACACGTTTTGAAAACTGTGCTGTTCCTGCCCTATAACTTACATGGTGGTGACCAAAGTTGCCAAAACGTGTTTATTTCTGCTGTAAAACACGTTTTGACAATTTCAGCACACTGGGGTTAAGGGCTGACTCAGTTTGCTCTTCTGAGCCAGGCAGTTACACTGTGATTCTAAGGGCTGAGAAAACGCGTTTATTTCGGGCTGAAAAACACGTTTTGAAAACTGTGCTGTTCCTGCCCTATAAGTTACATGGTGCTGACCAAAGTTGCCAAAACGTGTTTATTTCTGCTGTAAAACACGTTTTGACAATTTCAGCACACTGGGGTTAAGGGCTGACTCAGTTTGCTCTTCTGAGCCAGGCAGTTACACTGTGATTCTAAGGGCTGAGAAAACGCGTTTATTTCGGGCTGAAAAACACGTTTTGAAAACTGTGCTGTTCCTGCCCTATAACTTACATGGTGGTGACCAAAGTTGCCAAAACGTGTTTATTTCTGCTGAAAAACACGTTTTGACAATTTCAGCACACTGGGGTTAAGGGCTGACTCAGTTTGCTCTTCTGAGCCAGGCAGTTACACTGTGATTCTAAGGGCTGAGAAAACGCGTTTATTTCGGGCTGAAAAACACGTTTTGAAAACGGTGCTGTTCCTGCCCTATAACTTACATGGTGGTGACCAAAGTTGCCAAAACGTGTTTATTTCTGCTGAAAAACACGTTTTGACAATTTCAGCACACTGGGGTTAAGGGCTGACTCAGTTTGCTCTTCTGAGCCAGGCAGTTACACTGTGATTCTAAGGGCTGAGAAAACGCGTTTATTTCGGGCTGAAAAACACGTTTTGAAAACTGTGCTGTTCCTGCCATATAACTTACCTGGTGCTGACCAAAGTTGCCAAAACGTGTTTATTTCTGCTGTAAAACACGTTTTGACAATTTCAGCACACTGGGGTTAAGGGCTGACTCAGTGTGCTCTTCTGAGACAGGCAGTTACACTGTGATTCTAAGGGCTGAGAAAACGCGTTTATTTCGGGCTGAAAAACACGTTTTGAAAACTGTGCTGTTCCTGCCCTATAACTTACATGGTGGTGACCAAAGTTGCCAAAACGTGTTTATTTCTGCTGAAAAACACGTTTTGACAATTTCAGCACACTGGGGTTAAGGGCTGACTCAGTGTGCTCTTCTGAGACAGGCAGTTACACTGCGATTCTAAGAGCTGAGAAAACGCGTTTATTTCGGGCTGAAAAACACGTTTTGAAAACTGTGCTGTTCCTGCCCTATAACTTGCATGGTGGTGACCAAAGTTGCCAAAACGTGTTTATTTCTGCTGAAAAACACGTTTTGACAATTTCAGCACACTGGGGTTAAGGGCTGACTCAGTGTGCTCTTCTGAGCCAGGCAGTTACACTGTGATTCTAAGGGCTGAGAAAACGCGTTTATTTCGGGCTGAAAAACACGTTTTGAAAACTGTGCTGTTCCTGCCCTATAAGTTACATGGTGCTGACCAAAGTTGCCAAAACGTGTTTATTTCTGCTGTAAAACACGTTTTGACAATTTCAGCACACTGGGGTTAAGGGCTGACTCAGTGTGCTCTTCTGAGACAGGCAGTTACACTGTGATTCTAAGGGCTGAGAAAACGCGTTTATTTCGGGCTGAAAAACACGTTTTGAAAACTGTGCTGTTCCTGCCCTATAAGTTACATGGTGGTGACCAAAGTTGCCAAAACGTGTTTATTTCTGCTGTAAAACACGTTTTGACAATTTCAGCACACTGGGGTTAAGGGCTGACTCACTGTGCTCTTCTGAGACAGGCAGTTACACTGCGATTCTAAGAGCTGAGAAAACGCGTTTATTTCGGGCTGAAAAACACGTTTTGAAAACTGTGCTGTTCATGCCATATAACTTACATGGTGGTGACCAAAGTTGCCAAAACGTGTTTATTTCTGCTGTAAAACACGTTTTGACAATTTCAGCACACTGGGGTTAAGGGCTGACTCACTGTGCTCTTCTGAGACAGGCAGTTACACTGCGATTCTAAGAGCTGAGAAAACGCGTTTATTTCGGGCTGAAAAACACGTTTTGAAAACTGTGCTGTTCCTGCCATATAACTTACATGGTGGTGACCAAAGTTGCCAAAACGTGTTTATTTCTGCTGAAAAACACGTTTTGACAATTTCAGCACACTGGGGTTAAGGGCTGACTCACTGTGCTCTTCTGAGACAGGCAGTTACACTGTGATTCTAAGGGCTGAGAAAACGCGTTTATTTCGGGCTGAAAAACACGTTTTGAAAACTGTGCTGTTCCTGCCCTATAAGTTACATGGTGCTGACCAAAGTTGCCAAAACGTGTTTATTTCTGCTGTAAAACACGTTTTGACAATTTCAGCACACTGGGGTTAAGGGCTGACTCAGTGTGCTCTTCTGAGACAGGCAGTTACACTGCGATTCTAAGAGCTGAGAAAACGCGTTTATTTCGGGCTGAAAAACACGTTTTGAAAACTGTGCTGTTCCTGCCATATAACTTACCTGGTGGTGACCAAAGTTGCCAAAACGTGTTTATTTCTGCTGAAAAACACGTTTAGACAATTTCAGCACACTGGGGTTAAGGGCTGACTCAGTGTGCTCTTCTGAGCCAGGCAGTTACACTGTGATTCTAAGGGCTGAGAAAACGCGTTTATTTCGGGCTGAAAAACACGTTTTGAAAACGGTGCTGTTCCTGCCCTATAACTTACATGGTGGTGACCAAAGTTGCCAAAACGTGTTTATTTCTGCTGTAAAACACGTTTTGACAATTTCAGCACACTGGGGTTAAGGGCTGACTCAGTGTGCTCTTCTGAGCCAGGCAGTTACACTGTGATTCTAAGGGCTGAGAAAACGCGTTTATTTCGAGCTGAAAAACACGTTTTGAAAACTGTGCTGTTCCTGCCATATAACTTACATGGTGGTGACCAAAGTTGCCAAAACGTGTTTATTTCTGCTGAAAAACACGTTTTGACAATTTCAGCACACTGGGGTTAAGGGCTGACTCAGTTTGCTCTTCTGAGCCAGGCAGTTACACTGTGATTCTAAGGGCTGAGAAAACGCGTTTATTTCGGGCTGAAAAACACGTTTTGAAAACTGTGCTGTTCCTGCCATATAACTTACCTGGTGCTGACCAAAGTTGCCAAAACGTGTTTATTTCTGCTGTAAAACACGTTTTGACAATTTCAGCACACTGGGGTTAAGGGCTGACTCAGTGTGCTCTTCTGAGACAGGCAGTTACACTGTGATTCTAAGGGCTGAGAAAACGCGTTTATTTCGGGCTGAAAAACACGTTTTGAAAACTGTGCTGTTCCTGCCCTATAAGTTACATGGTGGTGACCAAAGTTGCCAAAACGTGTTTATTTCTGCTGTAAAACACGTTTTGACAATTTCAGCACACTGGGGTTAAGGGCTGACTCACTGTGCTCTTCTGAGACAGGCAGTTACACTGCGATTCTAAGAGCTGAGAAAACGCGTTTATTTCGGGCTGAAAAACACGTTTTGAAAACTGTGCTGTTCATGCCATATAACTTACATGGTGGTGACCAAAGTTGCCAAAACGTGTTTATTTCTGCTGTAAAACACGTTTTGACAATTTCAGCACACTGGGGTTAAGGGCTGACTCTGTGCTCTTCTGAGACAGGCAGTTACACTGCGATTCTAAGAGCTGAGAAAACGCGTTTATTTCGGGCTGAAAAACACGTTTTGAAAACTGTGCTGTTCCTGCCATATAACTTACATGGTGGTGACCAAAGTTGCCAAAACGTGTTTATTTCTGCTGAAAAACACGTTTTGACAATTTCAGCACACTGGGGTTAAGGGCTGACTCACTGTGCTCTTCTGAGACAGGCAGTTACACTGTGATTCTAAGGGCTGAGAAAACGCGTTTATTTCGGGCTGAAAAACACGTTTTGAAAACTGTGCTGTTCCTGCCCTATAAGTTACATGGTGCTGACCAAAGTTGCCAAAACGTGTTTATTTCTGCTGTAAAACACGTTTTGACAATTTCAGCACACTGGGGTTAAGGGCTGACTCAGTGTGCTCTTCTGAGACAGGCAGTTACACTGCGATTCTAAGAGCTGAGAAAACGCGTTTATTTCGGGCTGAAAAACACGTTTTGAAAACTGTGCTGTTCCTGCCATATAACTTACCTGGTGGTGACCAAAGTTGCCAAAACGTGTTTATTTCTGCTGAAAAACACGTTTTGACAATTTCAGCACACTGGGGTTAAGGGCTGACTCACTGTGCTCTTCTGAGACAGGCAGTTACACTGTGATTCTAAGGGCAGAGAAAACGCGTTTATTTCGTGCTGAAAAACACGTTTTGAAAACTGTGCTGTTCCTGCCCTATAACTTACATGGTGGTGACCAAAGTTGCCAAAACGTGTTTATTTCTGCTGTAAAACACGTTTTGACAATTTCAGCACACTGGGGTTAAGGGCTGACTCAGTGTGCTCTTCTGAGACAGGCAGTTACACTGTGATTCTAAGGGCTGAGAAAACGCGTTTATTTCGGGCTGAAAAACACGTTTTGAAAACTGTGCTGTTCCTGCCCTATAACTTACATGGTGGTGACCAAAGTTGCCAAAACGTGTTTATTTCTGCTGAAAAACACGTTTTGACAATTTCAGCACACTGGGGTTAAGGGCTGACTCAGTTTGCTCTTCTGAGCCAGGCAGTTACACTGTGATTCTAAGGGCTGAGAAAACGCGTTTATTTCGGGCTGAAAAACACGTTTTGAAAACTGTGCTGTTCCTGCCCTATAAGTTACATGGTGCTGACCAAAGTTGCCAAAACGTGTTTATTTCTGCTGTAAAACACGTTTTGACAATTTCAGCACACTGGGGTTAAGGGCTGACTCAGTTTGCTCTTCTGAGCCAGGCAGTTACACTGTGATTCTAAGGGCTGAGAAAACGCGTTTATTTCGGGCTGAAAAACACGTTTTGAAAACTGTGCTGTTCCTGCCCTATAACTTACATGGTGGTGACCAAAGTTGCCAAAACGTGTTTATTTCTGCTGAAAAACACGTTTTGACAATTTCAGCACACTGGGGTTAAGGGCTGACTCAGTTTGCTCTTCTGAGCCAGGCAGTTACACTGTGATTCTAAGGGCTGAGAAAACGCGTTTATTTCGGGCTGAAAAACACGTTTTGAAAACGGTGCTGTTCCTGCCCTATAACTTACATGGTGGTGACCAAAGTTGCCAAAACGTGTTTATTTCTGCTGTAAAACACGTTTTGACAATTTCAGCACACTGGGGTTAAGGGCTGACTCAGTGTGCTCTTCTGAGCCAGGCAGTTACACTGTGATTCTAAGGGCTGAGAAAACGCGTTTATTTCGAGCTGAAAAACACGTTTTGAAAACTGTGCTGTTCCTGCCATATAACTTACATGGTGGTGACCAAAGTTGCCAAAACGTGTTTATTTCTGCTGAAAAACACGTTTTGACAATTTCAGCACACTGGGGTTAAGGGCTGACTCAGTTTGCTCTTCTGAGCCAGGCAGTTACACTGTGATTCTAAGGGCTGAGAAAACGCGTTTATTTCGGGCTGAAAAACACGTTTTGAAAACTGTGCTGTTCCTGCCATATAACTTACCTGGTGCTGACCAAAGTTGCCAAAACGTGTTTATTTCTGCTGTAAAACACGTTTTGACAATTTCAGCACACTGGGGTTAAGGGCTGACTCAGTGTGCTCTTCTGAGACAGGCAGTTACACTGTGATTCTAAGGGCTGAGAAAACGCGTTTATTTCGGGCTGAAAAACACGTTTTGAAAACTGTGCTGTTCCTGCCCTATAAGTTACATGGTGGTGACCAAAGTTGCCAAAACGTGTTTATTTCTGCTGTAAAACACGTTTTGACAATTTCAGCACACTGGGGTTAAGGGCTGACTCACTGTGCTCTTCTGAGACAGGCAGTTACACTGCGATTCTAAGAGCTGAGAAAACGCGTTTATTTCGGGCTGAAAAACACGTTTTGAAAACTGTGCTGTTCATGCCATATAACTTACATGGTGGTGACCAAAGTTGCCAAAACGTGTTTATTTCTGCTGTAAAACACGTTTTGACAATTTCAGCACACTGGGGTTAAGGGCTGACTCTGTGCTCTTCTGAGACAGGCAGTTACACTGCGATTCTAAGAGCTGAGAAAACGCGTTTATTTCGGGCTGAAAAACACGTTTTGAAAACTGTGCTGTTCCTGCCATATAACTTACATGGTGGTGACCAAAGTTGCCAAAACGTGTTTATTTCTGCTGAAAAACACGTTTTGACAATTTCAGCACACTGGGGTTAAGGGCTGACTCACTGTGCTCTTCTGAGACAGGCAGTTACACTGTGATTCTAAGGGCTGAGAAAACGCGTTTATTTCGGGCTGAAAAACACGTTTTGAAAACTGTGCTGTTCCTGCCCTATAAGTTACATGGTGCTGACCAAAGTTGCCAAAACGTGTTTATTTCTGCTGTAAAACACGTTTTGACAATTTCAGCACACTGGGGTTAAGGGCTGACTCAGTGTGCTCTTCTGAGACAGGCAGTTACACTGCGATTCTAAGAGCTGAGAAAACGCGTTTATTTCGGGCTGAAAAACACGTTTTGAAAACTGTGCTGTTCCTGCCATATAACTTACCTGGTGGTGACCAAAGTTGCCAAAACGTGTTTATTTCTGCTGAAAAACACGTTTTGACAATTTCAGCACACTGGGGTTAAGGGCTGACTCACTGTGCTCTTCTGAGACAGGCAGTTACACTGTGATTCTAAGGGCAGAGAAAACGCGTTTATTTCGTGCTGAAAAACACGTTTTGAAAACTGTGCTGTTCCTGCCCTATAACTTACATGGTGGTGACCAAAGTTGCCAAAACGTGTTTATTTCTGCTGTAAAACACGTTTTGACAATTTCAGCACACTGGGGTTAAGGGCTGACTCAGTGTGCTCTTCTGAGACAGGCAGTTACACTGTGATTCTAAGGGCTGAGAAAACGCGTTTATTTCGGGCTGAAAAACACGTTTTGAAAACTGTGCTGTTCCTGCCCTATAACTTACATGGTGGTGACCAAAGTTGCCAAAACGTGTTTATTTCTGCTGAAAAACACGTTTTGACAATTTCAGCACACTGGGGTTAAGGGCTGACTCAGTTTGCTCTTCTGAGCCAGGCAGTTACACTGTGATTCTAAGGGCTGAGAAAACGCGTTTATTTCGGGCTGAAAAACACGTTTTGAAAACTGTGCTGTTCCTGCCCTATAAGTTACATGGTGCTGACCAAAGTTGCCAAAACGTGTTTATTTCTGCTGTAAAACACGTTTTGACAATTTCAGCACACTGGGGTTAAGGGCTGACTCAGTGTGCTCTTCTGAGACAGGCAGTTACACTGTGATTCTAAGGGCTGAGAAAACGCGTTTATTTCGGGCTGAAAAACACGTTTTGAAAACTGTGCTGTTCCTGCCCTATAAGTTACATGGTGGTGACCAAAGTTGCCAAAACGTGTTTATTTCTGCTGTAAAACACGTTTTGACAATTTCAGCACACTGGGGTTAAGGGCTGACTCACTGTGCTCTTCTGAGACAGGCAGTTACACAGCGATTCTAAGAGCTGAGAAAACGCGTTTATTTCGGGCTGAAAAACACGTTTTGAAAACTGTGCTGTTCATGCCATATAACTTACATGGTGGTGACCAAAGTTGCCAAAACGTGTTTATTTCTGCTGTAAAACACGTTTTGACAATTTCAGCACACTGGGGTTAAGGGCTGACTCACTGTGCTCTTCTGAGACAGGCAGTTACACTGCGATTCTAAGAGCTGAGAAAACGCGTTTATTTCGGGCTGAAAAACACGTTTTGAAAACTGTGCTGTTCCTGCCATATAACTTACATGGTGGTGACCAAAGTTGCCAAAACGTGTTTATTTCTGCTGAAAAACACGTTTTGACAATTTCAGCACACTGGGGTTAAGGGCTGACTCACTGTGCTCTTCTGAGACAGGCAGTTACACTGTGATTCTAAGGGCTGAGAAAACGCGTTTATTTCGGGCTGAAAAACACGTTTTGAAAACTGTGCTGTTCCTGCCCTATAAGTTACATGGTGCTGACCAAAGTTGCCAAAACGTGTTTATTTCTGCTGTAAAACACGTTTTGACAATTTCAGCACACTGGGGTTAAGGGCTGACTCAGTGTGCTCTTCTGAGACAGGCAGTTACACTGCGATTCTAAGAGCTGAGAAAACGCGTTTATTTCGGGCTGAAAAACACGTTTTGAAAACTGTGCTGTTCCTGCCATATAACTTACCTGGTGGTGACCAAAGTTGCCAAAACGTGTTTATTTCTGCTGAAAAACACGTTTTGACAATTTCAGCACACTGGGGTTAAGGGCTGACTCACTGTGCTCTTCTGAGACAGGCAGTTACACTGTGATTCTAAGGGCAGAGAAAACGCGTTTATTTCGTGCTGAAAAACACGTTTTGAAAACTGTGCTGTTCCTGCCATATAACTTACCTGGTGGTGACCAAAGTTGCCAAAACGTGTTTATTTCTGCTGAAAAACACGTTTTGACAATTTCAGCACACTGGGGTTAAGGGCTGACTCACTGTGCTCTTCTGAGACAGGCAGTTACACTGTGATTCTAAGGGCTGAGAAAACGCGTTTATTTCGGGCTGAAAAACACGTTTTGAAAACTGTGCTGTTCCAGCCATATAACTTACATGGTGGTGACCAAAGTTGCCAAAACGTGTTTATTTCTGCTGAAAAACACGTTTTGACAATTTCAGCACACTGGGGTTAAGGGCTGACTCAGTGTGCTCTTCTGAGCCAGGCAGTTACACTGTGATTCTAAGGGCTGAGAAAACGCGTTTATTTCGGGCTGAAAAACACGTTTTGAAAACTGTGCTGTTCCTGCCCTATAAGTTACATGGTGCTGACCAAAGTTGCCAAAACGTGTTTATTTCTGCTGTAAAACACGTTTTGACAATTTCAGAACACTGGGGTTAAGGGCTGACTCAGTGTGTTCTTCTGAGACAGGCAGTTACACTGCGATTCTAAGAGCTGAGAAAACGCGTTTATTTCGGGCTGAAAAACACGTTTTGAAAACTGTGCTGTTCCTGCCATATAACTTACATGGTGGTGACCAAAGTTGCCAAAACGTGTTTATTTCTGCTGAAAAACACGTTTTGACAATTTCAGCACACTGGGGTTAAGGGCTGACTCAGTTTGCTCTTCTGAGCCAGGCATTTACACTGTGATTCTAAGGGCTGAGAAAACGCGTTTATTTCGGGCTGAAAAACACGTTTTGAAAACTGTGCTGTTCCTGCCCTATAACTTACATGGTGGTGACCAAAGTTGCCAAAACGTGTTTATTTCTGCTGTAAAACACGTTTAGACAATTTCAGCACACTGGGGTTAAGGGCTGACTCAGTGTGCTCTTCTGAGCCAGGCAGTTACACTGTGATTCTAAGGGCTGAGAAAACGCGTTTATTTCGGGCTGAAAAACACGTTTTGAAAACTGTGCTGTTCCTGCCCTATAACTTACATGGTGGTGACCAAAGTTGCCAAAACGTGTTTATTTCTGCTGAAAAACACGTTTTGACAATTTCAGCACACTGGGGTTAAGGGCTGACTCAGTTTGCTCTTCTGAGCCAGGCAGTTACACTGTGATTCTAAGGGCTGAGAAAACGCGTTTATTTCGGGCTGAAAAACACGTTTTGAAAACTGTGCTGTTCCTGCCCTATAACTTACATGGTGGTGACCAAAGTTGCCAAAACGTGTTTATTTCTGCTGAAAAACACGTTTTGACAATTTCAGCACACTGGGGTTAAGGGCTGACTCACTGTGCTCTTCTGAGCCAGGCAGTTACACTGTGATTCTAAGGGCTGAGAAAACGCGTTTATTTCGGGCTGAAAAACACGTTTTGAAAACTGTGCTGTTCCTGCCATATAACTTACATGGTGGTGACCAAAGTTGCCAAAACGTGTTTATTTCTGCTGAAAAACACGTTTTGACAATTTCAGCACACTGGGGTTAAGGGCTGACTTACTGTGCTCTTCTGAGACAGGCAGTTACACTGTGATTCTAAGGGCAGAGAAAACGCGTTTATTTCGGGCTGAAAAACACGTTTTGAAAACTGTGCTGTTCCTGCCATATAACTTACCTGGTGGTGACCAAAGTTGCCAAAACGTGTTTATTTCTGCTGAAAAACACGTTTTGACAATTTCAGCACACTGGGGTTAAGGGCTGACTCACTGTGCTCTTCTGAGACAGGCAGTTACACTGTGATTCTAAGGGCTGAGAAAACGCGTTTATTTCGGGCTGAAAAACACGTTTTGAAAACTGTGCTGTTCCTGCCATATAACTTACATGGTGGTGACCAAAGTTGCCAAAACGTGTTTATTTCTGCTGAAAAACACGTTTTGACAATTTCAGCACACTGGGGTTAAGGGCTGACTCAGTGTGCTCTTCTGAGACAGGCAGTTACACTGCGATTCTAAGAGCTGAGAAAACGCGTTTATTTCGGGCTGAAAAACACGTTTTGAAAACTGTGCTGTTCCTGCCATATAACTTACATGGTGGTGACCAAAGTTGCCAAAACGTGTTTATTTCTGCTGAAAAACACGTTTTGACAATTTCAGCACACTGGGGTTAAGGGCTGACTCAGTTTGCTCTTCTGAGCCAGGCATTTACACTGTGATTCTAAGGGCTGAGAAAACGCGTTTATTTCGGGCTGAAAAACACGTTTTGAAAACTGTGCTGTTCCTGCCCTATAACTTACATGGTGGTGACCAAAGTTGCCAAAACGTGTTTATTTCTGCTGTAAAACACGTTTAGACAATTTCAGCACACTGGGGTTAAGGGCTGACTCAGTGTGCTCTTCTGAGCCAGGCAGTTACACTGTGATTCTAAGGGCTGAGAAAACGCGTTTATTTCGGGCTGAAAAACACGTTTTGAAAACTGTGCTGTTCCTGCCCTATAACTTACATGGTGGTGACCAAAGTTGCCAAAACGTGTTTATTTCTGCTGAAAAACACGTTTTGACAATTTCAGCACACTGGGGTTAAGGGCTGACTCAGTTTGCTCTTCTGAGCCAGGCAGTTACACTGTGATTCTAAGGGCTGAGAAAACGCGTTTATTTCGGGCTGAAAAACACGTTTTGAAAACTGTGCTGTTCCTGCCCTATAACTTACATGGTGGTGACCAAAGTTGCCAAAACGTGTTTATTTCTGCTGAAAAACACGTTTTGACAATTTCAGCACACTGGGGTTAAGGGCTGACTCACTGTGCTCTTCTGAGCCAGGCAGTTACACTGTGATTCTAAGGGCTGAGAAAACGCGTTTATTTCGGGCTGAAAAACACGTTTTGAAAACTGTGCTGTTCCTGCCATATAACTTACATGGTGGTGACCAAAGTTGCCAAAACGTGTTTATTTCTGCTGAAAAACACGTTTTGACAATTTCAGCACACTGGGGTTAAGGGCTGACTTACTGTGCTCTTCTGAGACAGGCAGTTACACTGTGATTCTAAGGGCAGAGAAAACGCGTTTATTTCGGGCTGAAAAACACGTTTTGAAAACTGTGCTGTTCCTGCCATATAACTTACCTGGTGGTGACCAAAGTTGCCAAAACGTGTTTATTTCTGCTGAAAAACACGTTTTGACAATTTCAGCACACTGGGGTTAAGGGCTGACTCACTGTGCTCTTCTGAGACAGGCAGTTACACTGTGATTCTAAGGGCTGAGAAAACGCGTTTATTTCGGGCTGAAAAACACGTTTTGAAAACTGTGCTGTTCCTGCCATATAACTTACATGGTGGTGACCAAAGTTGCCAAAACGTGTTTATTTCTGCTGAAAAACACGTTTTGACAATTTCAGCACACTGGGGTTAAGGGCTGACTCAGTGTGCTCTTCTGAGACAGGCAGTTACACTGTGATTCTAAGGGCTGAGAAAACGCGTTTATTTCGGGCTGAAAAACACGTTTTGAAAACTGTGCTGTTCCTGCCCTATAAGTTACATGGTGCTGACCAAAGTTGCCAAAACGTGTTTATTTCTGCTGTAAAACACGTTTTGACAATTTCAGCACACTGGGGTTAAGGGCTGACTCAGTGTGCTCTTCTGAGACAGGCAGTTACACTGCGATTCTAAGAGCTGAGAAAACGCGTTTATTTCGGGCTGAAAAACACGTTTTGAAAACTGTGCTGTTCCTGCCATATAACTTACATGGTGGTGACCAAAGTTGCCAAAACGTGTTTATTTCTGCTGAAAAACACGTTTTGACAATTTCAGCACACTGGGGTTAAGGGCTGACTCAGTGTGCTCTTCTGAGACAGGCATTTACACTGCGATTCTAAGAGCTGAGAAAACGCGTTTATTTCGGGCTGAAAAACACGTTTTGAAAACTGTGCTGTTCCTGCCCTATAACTTACATGGTGGTGACCAAAGTTGCCAAAACGTGTTTATTTCTGCTGAAAAACACGTTTTGACAATTTCAGCACACTGGGGTTAAGGGCTGACTCAGTTTGCTCTTCTGAGCCAGGCATTTACACTGTGATTCTAAGGGCTGAGAAAACGCGTTTATTTCGGGCTGAAAAACACGTTTTGAAAACTGTGCTGTTCCTGCCCTATAACTTACATGGTGGTGACCAAAGTTGCCAAAACGTGTTTATTTCTGCTGTAAAACACGTTTAGACAATTTCAGCACACTGGGGTTAAGGGCTGACTCAGTGTGCTCTTCTGAGCCAGGCAGTTACACTGTGATTCTAAGGGCTGAGAAAACGCGTTTATTTCGGGCTGAAAAACACGTTTTGAAAACTGTGCTGTTCCTGCCCTATAACTTACATGGTGGTGACCAAAGTTGCCAAAACGTGTTTATTTCTGCTGAAAAACACGTTTTGACAATTTCAGCACACTGGGGTTAAGGGCTGACTCAGTTTGCTCTTCTGAGCCAGGCAGTTACACTGTGATTCTAAGGGCTGAGAAAACGCGTTTATTTCGGGCTGAAAAACACGTTTTGAAAACTGTGCTGTTTATGCCCTATAACTTACATGGTGGTGACCAAAGTTGCCAAAACGTGTTTATTTCTGCTGTAAAACACGTTTTGACAATTTCAGCACACTGGGGTTAAGGGCTGACTCAGTGTGCTCTTCTGAGACAGGCAGTTACACTGCGATTCTAAGAGCTGAGAAAACGCGTTTATTTCGGGCTGAAAAACACGTTTTGAAAACTGTGCTGTTCCTGCCCTATAACTTACATGGTGGTGACCAAAGTTGCCAAAACGTGTTTATTTCTGCTGAAAAACACGTTTTGACAATTTCAGCACACTGGGGTTAAGGGCTGACTCAGTGTGCTCTTCTGAGACAGGCAGTTACACTGCGATTCTAAGAGCTGAGAAAACGCGTTTATTTCGGGCTGAAAAACACGTTTTGAAAACTGTGCTGTTCCTGCCCTATAACTTACATGGTGGTGACCAAAGTTGCCAAAACGTGTTTATTTCTGCTGAAAAACACGTTTTGACAATTTCAGCACACTGGGGTTAAGGGCTGACTCAGTGTGCTCTTCTGAGCCAGGCAGTTACACTGTGATTCTAAGGGCTGAGAAAACGCGTTTATTTCGGGCTGAAAAACACGTTTTGAAAACTGTGCTGTTCCTGCCCTATAAGTTACATGGTGCTGACCAAAGTTGCCAAAACGTGTTTATTTCTGCTGTAAAACACGTTTTGACAATTTCAGCACACTGGGGTTAAGGGCTGACTCAGTGTGCTCTTCTGAGACAGGCAGTTACACTGTGATTCTAAGGGCTGAGAAAACGCGTTTATTTCGGGCTGAAAAACACGTTTTGAAAACTGTGCTGTTCCTGCCCTATAAGTTACATGGTGGTGACCAAAGTTGCCAAAACGTGTTTATTTCTGCTGTAAAACACGTTTTGACAATTTCAGCACACTGGGGTTAAGGGCTGACTCACTGTGCTCTTCTGAGACAGGCAGTTACACTGCGATTCTAAGAGCTGAGAAAACGCGTTTATTTCGGGCTGAAAAACACGTTTTGAAAACTGTGCTGTTCATGCCATATAACTTACATGGTGGTGACCAAAGTTGCCAAAACGTGTTTATTTCTGCTGTAAAACACGTTTTGACAATTTCAGCACACTGGGGTTAAGGGCTGACTCACTGTGCTCTTCTGAGACAGGCAGTTACACTGCGATTCTAAGAGCTGAGAAAACGCGTTTATTTCGGGCTGAAAAACACGTTTTGAAAACTGTGCTGTTCCTGCCATATAACTTACATGGTGGTGACCAAAGTTGCCAAAACGTGTTTATTTCTGCTGAAAAACACGTTTTGACAATTTCAGCACACTGGGGTTAAGGGCTGACTCACTGTGCTCTTCTGAGACAGGCAGTTACACTGTGATTCTAAGGGCTGAGAAAACGCGTTTATTTCGGGCTGAAAAACACGTTTTGAAAACTGTGCTGTTCCTGCCCTATAAGTTACATGGTGCTGACCAAAGTTGCCAAAACGTGTTTATTTCTGCTGTAAAACACGTTTTGACAATTTCAGCACACTGGGGTTAAGGGCTGACTCAGTGTGCTCTTCTGAGACAGGCAGTTACACTGCGATTCTAAGAGCTGAGAAAACGCGTTTATTTCGGGCTGAAAAACACGTTTTGAAAACTGTGCTGTTCCTGCCATATAACTTACCTGGTGGTGACCAAAGTTGCCAAAACGTGTTTATTTCTGCTGAAAAACACGTTTTGACAATTTCAGCACACTGGGGTTAAGGGCTGACTCACTGTGCTCTTCTGAGACAGGCAGTTACACTGTGATTCTAAGGGCAGAGAAAACGCGTTTATTTCGGGCTGAAAAACACGTTTTGAAAACTGTGCTGTTCCTGCCATATAACTTACCTGGTGGTGACCAAAGTTGCCAAAACGTGTTTATTTCTGCTGAAAAACACGTTTTGACAATTTCAGCACACTGGGGTTAAGGGCTGACTCACTGTGCTCTTCTGAGACAGGCAGTTACACTGTGATTCTAAGGGCTGAGAAAACGCGTTTATTTCGGGCTGAAAAACACGTTTTGAAAACTGTGCTGTTCCTGCCATATAACTTACATGGTGGTGACCAAAGTTGCCAAAACGTGTTTATTTCTGCTGAAAAACACGTTTTGACAATTTCAGCACACTGGGGTTAAGGGCTGACTCAGTGTGCTCTTCTGAGCCAGGCAGTTACACTGTGATTCTAAGGGCTGAGAAAACGCGTTTATTTCGGGCTGAAAAACACGTTTTGAAAACTGTGCTGTTCCTGCCCTATAAGTTACATGGTGCTGACCAAAGTTGCCAAAACGTGTTTATTTCTGCTGTAAAACACGTTTTGACAATTTCAGCACACTGGGGTTAAGGGCTGACTCAGTGTGCTCTTCTGAGACAGGCAGTTACACTGCGATTCTAAGAGCTGAGAAAACGCGTTTATTTCGGGCTGAAAAACACGTTTTGAAAACTGTGCTGTTCCTGCCATATAACTTACATGGTGGTGACCAAAGTTGCCAAAACGTGTTTATTTCTGCTGAAAAACACGTTTTGACAATTTCAGCACACTGGGGTTAAGGGCTGACTCAGTTTGCTCTTCTGAGCCAGGCATTTACACTGTGATTCTAAGGGCTGAGAAAACGCGTTTATTTCGGGCTGAAAAACACGTTTTGAAAACTGTGCTGTTCCTGCCCTATAACTTACATGGTGGTGACCAAAGTTGCCAAAACGTGTTTATTTCTGCTGTAAAACACGTTTAGACAATTTCAGCACACTGGGGTTAAGGGCTGACTCAGTGTGCTCTTCTGAGCCAGGCAGTTACACTGTGATTCTAAGGGCTGAGAAAACGCGTTTATTTCGGGCTGAAAAACACGTTTTGAAAACTGTGCTGTTCCTGCCATATAACTTACATGGTGGTGACCAAAGTTGCCAAAACGTGTTTATTTCTGCTGAAAAACACGTTTTGACAATTTCAGCACACTGGGGTTAAGGGCTGACTCATTGTGCTCTTCTGAGACAGGCAGTTACACTGTGATTCTAAGGGCTGAGAAAACGCGTTTATTTCGGGCTGAAAAACACGTTTTGAAAACTGTGCTGTTCCTGCCATATAACTTACCTGGTGGTGACCAAAGTTGTCAAAACGTGTTTATTTCTGCTGAAAAACACGTTTTGACAATTTCAGCACACTGGGGTTAAGGGCTGACTCACTGTGCTCTTCTGAGACAGGCAGTTACACTGTGATTCTAAGGGCTGAGAAAACGCGTTTATTTCGGGCTGAAAAACACGTTTTGAAAACTGTGCTGTTCCTGCCATATAACTTACATGGTGGTGACCAAAGTTGCCAAAACGTGTTTATTTCTGCTGAAAAACACGTTTTGACAATTTCAGCACACTGGGGTTAAGGGCTGACTCAGTGTGCTCTTCTGAGCCAGGCAGTTACACTGTGATTCTAAGGGCTGAGAAAACGCGTTTATTTCGGGCTGAAAAACACGTTTTGAAAACTGTGCTGTTCCTGCCCTATAAGTTACATGGTGCTGACCAAAGTTGCCAAAACGTGTTTATTTCTGCTGTAAAACACGTTTTGACAATTTCAGCACACTGGGGTTAAGGGCTGACTCAGTGTGCTCTTCTGAGACAGGCAGTTACACTGCGATTCTAAGAGCTGAGAAAACGCGTTTATTTCGGGCTGAAAAACACGTTTTGAAAACTGTGCTGTTCCTGCCATATAACTTACATGGTGGTGACCAAAGTTGCCAAAACGTGTTTATTTCTGCTGAAAAACACGTTTTGACAATTTCAGCACACTGGGGTTAAGGGCTGACTCAGTGTGCTCTTCTGAGACAGGCATTTACACTGCGATTCTAAGAGCTGAGAAAACGCGTTTATTTCGGGCTGAAAAACACGTTTTGAAAACTGTGCTGTTCCTGCCCTATAAGTTACCTGGTGGTGACCAAAGTTGCCAAAACGTGTTTATTTCTGCTGAAAAACACGTTTTGACAATTTCAGCACACTGGGGTTAAGGGCTGACTCACTGTGCTCTTCTGAGACAGGCAGTTACACTGTGATTCTAAGGGCTGAGAAAACGCGTTTATTTCGGGCTGAAAAACACGTTTTGAAAACTGTGCTGTTCCTGCCATATAACTTATATGGTGGTGACCAAAGTTGCCAAAACGTGTTTATTTCTGCTGAAAAACACGTTTTGACAATTTCAGCACACTGGGGTTAAGGGCTGACTCAGTGTGCTCTTCTGAGCCAGGCAGTTACACTGTGATTCTAAGGGCTGAGAAAACGCGTTTATTTCGGGCTGAAAAACACGTTTTGAAAACTGTGCTGTTCCTGCCCTATAACTTACATGGTGGTGACCAAAGTTGCCAAAACGTGTTTATTTCTGCTGAAAAACACGTTTTGACAATTTCAGCACACTGGGGTTAAGGGCTGACTCAGTGTGCTCTTCTGAGACAGGCAGTTACACTGCGATTCTAAGAGCTGAGAAAACGCGTTTATTTCGGGCTGAAAAACACGTTTTGAAAACTGTGCTGTTCCTGCCCTATAACTTACATGGTGGTGACCAAAGTTGCCAAAACGTGTTTATTTCTGCTGAAAAACACGTTTTGACAATTTCAGCACACTGGGGTTAAGGGCTGACTCAGTGTGCTCTTCTGAGACAGGCAGTTACACTGCGATTCTAAGAGCTGAGAAAACGCGTTTATTTCGGGCTGAAAAACACGTTTTGAAAACTGTGCTGTTCCTGCCCTATAACTTACATGGTGGTGACCAAAGTTGCCAAAACGTGTTTATTTCTGCTGAAAAACACGTTTTGACAATTTCAGCACACTGGGGTTAAGGGCTGACTCAGTGTGCTCTTCTGAGACAGGCAGTTACACTGCGATTCTAAGAGCTGAGAAAACGCGTTTATTTCGGGCTGAAAAACACGTTTTGAAAACTGTGCTGTTCCTGCCCTATAACTTACATGGTGGTGACCAAAGTTGCCAAAACGTGTTTATTTCTGCTGAAAAACACGTTTTGACAATTTCAGCACACTGGGGTTAAGGGCTGACTCAGTGTGCTCTTCTGAGACAGGCAGTTACACTGCGATTCTAAGAGCTGAGAAAACGCGTTTATTTCGGGCTGAAAAACACGTTTTGAAAACTGTGCTGTTCCTGCCCTATAACTTACATGGTGGTGACCAAAGTTGCCAAAACGTGTTTATTTCTGCTGAAAAACACGTTTTGACAATTTCAGCACACTGGGGTTAAGGGCTGACTCAGTGTGCTCTTCTGAGACAGGCAGTTACACTGCGATTCTAAGAGCTGAGAAAACGCGTTTATTTCGGGCTGAAAAACACGTTTTGAAAACTGTGCTGTTCCTGCCCTATAACTTACATGGTGGTGACCAAAGTTGCCAAAACGTGTTTATTTCTGCTGTAAAACACGTTTTGACAATTTCAGCACACTGGGGTTAAGGGCTGACTCAGTGTGCTCTTCTGAGACAGGCAGTTACACTGCGATTCTAAGAGCTGAGAAAACGCGTTTATTTCGGGCTGAAAAACACGTTTTGAAAACTGTGCTGTTCCTGCCCTATAACTTACATGGTGGTGACCAAAGTTGCCAAAACGTGTTTATTTCTGCTGAAAAACACGTTTTGACAATTTCAGCACACTGGGGTTAAGGGCTGACTCAGTTTGCTCTTCTGAGCCAGGCATTTACACTGTGATTCTAAGGGCTGAGAAAACGCGTTTATTTCGGGCTGAAAAACACGTTTTGAAAACTGTGCTGTTCCTGCCCTATAACTTACATGGTGGTGACCAAAGTTGCCAAAACGTGTTTATTTCTGCTGTAAAACACGTTTTGACAATTTCAGCACACTGGGGTTAAGGGCTGACTCAGTGTGCTCTTCTGAGCCAGGCAGTTACACTGTGATTCTAAGGGCTGAGAAAACGCGTTTATTTCGGGCTGAAAAACACGTTTTGAAAACTGTGCTGTTCCTGCCCTATAACTTACATGGTGGTGACCAAAGTTGCCAAAACGTGTTTATTTCTGCTGAAAAACACGTTTTGACAATTTCAGCACACTGGGGTTAAGGGCTGACTCAGTTTGCTCTTCTGAGCCAGGCAGTTACACTGTGATTCTAAGGGCTGAGAAAACGCGTTTATTTCGGGCTGAAAAACACGTTTTGAAAACTGTGCTGTTCCTGCCCTATAAGTTACATGGTGGTGACCAAAGTTGCCAAAACGTGTTTATTTCTGCTGTAAAACACGTTTTGACAATTTCAGCACACTGGGGTTAAGGGCTGACTCACTGTGGTCTTCTGAGACAGGCAGTTACACAGCGATTCTAAGAGCTGAGAAAACGCGTTTATTTCGGGCTGAAAAACACGTTTTGAAAACTGTGCTGTTCATGCCATATAACTTACATGGTGGTGACCAAAGTTGCCAAAACGTGTTTATTTCTGCTGTAAAACACGTTTTGACAATTTCAGCACACTGGGGTTAAGGGCTGACTCACTGTGCTCTTCTGAGACAGGCAGTTACACTGCGATTCTAAGAGCTGAGAAAACGCGTTTATTTCGGGCTGAAAAACACGTTTTGAAAACTGTGCTGTTCCTGCCATATAACTTACATGGTGGTGACCAAAGTTGCCAAAACGTGTTTATTTCTGCTGAAAAACACGTTTTGACAATTTCAGCACACTGGGGTTAAGGGCTGACTCACTGTGCTCTTCTGAGACAGGCAGTTACACTGTGATTCTAAGGGCTGAGAAAACGCGTTTATTTCGGGCTGAAAAACACGTTTTGAAAACTGTGCTGTTCCTGCCCTATAAGTTACATGGTGCTGACCAAAGTTGCCAAAACGTGTTTATTTCTGCTGTAAAACACGTTTTGACAATTTCAGCACACTGGGGTTAAGGGCTGACTCACTGTGCTCTTCTGAGACAGGCAGTTACACTGTGATTCTAAGGGCTGAGAAAACGCGTTTATTTCGGGCTGAAAAACACGTTTTGAAAACTGTGCTGTTCCAGCCATATAACTTACATGGTGGTGACCAAAGTTGCCAAAACGTGTTTATTTCTGCTGAAAAACACGTTTTGACAATTTCAGCACACTGGGGTTAAGGGCTGACTCAGTGTGCTCTTCTGAGCCAGGCAGTTACACTGTGATTCTAAGGGCTGAGAAAACGCATTTATTTCGGGCTGAAAAACACGTTTTGAAAACTGTGCTGTTCCTGCCCTATAAGTTACATGGTGCTGACCAAAGTTGCCAAAACGTGTTTATTTCTGCTGTAAAACACGTTTTGACAATTTCAGCACACTGGGGTTAAGGGCTGACTCAGTGTGCTCTTCTGAGACAGGCAGTTACACTGCGATTCTAAGAGCTGAGAAAACGCGTTTATTTCGGGCTGAAAAACACGTTTTGAAAACTGTGCTGTTCCTGCCATATAACTTACATGGTGGTGACCAAAGTTGCCAAAACGTGTTTATTTCTGCTGAAAAACACGTTTTGACAATTTCAGCACACTGGGGTTAAGGGCTGACTCAGTTTGCTCTTCTGAGCCAGGCATTTACACTGTGATTCTAAGGGCTGAGAAAACGCGTTTATTTCGGGCTGAAAAACACGTTTTGAAAACTGTGCTGTTCCTGCCCTATAACTTACATGGTGGTGACCAAAGTTGCCAAAACGTGTTTATTTCTGCTGTAAAACACGTTTAGACAATTTCAGCACACTGGGGTTAAGGGCTGACTCAGTGTGCTCTTCTGAGCCAGGCAGTTACACTGTGATTCTAAGGGCTGAGAAAACGCGTTTATTTCGGGCTGAAAAACACGTTTTGAAAACTGTGCTGTTCCTGCCCTATAACTTACATGGTGGTGACCAAAGTTGCCAAAACGTGTTTATTTCTGCTGAAAAACACGTTTTGACAATTTCAGCACACTGGGGTTAAGGGCTGACTCAGTTTGCTCTTCTGAGCCAGGCAGTTACACTGTGATTCTAAGGGCTGAGAAAACGCGTTTATTTCGGGCTGAAAAACACGTTTTGAAAACTGTGCTGTTCCTGCCCTATAACTTACATGGTGGTGACCAAAGTTGCCAAAACGTGTTTATTTCTGCTGAAAAACACGTTTTGACAATTTCAGCACACTGGGGTTAAGGGCTGACTCACTGTGCTCTTCTGAGCCAGGCAGTTACACTGTGATTCTAAGGGCTGAGAAAACGCGTTTATTTCGGGCTGAAAAACACGTTTTGAAAACTGTGCTGTTCCTGCCATATAACTTACATGGTGGTGACCAAAGTTGCCAAAACGTGTTTATTTCTGCTGAAAAACACGTTTTGACAATTTCAGCACACTGGGGTTAAGGGCTGACTTACTGTGCTCTTCTGAGACAGGCAGTTACACTGTGATTCTAAGGGCAGAGAAAACGCGTTTATTTCGGGCTGAAAAACACGTTTTGAAAACTGTGCTGTTCCTGCCATATAACTTACCTGGTGGTGACCAAAGTTGCCAAAACGTGTTTATTTCTGCTGAAAAACACGTTTTGACAATTTCAGCACACTGGGGTTAAGGGCTGACTCACTGTGCTCTTCTGAGACAGGCAGTTACACTGTGATTCTAAGGGCTGAGAAAACGCGTTTATTTCGGGCTGAAAAACACGTTTTGAAAACTGTGCTGTTCCTGCCATATAACTTACATGGTGGTGACCAAAGTTGCCAAAACGTGTTTATTTCTGCTGAAAAACACGTTTTGACAATTTCAGCACACTGGGGTTAAGGGCTGACTCAGTGTGCTCTTCTGAGCCAGGCAGTTACACTGTGATTCTAAGGGCTGAGAAAACGCGTTTATTTCGGGCTGAAAAACACGTTTTGAAAACTGTGCTGTTCCTGCCCTATAAGTTACATGGTGCTGACCAAAGTTGCCAAAACGTGTTTATTTCTGCTGTAAAACACGTTTTGACAATTTCAGCACACTGGGGTTAAGGGCTGACTCAGTGTGCTCTTCTGAGACAGGCAGTTACACTGCGATTCTAAGAGCTGAGAAAACGCGTTTATTTCGGGCTGAAAAACACGTTTTGAAAACTGTGCTGTTCCTGCCATATAACTTACATGGTGGTGACCAAAGTTGCCAAAACGTGTTTATTTCTGCTGAAAAACACGTTTTGACAATTTCAGCACACTGGGGTTAAGGGCTGACTCAGTGTGCTCTTCTGAGACAGGCAGTTACACTGTGATTCTAAGGGCTGAGAAAACGCGTTTATTTCGGGCTGAAAAACACGTTTTGAAAACTGTGCTGTTCCTGCCCTATAAGTTACATGGTGGTGACCAAAGTTGCCAAAACGTGTTTATTTCTGCTGTAAAACACGTTTTGACAATTTCAGCACACTGGGGTTAAGGGCTGACTCACTGTGCTCTTCTGAGACAGGCAGTTACACTGCGATTCTAAGAGCTGAGAAAACGCGTTTATTTCGGGCTGAAAAACACGTTTTGAAAACTGTGCTGTTCCTGCCATATAACTTACATGGTGGTGACCAAAGTTGCCAAAACGTGTTTATTTCTGCTGTAAAACACGTTTTGACATTTTCAGCACACTGGGGTTAAGGGCTGACTCACTGTGCTCTTCTGAGACAGGCAGTTACACTGCGATTCTAAGAGCTGAGAAAACGCGTTTATTTCGGGCTGAAAAACACGTTTTGAAAACTGTGCTGTTCCTGCCATATAACTTACATGGTGGTGACCAAAGTTGCCAAAACGTGTTTATTTCTGCTGAAAAACACGTTTTGACAATTTCAGCACACTGGGGTTAAGGGCTGACTCACTGTGCTCTTCTGAGACAGGCAGTTACACTGTGATTCTAAGGGCTGAGAAAACGCGTTTATTTCGGGCTGAAAAACACGTTTTGAAAACTGTGCTGTTCCTGCCCTATAAGTTACATGGTGGTGACCAAAGTTGCCAAAACGTGTTTATTTCTGCTGTAAAACACGTTTTGACAATTTCAGCACACTGGGGTTAAGGGCTGACTCAGTGTGCTCTTCTGAGACAGGCAGTTACACTGCGATTCTAAGAGCTGAGAAAACGCGTTTATTTCGGGCTGAAAAACACGTTTTGAAAACTGTGCTGTTCCTGCCATATAACTTACCTGGTGGTGACCAAAGTTGCCAAAACGTGTTTATTTCTGCTGAAAAACACGTTTTGACAATTTCAGCACACTGGGGTTAAGGGCTGACTCACTGTGCTCTTCTGAGACAGGCAGTTACACTGTGATTCTAAGGGCTGAGAAAACGCGTTTATTTCGGGCTGAAAAACACGTTTTGAAAACTGTGCTGTTCCTGCCCTATAAGTTACATGGTGCTGACCAAAGTTGCCAAAACGTGTTTATTTCTGCTGTAAAACACGTTTTGACAATTTCAGCACACTGGGGTTAAGGGCTGACTCAGTGTGCTCTTCTGAGACAGGCAGTTACACTGCGATTCTAAGAGCTGAGAAAACGCGTTTATTTCGGGCTGAAAAACACGTTTTGAAAACTGTGCTGTTCCTGCCATATAACTTACATGGTGGTGACCAAAGTTGCCAAAACGTGTTTATTTCTGCTGAAAAACACGTTTTGACAATTTCAGCACACTGGGGTTAAGGGCTGACTCAGTTTGCTCTTCTGAGCCAGGCATTTACACTGTGATTGTAAGGGCTGAGAAAACGCGTTTATTTCGGGCTGAAAAACACGTTTTGAAAACTGTGCTGTTCCTGCCCTATAACTTACATGGTGGTGACCAAAGTTGCCAAAACGTGTTTATTTCTGCTGTAAAACACGTTTAGACAATTTCAGCACACTGGGGTTAAGGGCTGACTCAGTGTGCTCTTCTGAGCCAGGCAGTTACACTGTGATTCTAAGGGCTGAGAAAACGCGTTTATTTCGGGCTGAAAAACACGTTTTGAAAACTGTGCTGTTCCTGCCCTATAACTTACATGGTGGTGACCAAAGTTGCCAAAACGTGTTTATTTCTGCTGAAAAACACGTTTTGACAATTTCAGCACACTGGGGTTAAGGGCTGACTCAGTTTGCTCTTCTGAGCCAGGCAGTTACACTGTGATTCTAAGGGCTGAGAAATCGCGTTTATTTCGGGCTGAAAAACACGTTTTGAAAACTGTGCTGTTCCTGCCCTATAACTTACATGGTGGTGACCAAAGTTGCCAAAACGTGTTTATTTCTGCTGAAAAACACGTTTTGACAATTTCAGCACACTGGGGTTAAGGGCTGACTCAGTTTGCTCTTCTGAGCCAGGCAGTTACACTGTGATTCTAAGGGCTGAGAAAACGCGTTTATTTCGGGCTGAAAAACACGTTTTGAAAACTGTGCTGTTCCTGCCCTATAACTTACATGGTGGTGACCAAAGTTGCCAAAACGTGTTTATTTCTGCTGTAAAACACGTTTTGACAATATCAGCACACTGGGGTTAAGGGCTGACTCAGTGTGCTCTTCTGAGCCAGGCAGTTACACTGTGATTCTAAGGGCTGAGAAAACGCGTTGATTTCGAGCTGAAAAACACGTTTTGAAAACTGTGCTGTTCCTGCCATATAACTTACATGGTGGTGACCAAAGTTGCCAAAACGTGTTTATTTCTGCTGAAAAACACGTTTTGACAATTTCAGCACACTGGGGTTAAGGGCTGACTCACTGTGCTCTTCTGAGACAGGCAGTTACACTGTGATTCTAAGGGCAGAGAAAACGCGTTTATTTCGGGCTGAAAAACACGTTTTGAAAACTGTGCTGTTCCTGCCATATAACTTACCTGGTGGTGACCAAAGTTGCCAAAACGTGTTTATTTCTGCTGAAAAACACGTTTTGACAATTTCAGCACACTGGGGTTAAGGGCTGACTCACTGTGCTCTTCTGAGACAGGCAGTTACACTGTGATTCTAAGGGCTGAGAAAACGCGTTTATTTCGGGCTGAAAAACACGTTTTGAAAACTGTGCTGTTCCTGCCATATAACTTACATGGTGGTGACCAAAGTTGCCAAAACGTGTTTATTTCTGCTGAAAAACACGTTTTGACAATTTCAGCACACTGGGGTTAAGGGCTGACTCAGTGTGCTCTTCTGAGCCAGGCAGTTACACTGTGATTCTAAGGGCTGAGAAAACGCGTTTATTTCGGGCTGAAAAACACGTTTTGAAAACTGTGCTGTTCCTGCCCTATAAGTTACATGGTGCTGACCAAAGTTGCCAAAACGTGTTTATTTCTGCTGTAAAACACGTTTTGACAATTTCAGCACACTGGGGTTAAGGGCTGACTCAGTGTGCTCTTCTGAGACAGGCAGTTACACTGCGATTCTAAGAGCTGAGAAAACGCGTTTATTTCGGGCTGAAAAACACGTTTTGAAAACTGTGCTGTTCCTGCCATATAACTTACATGGTGGTGACCAAAGTTGCCAAAACGTGTTTATTTCTGCTGAAAAACACGTTTTGACAATTTCAGCACACTGGGGTTAAGGGCTGACTCAGTGTGCTCTTCTGAGCCAGGCAGTTACACTGTGATTCTAAGGGCTGAGAAAACGCGTTTATTTCGGGCTGAAAAACACGTTTTGAAAACTGTGCTGTTTATGCCCTATAACTTACATGGTGGTGACCAAAGTTGCCAAAACGTGTTTATTTCTGCTGTAAAACACGTTTTGACAATTTCAGCACACTGGGGTTAAGGGCTGACTCAGTGTGCTCTTCTGAGACAGGCAGTTACACTGCGATTCTAAGAGCTGAGAAAACGCGTTTATTTCGGGCTGAAAAACACGTTTTGAAAACTGTGCTGTTCCTGCCCTATAACTTACATGGTGGTGACCAAAGTTGCCAAAACGTGTTTATTTCTGCTGAAAAACACGTTTTGACAATTTCAGCACACTGGGGTTAAGGGCTGACTCAGTGTGCTCTTCTGAGACAGGCAGTTACACTGCGATTCTAAGAGCTGAGAAAACGCGTTTATTTCGGGCTGAAAAACACGTTTTGAAAACTGTGCTGTTCCTGCCCTATAACTTACATGGTGGTGACCAAAGTTGCCAAAACGTGTTTATTTCTGCTGAAAAACACGTTTTGACAATTTCAGCACACTGGGGTTAAGGGCTGACTCAGTTTGCTCTTCTGAGCCAGGCAGTTACACTGTGATTCTAAGGGCTGAGAAAACGCGTTTATTTCGGGCTGAAAAACACGTTTTGAAAACTGTGCTGTTTATGCCCTATAACTTACATGGTGGTGACCAAAGTTGCCAAAACGTGTTTATTTCTGCTGTAAAACACGTTTTGACAATTTCAGCACACTGGGGTTAAGGGCTGACTCAGTGTGCTCTTCTGAGACAGGCAGTTACACTGCGATTCTAAGAGCTGAGAAAACGCGTTTATTTCGGGCTGAAAAACACGTTTTGAAAACTGTGCTGTTCCTGCCCTATAACTTACATGGTGGTGACCAAAGTTGCCAAAACGTGTTTATTTCTGCTGAAAAACACGTTTTGACAATTTCAGCACACTGGGGTTAAGGGCTGACTCAGTGTGCTCTTCTGAGACAGGCAGTTACACTGCGATTCTAAGAGCTGAGAAAACGCGTTTATTTCGGGCTGAAAAACACGTTTTGAAAACTGTGCTGTTCCTGCCCTATAACTTACATGGTGGTGACCAAAGTTGCCAAAACGTGTTTATTTCTGCTGAAAAACACGTTTTGACAATTTCAGCACACTGGGGTTAAGGGCTGACTCAGTGTGCTCTTCTGAGACAGGCAGTTACACTGCGATTCTAAGAGCTGAGAAAACGCGTTTATTTCGGGCTGAAAAACAAGTTTTGAAAACTGTGCTGTTCCTGCCCTATAACTTACATGGTGGTGACCAAAGTTGCCAAAACGTGTTTATTTCTGCTGAAAAACACGTTTTGACAATTTCAGCACACTGGGGTTAAGGGCTGACTCAGTGTGCTCTTCTGAGACAGGCAGTTACACTGCGATTCTAAGAACTGAGAAAACGCGTTTATTTCGGGCTGAAAAACACGTTTTGAAAACTGTGCTGTTCCTGCCCTATAACTTACATGGTGGTGACCAAAGTTGCCAAAACGTGTTTATTTCTGCTGAAAAACACGTTTTGACAATTTCAGCACACTGGGGTTAAGGGCTGACTCAGTGTGCTCTTCTGAGACAGGCAGTTACACTGCGATTCTAAGAGCTGAGAAAACGCGTTTATTTCGGGCTGAAAAACACGTTTTGAAAACTGTGCTGTTCCTGCCCTATAACTTACATGGTGGTGACCAAAGTTGCCAAAACGTGTTTATTTCTGCTGTAAAACACGTTTTGACAATTTCAGCACACTGGGGTTAAGGGCTGACTCAGTGTGCTCTTCTGAGACAGGCAGTTACACTGCGATTCTAAGAGCTGAGAAAACGCGTTTATTTCGGGCTGAAAAACACGTTTTGAAAACTGTGCTGTTCCTGCCCTATAACTTACATGGTGGTGACCAAAGTTGCCAAAACGTGTTTATTTCTGCTGAAAAACACGTTTTGACAATTTCAGCACACTGGGGTTAAGGGCTGACTCAGTTTGCTCTTCTGAGCCAGGCATTTACACTGTGATTCTAAGGGCTGAGAAAACGCGTTTATTTCGGGCTGAAAAACACGTTTTGAAAACTGTGCTGTTCCTGCCCTATAACTTACATGGTGGTGACCAAAGTTGCCAAAACGTGTTTATTTCTGCTGTAAAACACGTTTTGACAATTTCAGCACACTGGGGTTAAGTGCTGACTCAGTGTGCTCTTCTGAGCCAGGCAGTTACACTGTGATTCTAAGGGCTGAGAAAACGCGTTTATTTCGGGCTGAAAAACACGTTTTGAAAACTGTGCTGTTCCTGCCCTATAACTTACATGGTGGTGACCAAAGTTGCCAAAACGTGTTTATTTCTGCTGAAAAACACGTTTTGACAATTTCAGCACACTGGGGTTAAGGGCTGACTCAGTTTGCTCTTCTGAGCCAGGCAGTTACACTGTGATTCTAAGGGCTGAGAAAACGCGTTTATTTCGGGCTGAAAAACACGTTTTGAAAACTGTGCTGTTCCTGCCCTATAACTTACATGGTGGTGACCAAAGTTGCCAAAACGTGTTTATTTCTGCTGAAAAACACGTTTTGACAATTTCAGCACACTGGGGTTAAGGGCTGACTCAGTTTGCTCTTCTGAGCCAGGCAGTTACACTGTGATTCTAAGGGCTGAGAAAACGCGTTTATTTCGGGCTGAAAAACACGTTTTGAAAACTGTGCTGTTCCTGCCCTATAACTTACATGGTGGTGACCAAAGTTGCCAAAACGTGTTTATTTCTGCTGTAAAACACGTTTTGACAATTTCAGCACACTGGGGTTAAGGGCTGACTCAGTTTGCTCTTCTGAGACAGGCAGTTACACTGTGATTCTAAGGGCTGAGAAAACGCGTTTATTTCGGGCTGAAAAACACGTTTTGAAAACTGTGCTGTTCCTGCCCTATAACTTACATGGTGGTGACCAAAGTTGCCAAAACGTGTTTATTTCTGCTGAAAAACACGTTTTGACAATTTCAGCACACTGGGGTTAAGGGCTGACTCAGTGTGCTCTTCTGAGACAGGCAGTTACACTGCGTTTCTAAGAGCTGAGAAAACGCGTTTATTTCGGGCTGAAAAACACGTTTTGAAAACTGTGCTGTTCCTGCCCTATAACTTACATGGTGGTGACCAAAGTTGCCAAAACGTGTTTATTTCTGCTGAAAAACACGTTTTGACAATTTCAGCACACTGGGGTTAAGGGCTGACTCAGTGTGCTCTTCTGAGACAGGCAGTTACACTGCGATTCTAAGAGCTGAGAAAACGCGTTTTTTTCGGGCTGAAAAACACGTTTTGAAAACTGTGCTGTTCCTGCCCTATAACTTACATGGTGGTGACCAAAGTAGCCAAAACGTGTTTATTTCTGCTGAAAAACACGTTTTGACAATTTCAGCACACTGGGGTTAAGGGCTGATTCAGTTTGCTCTTCTGAGCCAGGCAGTTACACTGTGATTCTAAGGGCTGAGAAAACGCGTTTATTTCGGGCTGAAAAACACGTTTTGAAAACTGTGCTGTTTATGCCCTATAACTTACATGGTGGTGACCAAAGTTGCCAAAACGTGTTTATTTCTGCTGTAAAACACGTTTTGACAATTTCAGCACACTGGGGTTAAGGGCTGACTCAGTGTGCTCTTCTGAGACAGGCAGTTACACTGTGATTCTAAGGGCTGAGAAAACGCGTTTATTTCGGGCTGAAAAACACGTTTTGAAAACTGTGCTGTTCCTGCCCTATAAGTTACATGGTGGTGACCAAAGTTGCCAAAACGTGTTTATTTCTGCTGTAAAACACGTTTTGACAATTTCAGCACACTGGGGTTAAGGGCTGACTCACTGTGCTCTTCTGAGACAGGCAGTTACACTGCGATTCTAAGAGCTGAGAAAACGCGTTTATTTCGGGCTGAAAAACACGTTTTGAAAACTGTGCTGTTCATGCCATATAACTTACATGGTGGTGACCAAAGTTGCCAAAACGTGTTTATTTCTGCTGTAAAACACGTTTTGACAATTTCAGCACACTGGGGTTAAGGGCTGACTCACTGTGCTCTTCTGAGCCAGGCAGTTACACTGCGATTCTAAGGGCTGAGAAAACGCGTTTATTTCGGGCTGAAAAACACGTTTTGAAAACTGTGCTGTTCATGCCATATAACTTACATGGTGGTGACCAAAGTTGCCAAAACGTGTTTATTTCTGCTGTAAAACACGTTTTGACAATTTCAGCACACTGGGGTTAAGGGCTGACTCACTGTGCTCTTCTGAGACAGGCAGTTACACTGCGATTCTAAGAGCTGAGAAAACGCGTTTATTTCGGGCTGAAAAACACGTTTTGAAAACTGTGCTGTTCCTGCCATATAACTTACATGGTGGTGACCAAAGTTGCCAAAACGTGTTTATTTCTGCTGAAAAACACGTTTTGACAATTTCAGCACACTGGGGTTAAGGGCTGACTCACTGTGCTCTTCTGAGACAGGCAGTTACACTGTGATTCTAAGGGCTGAGAAAACGCGTTTATTTCGGGCTGAAAAACACGTTTTGAAAACTGTGCTGTTCCTGCCCTATAAGTTACATGGTGCTGACCAAAGTTGCCAAAACGTGTTTATTTCTGCTGTAAAACACGTTTTGACAATTTCAGCACACTGGGGTTAAGGGCTGACTCAGTGTGCTCTTCTGAGACAGGCAGTTACACTGCGATTCTAAGAGCTGAGAAAACGCGTTTATTTCGGGCTGAAAAACACGTTTTGAAAACTGTGCTGTTCCTGCCCTATAAGTTACATGGTGCTGACCAAAGTTGCCAAAACGTGTTTATTTCTGCTGTAAAACACGTTTTGACAATTTCAGCACACTGGGGTTAAGGGCTGACTCAGTGTGCTCTTCTGAGACAGGCAGTTACACTGCGATTCTAAGAGCTGAGAAAACGCGTTTATTTCGGGCTGAAAAACACGTTTTGAAAACTGTGCTGTTCCTGCCCTATAACTTACATGGTGGTGACCAAAGTTGCCAAAACGTGTTTATTTCTGCTGAAAAACACGTTTTGACAATTTCAGCACACTGGGGTTAAGGGCTGACTCAGTGTGCTCTTCTGAGACAGGCAGTTACACTGCGATTCTAAGAGCTGAGAAAACGCGTTTATTTCGGGCTGAAAAACACGTTTTGAAAACTGTGCTGTTCCTGCCCTATAACTTACATGGTGGTGACCAAAGTTGCCAAAACGTGTTTATTTCTGCTGAAAAACACGTTTTGACAATTTCAGCACACTGGGGTTAAGGGCTGACTCAGTGTGCTCTTCTGAGACAGGCAGTTACACTGCGATTCTAAGAGCTGAGAAAACGCGTTTATTTCGGGCTGAAAAACACGTTTTGAAAACTGTGCTGTTCCTGCCCTATAACTTACATGGTGGTGACCAAAGTTGCCAAAACGTGTTTATTTCTGCTGAAAAACACGTTTTGACAATTTCAGCACACTGGGGTTAAGGGCTGACTCAGTGTGCTCTTCTGAGACAGGCAGTTACACTGCGATTCTAAGAGCTGAGAAAACGCGTTTATTTCGGGCTGAAAAACACGTTTTGAAAACTGTGCTGTTCCTGCCCTATAACTTACATGGTGGTGACCAAAGTTGCCAAAACGTGTTTATTTCTGCTGTAAAACACGTTTTGACAATTTCAGCACACTGGGGTTAAGGGCTGACTCAGTGTGCTCTTCTGAGACAGGCAGTTACACTGCGATTCTAAGAGCTGAGAAAACGCGTTTATTTCGGGCTGAAAAACACGTTTTGAAAACTGTGCTGTTCCTGCCCTATAACTTACATGGTGGTGACCAAAGTTGCCAAAACGTGTTTATTTCTGCTGAAAAACACGTTTTGACAATTTCAGCACACTGGGGTTAAGGGCTGACTCAGTTTGCTCTTCTGAGCCAGGCATTTACACTGTGATTCTAAGGGCTGAGAAAACGCGTTTATTTCGGGCTGAAAAACACGTTTTGAAAACTGTGCTGTTCCTGCCCTATAACTTACATGGTGGTGACCAAAGTTGCCAAAACGTGTTTATTTCTGCTGTAAAACACGTTTTGACAATTTCAGCACACTGGGGTTAAGGGCTGACTCAGTGTGCTCTTCTGAGCCAGGCAGTTACACTGTGATTCTAAGGGCTGAGAAAACGCGTTTATTTCGGGCTGAAAAACACGTTTTGAAAACTGTGCTGTTCCTGCCCTATAACTTACATGGTGGTGACCAAAGTTGCCAAAACGTGTTTATTTCTGCTGAAAAACACGTTTTGACAATTTCAGCACACTGGGGTTAAGGGCTGACTCAGTTTGCTCTTCTGAGCCAGGCAGTTACACTGTGATTCTAAGGGCTGAGAAAACGCGTTTATTTCGGGCTGAAAAACACGTTTTGAAAACTGTGCTGTTCCTGCCCTATAACTTACATGGTGGTGACCAAAGTTGCCAAAACGTGTTTATTTCTGCTGAAAAACACGTTTTGACAATTTCAGCACACTGGGGTTAAGGGCTGACTCAGTTTGCTCTTCTGAGCCAGGCAGTTACACTGTGATTCTAAGGGCTGAGAAAACGCGTTTATTTCGGGCTGAAAAACACGTTTTGAAAACTGTGCTGTTCCTGCCCTATAACTTACATGGTGGTGACCAAAGTTGCCAAAACGTGTTTATTTCTGCTGAAAAACACGTTTTGACAATTTCAGCACACTGGGGTTAAGGGCTGACTCAGTTTGCTCTTCTGAGCCAGGCAGTTACACTGTGATTCTAAGGGCTGAGAAAACGCGTTTATTTCGGGCTGAAAAACACGTTTTGAAAACTGTGCTGTTTATGCCCTATAACTTACATGGTGGTGACCAAAGTTGCCAAAACGTGTTTATTTCTGCTGTAAAACACGTTTTGACAATTTCAGCACACTGGGGTTAAGGGCTGACTCAGTGTGCTCTTCTGAGACAGGCAGTTACACTGCGATTCTAAGAGCTGAGAAAACGCGTTTATTTCGGGCTGAAAAACACGTTTTGAAAACTGTGCTGTTCCTGCCCTATAACTTACATGGTGGTGACCAAAGTTGCCAAAACGTGTTTATTTCTGCTGAAAAACACGTTTTGACAATTTCAGCACACTGGGGTTAAGGGCTGACTCAGTGTGCTCTTCTGAGCCAGGCAGTTACACTGTGATTCTAAGGGCTGAGAAAACGCGTTGATTTCCAGCTGAAAAACACGTTTTGAAAACTGTGCTGTTCCTGCCATATAACTTACATGGTGGTGACAAAAGTTGCCAAAACGTGTTTATTTCTGCTGAAAAACACGTTTTGACAATTTCAGCACACTGGGGTTAAGGGCTGACTCACTGTGCTCTTCTGAGACAGGCAGTTACACTGTGATTCTAAGGGCAGAGAAAACGCGTTTATTTCGGGCTGAAAAACACGTTTTGAAAACTGTGCTGTTCCTGCCATATAACTTACCTGGTGGTGACCAAAGTTGCCAAAACGTGTTTATTTCTGCTGAAAAACACGTTTTGACAATTTCAGCACACTGGGGTTAAGGGCTGACTCACTGTGCTCTTCTGAGACAGGCAGTTACACTGTGATTCTAAGGGCTGAGAAAACGCGTTTATTTCGGGCTGAAAAACACGTTTTGAAAACTGTGCTGTTCCTGCCATATAACTTACATGGTGGTGACCAAAGTTGCCAAAACGTGTTTATTTCTGCTGAAAAACACGTTTTGACAATTTCAGCACACTGGGGTTAAGGGCTGACTCAGTGTGCTCTTCTGAGCCAGGCAGTTACACTGTGATTCTAAGGGCTGAGAAAACGCGTTTATTTCGGGCTGAAAAACACGTTTTGAAAACTGTGCTGTTCCTGCCCTATAAGTTACATGGTGCTGACCAAAGTTGCCAAAACGTGTTTATTTCTGCTGTAAAAAACGTTTTGACAATTTCAGCACACTGGGGTTAAGGGCTGACTCAGTGTGCTCTTCTGAGACAGGCAGTTACACTGCGATTCTAAGAGCTGAGAAAACGCGTTTATTTCGGGCTGAAAAACACGTTTTGAAAACTGTGCTGTTCCTGCCATATAACTTACATGGTGGTGACCAAAGTTGCCAAAACGTGTTTATTTCTGCTGAAAAACACGTTTTGACAATTTCAGCACACTGGGGTTAAGGGCTGACTCAGTGTGCTCTTCTGAGACAGGCATTTACACTGCGATTCTAAGAGCTGAGAAAACGCGTTTATTTCGGGCTGAAAAACACGTTTTGAAAACTGTGCTGTTCCTGCCCTATAACTTACATGGTGGTGACCAAAGTTGCCAAAACGTGTTTATTTCTGCTGAAAAACACGTTTTGACAATTTCAGCACACTGGGGTTAAGGGCTGACTCAGTGTGCTCTTCTGAGACAGGCAGTTACACTGCGATTCTAAGAGCTGAGAAAACGCGTTTATTTCGGGCTGAAAAACACGTTTTGAAAACTGTGCTGTTCCTGCCCTATAACTTACATGGTGGTGACCAAAGTTGCCAAAACGTGTTTATTTCTGCTGAAAAACACGTTTTGACAATTTCAGCACACTGGGGTTAAGGGCTGACTCAGTTTGCTCTTCTGAGCCAGGCAGTTACACTGTGATTCTAAGGGCTGAGAAAACGCGTTTATTTCGGGCTGAAAAACACGTTTTGAAAACTGTGCTGTTCCTGCCCTATAACTTACATGGTGGTGACCAAAGTTGCCAAAACGTGTTTATTTCTGCTGAAAAACACGTTTTGACAATTTCAGCACACTGGGGTTAAGGGCTGACTCAGTGTGCTCTTCTGAGACAGGCAGTTACACTGCGATTCTAAGAGCTGAGAAAACGCGTTTATTTCGGGCTGAAAAACACGTTTTGAAAACTGTGCTGTTCCTGCCCTATAACTTACATGGTGGTGACCAAAGTTGCCAAAACGTGTTTATTTCTGCTGAAAAACACGTTTTGACAATTTCAGCACACTGGGGTTAAGGGCTGACTCAGTTTGCTCTTCTGACCAAGGCAGTTACACTGCGATTCTAAGGGCTGAGAAAACGCGTTTATTTCGGGCTGAAAAACACGTTTTGAAAACTGTGCTGTTTATGCCCTATAACTTACATGGTGGTGACCAAAGTTGCCAAAACGTGTTTATTTCTGCTGTAAAACACGTTTTGACAATTTCAGCACACTGGGGTTAAGGGCTGACTCAGTGTGCTCTTCTGAGACAGGCAATTACACTGCGATTCTAAGAGCTGAGAAAACGCGTTTATTTCGGGCTGAAAAACACGTTTTGAAAACTGTGCTGTTCCTGCCCTATAACTTACATGGTGGTGACCAAAGTTGCCAAAACGTGTTTATTTCTGCTGAAAAACACGTTTTGACAATTTCAGCACACTGGGGTTAAGGGCTGACTCAGTGTGCTCTTCTGAGCCAGGCAGTTACACTGTGATTCTAAGGGCTGAGAAAACGCGTTGATTTCCAGCTGAAAAACACGTTTTGAAAACTGTGCTGTTCCTGCCATATAACTTACATGGTGGTGACAAAAGTTGCCAAAACGTGTTTATTTCTGCTGAAAAACACGTTTTGACAATTTCAGCACACTGGGGTTAAGGGCTGACTCACTGTGCTCTTCTGAGACAGGCAGTTACACTGTGATTCTAAGGGCAGAGAAAACGCGTTTATTTCGGGCTGAAAAACACGTTTTGAAAACTGTGCTGTTCCTGCCATATAACTTACCTGGTGGTGACCAAAGTTGCCAAAACGTGTTTATTTCTGCTGAAAAACACGTTTTGACAATTTCAGCACACTGGGGTTAAGGGCTGACTCACTGTGCTCTTCTGAGACAGGCAGTTACACTGTGATTCTAAGGGCTGAGAAAACGCGTTTATTTCGGGCTGAAAAACACGTTTTGAAAACTGTGCTGTTCCTGCCATATAACTTACATGGTGGTGACCAAAGTTGCCAAAACGTGTTTATTTCTGCTGAAAAACACGTTTTGACAATTTCAGCACACTGGGGTTAAGGGCTGACTCAGTGTGCTCTTCTGAGCCAGGCAGTTACACTGTGATTCTAAGGGCTGAGAAAACGCGTTTATTTCGGGCTGAAAAACACGTTTTGAAAACTGTGCTGTTCCTGCCCTATAAGTTACATGGTGCTGACCAAAGTTGCCCAAACGTGTTTATTTCTGCTGTAAAACACGTTTTGACAATTTCAGCACACTGGGGTTAAGGGCTGACTCAGTGTGCTCTTCTGAGACAGGCAGTTACACTGCGATTCTAAGAGCTGAGAAAACGCGTTTATTTCGGGCTGAAAAACACGTTTTGAAAACTGTGCTGTTCCTGCCATATAACTTACATGGTGGTGACCAAAGTTGCCAAAACGTGTTTATTTCTGCTGAAAAACACGTTTTGACAATTTCAGCACACTGGGGTTAAGGGCTGACTCAGTGTGCTCTTCTGAGACAGGCATTTACACTGCGATTCTAAGAGCTGAGAAAACGCGTTTAATTCGGGCTGAAAAACACGTTTTGAAAACTGTGCTGTTCCTGCCCTATAACTTACATGGTGGTGACCAAAGTTGCCAAAACGTGTTTATTTCTGCTGAAAAACACGTTTTGACAATTTCAGCACACTGGGGTTAAGGGCTGACTCAGTGTGCTCTTCTGAGACAGGCAGTTACACTGCGATTCTAAGAGCTGAGAAAACGCGTTTATTTCGGGCTGAAAAACACGTTTTGAAAACTGTGCTGTTCCTGCCCTATAACTTACATGGTGGTGACCAAAGTTGCCAAAACGTGTTTATTTCTGCTGAAAAACACGTTTTGACAATTTCAGCACACTGGGGTTAAGGGCTGACTCAGTTTGCTCTTCTGAGCCAGGCAGTTACACTGTGATTCTAAGGGCTGAGAAAACGCGTTTATTTCGGGCTGAAAAACACGTTTTGAAAACTGTGCTGTTCCTGCCCTATAACTTACATGGTGGTGACCAAAGTTGCCAAAACGTGTTTATTTCTGCTGTAAAACACGTTTTGACAATTTCAGCACACTGGGGTTAAGGGCTGACTCAGTGTGCTCTTCTGAGACAGGCAGTTACACTGCGATTCTAAGAGCTGAGAAAACGCGTTTATTTCGGGCTGAAAAACACGTTTTGAAAACTGTGCTGTTCCTGCCCTATAACTTACATGGTGGTGACCAAAGTTGCCAAAACGTGTTTATTTCTGCTGAAAAACACGTTTTGACAATTTCAGCACACTGGGGTTAAGGGCTGACTCAGTGTGCTCTTCTGAGACAGGCAGTTACACTGCGATTCTAAGAGCTGAGAAAACGCGTTTATTTCGGGCTGAAAAACACGTTTTGAAAACTGTGCTGTTCCTGCCCTATAACTTACATGGTGGTGACCAAAGTTGCCAAAACGTGTTTATTTCTGCTGAAAAACACGTTTTGACAATTTCAGCATACTGGGGTTAAGGGCTGACTCAGTGTGCTCTTCTGAGACAGGCAGTTACACTGCGATTCTAAGAGCTGAGAAAACGCGTTTATTTCGGGCTGAAAAACACGTTTTGAAAACTGTGCTGTTCCTGCCCTATAACTTACATGGTGGTGACCAAAGTTGCCAAAACGTGTTTATTTCTGCTGAAAAACATGTTTTGACAATTTCAGCACACTGGGGTTAAGGGCTGACTCAGTGTGCTCTTCTGAGACAGGCAGTTACACTGCGATTCTAAGAGCTGAGAAAACGCGTTTATTTCGGGCTGAAAAACACGTTTTGAAAACTGTGCTGTTCCTGCCCTATAACTTACATGGTGGTGACCAAAGTTGCCAAAACGTGTTTATTTCTGCTGAAAAACACGTTTTGACAATTTCAGCACACTGGGGTTAAGGGCTGACTCAGTGTGCTCTTCTGAGACAGGCAGTTACACTGCGATTCTAAGAGCTGAGAAAACGCGTTTATTTCGGGCTGAAAAACACGTTTTGAAAACTGTGCTGTTCCTGCCCTATAACTTACATGGTGGTGACCAAAGTTGCCAAAACGTGTTTATTTCTGCTGAAAAACACGTTTTGACAATTTCAGCACACTGGGGTTAAGGGCTGACTCAGTTTGCTCTTCTGACCAAGGCAGTTACACTGCGATTCTAAGGGCTGAGAAAACGCGTTTATTTCGGGCTGAAAAACACGTTTTGAAAACTGTGCTGTTTATGCCCTATAACTTACATGGTGGTGACCAAAGTTGCCAAAACGTGTTTATTTCTGCTGTAAAACACGTTTTGACAATTTCAGCACACTGGGGTTAAGGGCTGACTCAGTGTGCTCTTCTGAGACAGGCAATTACACTGCGATTCTAAGAGCTGAGAAAACGCGTTTATTTCGGGCTGAAAAACACGTTTTGAAAACTGTGCTGTTCCTGCCCTATAACTTACATGGTGGTGACCAAAGTTGCCAAAACGTGTTTATTTCTGCTGAAAAACACGTTTTGACAATTTCAGCACACTGGGGTTAAGGGCTGACTCAGTGTGCTCTTCTGAGCCAGGCAGTTACACTGTGATTCTAAGGGCTGAGAAAACGCGTTGATTTCCAGCTGAAAAACACGTTTTGAAAACTGTGCTGTTCCTGCCATATAACTTACATGGTGGTGACAAAAGTTGCCAAAACGTGTTTATTTCTGCTGAAAAACACGTTTTGACAATTTCAGCACACTGGGGTTAAGGGCTGACTCACTGTGCTCTTCTGAGACAGGCAGTTACACTGTGATTCTAAGGGCAGAGAAAACGCGTTTATTTCGGGCTGAAAAACACGTTTTGAAAACTGTGCTGTTCCTGCCATATAACTTACCTGGTGGTGACCAAAGTTGCCAAAACGTGTTTATTTCTGCTGAAAAACACGTTTTGACAATTTCAGCACACTGGGGTTAAGGGCTGACTCACTGTGCTCTTCTGAGACAGGCAGTTACACTGTGATTCTAAGGGCTGAGAAAACGCGTTTATTTCGGGCTGAAAAACACGTTTTGAAAACTGTGCTGTTCCTGCCATATAACTTACATGGTGGTGACCAAAGTTGCCAAAACGTGTTTATTTCTGCTGAAAAACACGTTTTGACAATTTCAGCACACTGGGGTTAAGGGCTGACTCAGTGTGCTCTTCTGAGCCAGGCAGTTACACTGTGATTCTAAGGGCTGAGAAAACGCGTTTATTTCGGGCTGAAAAACACGTTTTGAAAACTGTGCTGTTCCTGCCCTATAAGTTACATGGTGCTGACCAAAGTTGCCCAAACGTGTTTATTTCTGCTGTAAAACACGTTTTGACAATTTCAGCACACTGGGGTTAAGGGCTGACTCAGTGTGCTCTTCTGAGACAGGCAGTTACACTGCGATTCTAAGAGCTGAGAAAACGCGTTTATTTCGGGCTGAAAAACACGTTTTGAAAACTGTGCTGTTCCTGCCATATAACTTACATGGTGGTGACCAAAGTTGCCAAAACGTGTTTATTTCTGCTGAAAAACACGTTTTGACAATTTCAGCACACTGGGGTTAAGGGCTGACTCAGTGTGCTCTTCTGAGACAGGCATTTACACTGCGATTCTAAGAGCTGAGAAAACGCGTTTAATTCGGGCTGAAAAACACGTTTTGAAAACTGTGCTGTTCCTGCCCTATAACTTACATGGTGGTGACCAAAGTTGCCAAAACGTGTTTATTTCTGCTGAAAAACACGTTTTGACAATTTCAGCACACTGGGGTTAAGGGCTGACTCAGTGTGCTCTTCTGAGACAGGCAGTTACACTGCGATTCTAAGAGCTGAGAAAACGCGTTTATTTCGGGCTGAAAAACACGTTTTGAAAACTGTGCTGTTCCTGCCCTATAACTTACATGGTGGTGACCAAAGTTGCCAAAACGTGTTTATTTCTGCTGAAAAACACGTTTTGACAATTTCAGCACACTGGGGTTAAGGGCTGACTCAGTTTGCTCTTCTGAGCCAGGCAGTTACACTGTGATTCTAAGGGCTGAGAAAACGCGTTTATTTCGGGCTGAAAAACACGTTTTGAAAACTGTGCTGTTCCTGCCCTATAACTTACATGGTGGTGACCAAAGTTGCCAAAACGTGTTTATTTCTGCTGTAAAACACGTTTTGACAATTTCAGCACACTGGGGTTAAGGGCTGACTCAGTGTGCTCTTCTGAGACAGGCAGTTACACTGCGATTCTAAGAGCTGAGAAAACGCGTTTATTTCGGGCTGAAAAACACGTTTTGAAAACTGTGCTGTTCCTGCCCTATAACTTACATGGTGGTGACCAAAGTTGCCAAAACGTGTTTATTTCTGCTGAAAAACACGTTTTGACAATTTCAGCACACTGGGGTTAAGGGCTGACTCAGTGTGCTCTTCTGAGACAGGCAGTTACACTGCGATTCTAAGAGCTGAGAAAACGCGTTTATTTCGGGCTGAAAAACACGTTTTGAAAACTGTGCTGTTCCTGCCCTATAACTTACATGGTGGTGACCAAAGTTGCCAAAACGTGTTTATTTCTGCTGAAAAACACGTTTTGACAATTTCAGCATACTGGGGTTAAGGGCTGACTCAGTGTGCTCTTCTGAGACAGGCAGTTACACTGCGATTCTAAGAGCTGAGAAAACGCGTTTATTTCGGGCTGAAAAACAAGTTTTGAAAACTGTGCTGTTCCTGCCCTATAACTTACATGGTGGTGACCAAAGTTGCCAAAACGTGTTTATTTCTGCTGAAAAACACGTTTTGACAATTTCAGCACACTGGGGTTAAGGGCTGACTCAGTGTGCTCTTCTGAGACAGGCAGTTACACTGCGATTCTAAGAGCTGAGAAAACGCGTTTATTTCGGGCTGAAAAACACGTTTTGAAAACTGTGCTGTTCCTGCCCTATAACTTACATGGTGGTGACCAAAGTTGCCAAAACGTGTTTATTTCTGCTGAAAAACACGTTTTGACAATTTCAGCACACTGGGGTTAAGGGCTGACTCAGTGTGCTCTTCTGAGACAGGCAGTTACACTGCGATTCTAAGAGCTGAGAAAACGCGTTTATTTCGGGCTGAAAAACACGTTTTGAAAACTGTGCTGTTCCTGCCCTATAACTTACATGGTGGTGACCAAAGTTGCCAAAACGTGTTTATTTCTGCTGTAAAACACGTTTTGACAATTTCAGCACACTGGGGTTAAGGGCTGACTCAGTGTGCTCTTCTGAGACAGGCAGTTACACTGCGATTCTAAGAGCTGAGAAAACGCGTTTATTTCGGGCTGAAAAACACGTTTTGAAAACTGTGCTGTTCCTGCCCTATAACTTACATGGTGGTGACCAAAGTTGCCAAAACGTGTTTATTTCTGCTGAAAAACACGTTTTGACAATTTCAGCACACTGGGGTTAAGGGCTGACTCAGTTTGCTCTTCTGAGCCAGGCAGTTACACTGTGATTCTAAGGGCTGAGAAAACGCGTTTATTTCGGGCTGAAAAACACGTTTTGAAAACTGTGCTGTTCCTGCCCTATAACTTACATGGTGGTGACCAAAGTTGCCAAAACGTGTTTATTTCTGCTGAAAAACACGTTTTGACAATTTCAGCACACTGGGGTTAAGGGCTGACTCAGTTTGCTCTTCTGAGCCAGGCAGTTACACTGTGATTCTAAGGGCTGAGAAAACGCGTTTATTTCGGGCTGAAAAACACGTTTTGAAAACTGTGCTGTTCCTGCCCTATAACTTACATGGTGGTGACCAAAGTTGCCAAAACGTGTTTATTTCTGCTGAAAAACACGTTTTGACAATTTCAGCACACTGGGGTTAAGGGCTGACTCAGTTTGCTCTTCTGAGCCAGGCAGTTACACTGTGATTCTAAGGGCTGAGAAAACGCGTTTATTTCGGGCTGAAAAACACGTTTTGAAAACTGTGCTGTTCCTGCCCTATAACTTACATGGTGGTGACCAAAGTTGCCAAAACGTGTTTATTTCTGCTGAAAAACACGTTTTGACAATTTCAGCACACTGGGGTTAAGGGCTGACTCAGTGTGCTCTTCTGAGACAGGCAGTTACACTGCGTTTCTAAGAGCTGAGAAAACGCGTTTATTTCGGGCTGAAAAACACGTTTTTAAAACTGTGCTGTTCCTGCCCTATAACTTACATGGTGGTGACCAAAGTTGCCAAAACGTGTTTATTTCTGCTGAAAAACACGTTTTGACAATTTCAGCACACTGGGGTTAAGGGCTGACTCAGTGTGCTCTTCTGAGACAGGCAGTTACACTGCGATTCTAAGAGCTGAGAAAACGCGTTTATTTCGGGCTGAAAAACACGTTTTGAAAACTGTGCTGTTCCTGCCCTATAACTTACATGGTGGTGACCAAAGTTGCCAAAACGTGTTTATTTCTGCTGAAAAACACGTTTTGACAATTTCAGCACACTGGGGTTAAGGGCTGATTCAGTTTGCTCTTCTGAGCCAGGCAGTTACACTGTGATTCTAAGGGCTGAGAAAACGCGTTTATTTCGGGCTGAAAAACACGTTTTGAAAACTGTGCTGTTTATGCCCTATAACTTACATGGTGGTGACCAAAGTTGCCAAAATGTGTTTATTTCTGCTGTAAAACACGTTTTGACAATTTCAGCACACTGGGGTTAAGGGCTGACTCAGTGTGCTCTTCTGAGACAGGCAGTTACACTGTGATTCTAAGGGCTGAGAAAACGCGTTTATTTCGGGCTGAAAAACACGTTTTGAAAACTGTGCTGTTCCTGCCCTATAAGTTACATGGTGGTGACCAAAGTTGCCAAAACGTGTTTATTTCTGCTGTAAAACACGTTTTGACAATTTCAGCACACTGGGGTTAAGGGCTGACTCACTGTGCTCTTCTGAGACAGGCAGTTACACTGCGATTCTAAGAGCTGAGAAAACGCGTTTATTTCGGGCTGAAAAACACGTTTTGAAAACTGTGCTGTTCATGCCATATAACTTACATGGTGGTGACCAAAGTTGCCAAAACGTGTTTATTTCTGCTGTAAAACACGTTTTGACAATTTCAGCACACTGGGGTTAAGGGCTGACTCACTGTGCTCTTCTGAGCCAGGCAGTTACACTGCGATTCTAAGGGCTGAGAAAACGCGTTTATTTCGTCTGAAAAACACGTTTTGAAAACTGTGCTGTTCATGCCATATAACTTACATGGTGGTGACCAAAGTTGCCAAAACGTGTTTATTTCTGCTGTAAAACACGTTTTGACAATTTCAGCACACTGGGGTTAAGGGCTGACTCACTGTGCTCTTCTGAGACAGGCAGTTACACTGCGATTCTAAGAGCTGAGAAAACGCGTTTATTTCGGGCTGAAAAACACGTTTTGAAAACTGTGCTGTTCCTGCCATATAACTTACATGGTGGTGACCAAAGTTGCCAAAACGTGTTTATTTCTGCTGAAAAACACGTTTTGACAATTTCAGCACACTGGGGTTAAGGGCTGACTCACTGTGCTCTTCTGAGACAGGCAGTTACACTGTGATTCTAAGGGCTGAGAAAACGCGTTTATTTCGGGCTGAAAAACACGTTTTGAAAACTGTGCTGTTCCTGCCCTATAAGTTACATGGTGCTGACCAAAGTTGCCAAAACGTGTTTATTTCTGCTGTAAAACACGTTTTGACAATTTCAGCACACTGGGGTTAAGGGCTGACTCAGTGTGCTCTTCTGAGACAGGCAGTTACACTGCGATTCTAAGAGCTGAGAAAACGCGTTTATTTCGGGCTGAAAAACACGTTTTGAAAACTGTGCTGTTCCTGCCCTATAACTTACATGGTGGTGACCAAAGTTGCCAAAACGTGTTTATTTCTGCTGAAAAACACGTTTTGACAATTTCAGCACACTGGGGTTAAGGGCTGACTCAGTGTGCTCTTCTGAGACAGGCAGTTACACTGCGATTCTAAGAGCTGAGAAAACGCGTTTATTTCGGGCTGAAAAACACGTTTTGAAAACTGTGCTGTTCCTGCCCTATAACTTACATGGTGGTGACCAAAGTTGCCAAAACGTGTTTATTTCTGCTGAAAAACACGTTTTGACAATTTCAGCACACTGGGGTTAAGGGCTGACTCAGTGTGCTCTTCTGAGACAGGCAGTTACACTGCGATTCTAAGAGCTGAGAAAACGCGTTTATTTCGGGCTGAAAAACACGTTTTGAAAACTGTGCTGTTCCTGCCCTATAACTTACATGGTGGTGACCAAAGTTGCCAAAACGTGTTTATTTCTGCTGAAAAACACGTTTTGACAATTTCAGCACACTGGGGTTAAGGGCTGACTCAGTGTGCTCTTCTGAGACAGGCAGTTACACTGCGATTCTAAGAGCTGAGAAAACGCGTTTATTTCGGGCTGAAAAACACGTTTTGAAAACTGTGCTGTTCCTGCCCTATAACTTACATGGTGGTGACCAAAGTTGCCAAAACGTGTTTATTTATGCTGTAAAACACGTTTTGACAATTTCAGCACACTGGGGTTAAGGGCTGACTCAGTGTGCTCTTCTGAGACAGGCAGTTACACTGCGATTCTAAGAGCTGAGAAAACGCGTTTATTTCGGGCTGAAAAACACGTTTTGAAAACTGTGCTGTTCCTGCCCTATAACTTACATGGTGGTGACCAAAGTTGCCAAAACGTGTTTATTTCTGCTGAAAAACACGTTTTGACAATTTCAGCACACTGGGGTTAAGGGCTGACTCAGTTTGCTCTTCTGAGCCAGGCAGTTACACTGTGATTCTAAGGGCTGAGAAAACGCGTTTATTTCGGGCTGAAAAACACGTTTTGAAAACTGTGCTGTTCCTGCCCTATAACTTACATGGTGGTGACCAAAGTTGCCAAAACGTGTTTATTTCTGCTGAAAAACACGTTTTGACAATTTCAGCACACTGGGGTTAAGGGCTGACTCAGTTTGCTCTTCTGAGCCAGGCAGTTACACTGTGATTCTAAGGGCTGAGAAAACGCGTTTATTTCGGGCTGAAAAACACGTTTTGAAAACTGTGCTGTTCCTGCCCTATAACTTACATGGTGGTGACCAAAGTTGCCAAAACGTGTTTATTTCTGCTGAAAAACACGTTTTGACAATTTCAGCACACTGGGGTTAAGGGCTGACTCAGTTTGCTCTTCTGAGCCAGGCAGTTACACTGTGATTCTAAGGGCTGAGAAAACGCGTTTATTTCGGGCTGAAAAACACGTTTTGAAAACTGTGCTGTTCCTGCCCTATAACTTACATGGTGGTGACCAAAGTTGCCAAAACGTGTTTATTTCTGCTGAAAAACACGTTTTGACAATTTCAGCACACTGGGGTTAAGGGCTGACTCAGTGTGCTCTTCTGAGACAGGCAGTTACACTGCGTTTCTAAGAGCTGAGAAAACGCGTTTATTTCGGGCTGAAAAACACGTTTTTAAAACTGTGCTGTTCCTGCCCTATAACTTACATGGTGGTGACCAAAGTTGCCAAAACGTGTTTATTTCTGCTGAAAAACACGTTTTGACAATTTCAGCACACTGGGGTTAAGGGCTGACTCAGTGTGCTCTTCTGAGACAGGCAGTTACACTGCGATTCTAAGAGCTGAGAAAACGCGTTTATTTCGGGCTGAAAAACACGTTTTGAAAACTGTGCTGTTCCTGCCCTATAACTTACATGGTGGTGACCAAAGTTGCCAAAACGTGTTTATTTCTGCTGAAAAACACGTTTTGACAATTTCAGCACACTGGGGTTAAGGGCTGATTCAGTTTGCTCTTCTGAGCCAGGCAGTTACACTGTGATTCTAAGGGCTGAGAAAACGCGTTTATTTCGGGCTGAAAAACACGTTTTGAAAACTGTGCTGTTTATGCCCTATAACTTACATGGTGGTGACCAAAGTTGCCAAAATGTGTTTATTTCTGCTGTAAAACACGTTTTGACAATTTCAGCACACTGGGGTTAAGGGCTGACTCAGTGTGCTCTTCTGAGACAGGCAGTTACACTGTGATTCTAAGGGCTGAGAAAACGCGTTTATTTCGGGCTGAAAAACACGTTTTGAAAACTGTGCTGTTCCTGCCCTATAAGTTACATGGTGGTGACCAAAGTTGCCAAAACGTGTTTATTTCTGCTGTAAAACACGTTTTGACAATTTCAGCACACTGGGGTTAAGGGCTGACTCACTGTGCTCTTCTGAGACAGGCAGTTACACTGCGATTCTAAGAGCTGAGAAAACGCGTTTATTTCGGGCTGAAAAACACGTTTTGAAAACTGTGCTGTTCATGCCATATAACTTACATGGTGGTGACCAAAGTTGCCAAAACGTGTTTATTTCTGCTGTAAAACACGTTTTGACAATTTCAGCACACTGGGGTTAAGGGCTGACTCACTGTGCTCTTCTGAGCCAGGCAGTTACACTGCGATTCTAAGGGCTGAGAAAACGCGTTTATTTCGTCTGAAAAACACGTTTTGAAAACTGTGCTGTTCATGCCATATAACTTACATGGTGGTGACCAAAGTTGCCAAAACGTGTTTATTTCTGCTGTAAAACACGTTTTGACAATTTCAGCACACTGGGGTTAAGGGCTGACTCACTGTGCTCTTCTGAGACAGGCAGTTACACTGCGATTCTAAGAGCTGAGAAAACGCGTTTATTTCGGGCTGAAAAACACGTTTTGAAAACTGTGCTGTTCCTGCCATATAACTTACATGGTGGTGACCAAAGTTGCCAAAACGTGTTTATTTCTGCTGAAAAACACGTTTTGACAATTTCAGCACACTGGGGTTAAGGGCTGACTCACTGTGCTCTTCTGAGACAGGCAGTTACACTGTGATTCTAAGGGCTGAGAAAACGCGTTTATTTCGGGCTGAAAAACACGTTTTGAAAACTGTGCTGTTCCTGCCCTATAAGTTACATGGTGCTGACCAAAGTTGCCAAAACGTGTTTATTTCTGCTGTAAAACACGTTTTGACAATTTCAGCACACTGGGGTTAAGGGCTGACTCAGTGTGCTCTTCTGAGACAGGCAGTTACACTGCGATTCTAAGAGCTGAGAAAACGCGTTTATTTCGGGCTGAAAAACACGTTTTGAAAACTGTGCTGTTCCTGCCCTATAACTTACATGGTGGTGACCAAAGTTGCCAAAACGTGTTTATTTCTGCTGAAAAACACGTTTTGACAATTTCAGCACACTGGGGTTAAGGGCTGACTCAGTGTGCTCTTCTGAGCCAGGCAGTTACACTGTGATTCTAAGGGCTGAGAAAACGCGTTGATTTCCAGCTGAAAAACACGTTTTGAAAACTGTGCTGTTCCTGCCATATAACTTACATGGTGGTGACAAAAGTTGCCAAAACGTGTTTATTTCTGCTGAAAAACACGTTTTGACAATTTCAGCACACTGGGGTTAAGGGCTGACTCACTGTGCTCTTCTGAGACAGGCAGTTACACTGTGATTCTAAGGGCAGAGAAAACGCGTTTATTTCGGGCTGAAAAACACGTTTTGAAAACTGTGCTGTTCCTGCCATATAACTTACCTGGTGGTGACCAAAGTTGCCAAAACGTGTTTATTTCTGCTGAAAAACACGTTTTGACAATTTCAGCACACTGGGGTTAAGGGCTGACTCACTGTGCTCTTCTGAGACAGGCAGTTACACTGTGATTCTAAGGGCTGAGAAAACGCGTTTATTTCGGGCTGAAAAACACGTTTTGAAAACTGTGCTGTTCCTGCCATATAACTTACATGGTGGTGACCAAAGTTGCCAAAACGTGTTTATTTCTGCTGAAAAACACGTTTTGACAATTTCAGCACACTGGGGTTAAGGGCTGACTCAGTGTGCTCTTCTGAGCCAGGCAGTTACACTGTGATTCTAAGGGCTGAGAAAACGCGTTTATTTCGGGCTGAAAAACACGTTTTGAAAACTGTGCTGTTCCTGCCCTATAAGTTACATGGTGCTGACCAAAGTTGCCAAAACGTGTTTATTTCTGCTGTAAAACACGTTTTGACAATTTCAGCACACTGGGGTTAAGGGCTGACTCAGTGTGCTCTTCTGAGACAGGCAGTTACACTGCGATTCTAAGAGCTGAGAAAACGCGTTTATTTCGGGCTGAAAAACACGTTTTGAAAACTGTGCTGTTCCTGCCATATAACTTACATGGTGGTGACCAAAGTTGCCAAAACGTGTTTATTTCTGCTGAAAAACACGTTTTGACAATTTCAGCACACTGGGGTTAAGGGCTGACTCAGTGTGCTCTTCTGAGACAGGCATTTACACTGCGATTCTAAGAGCTGAGAAAACGCGTTTATTTCGGGCTGAAAAACACGTTTTGAAAACTGTGCTGTTCCTGCCCTATAACTTACATGGTGGTGACCAAAGTTGCCAAAACGTGTTTATTTCTGCTGAAAAACACGTTTTGACAATTTCAGCACACTGGGGTTAAGGGCTGACTCAGTGTGCTCTTCTGAGACAGGCAGTTACACTGCGATTCTAAGAGCTGAGAAAACGCGTTTATTTCGGGCTGAAAAACACGTTTTGAAAACTGTGCTGTTCCTGCCCTATAACTTACATGGTGGTGACCAAAGTTGCCAAAACGTGTTTATTTCTGCTGAAAAAAACGTTTTGACAATTTCAGCACACTGGGGTTAAGGGCTGACTCAGTTTGCTCTTCTGAGCCAGGCAGTTACACTGTGATTCTAAGGGCTGAGAAAACGCGTTTATTTCGGGCTGAAAAACACGTTTTGAAAACTGTGCTGTTTATGCCCTATAACTTACATGGTGGTGACCAAAGTTGCCAAAACGTGTTTATTTCTGCTGTAAAACACGTTTTGACAATTTCAGCACACTGGGGTTAAGGGCTGACTCAGTGTGCTCTTCTGAGACAGGCAGTTACACTGCGATTCTAAGAGCTGAGAAAACGCGTTTATTTCGGGCTGAAAAACACGTTTTGAAAACTGTGCTGTTCCTGCCCTATAACTTACATGGTGGTGACCAAAGTTGCCAAAACGTGTTTATTTCTGCTGAAAAACACGTTTTGACAATTTCAGCACACTGGGGTTAAGGGCTGACTCAGTGTGCTCTTCTGAGACAGGCAGTTACACTGCGATTCTAAGAGCTGAGAAAACGCGTTTATTTCGGGCTGAAAAACACGTTTTGAAAACTGTGCTGTTCCTGCCCTATAACTTACATGGTGGTGACCAAAGTTGCCAAAACGTGTTTATTTCTGCTGAAAAACACGTTTTGACAATTTCAGCACACTGGGGTTAAGGGCTGACTCAGTGTGCTCTTCTGAGACAGGCAGTTACACTGCGATTCTAAGAGCTGAGAAAAAGCGTTTATTTCGGGCTGAAAAACACGTTTTGAAAACTGTGCTGTTCCTGCCCTATAACTTACATGGTGGTGACCAAAGTTGCCAAAACGTGTTTATTTCTGCTGAAAAACACGTTTTGACAATTTCAGCACACTGGGGTTAAGGGCTGACTCAGTGTGCTCTTCTGAGACAGGCAGTTACACTGCGATTCTAAGAGCTGAGAAAACGCGTTTATTTCGGGCTGAAAAACACGTTTTGAAAACTGTGCTGTTCCTGCCCTATAACTTACATGGTGGTGACCAAAGTTGCCAAAACGTGTTTATTTCTGCTGAAAAACACGTTTTGACAATTTCAGCACACTGGGGTTAAGGGCTGACTCAGTGTGCTCTTCTGAGCCAGGCAGTTACACTGTGATTCTAAGGGCTGAGAAAACGCGTTGATTTCCAGCTGAAAAACACGTTTTGAAAACTGTGCTGTTCCTGCCATATAACTTACATGGTGGTGACAAAAGTTGCCAAAACGTGTTTATTTCTGCTGAAAAACACGTTTTGACAATTTCAGCACACTGGGGTTAAGGGCTGACTCACTGTGCTCTTCTGAGACAGGCAGTTACACTGTGATTCTAAGGGCAGAGAAAACGCGTTTATTTCGGGCTGAAAAACACGTTTTGAAAACTGTGCTGTTCCTGCCATATAACTTACCTGGTGGTGACCAAAGTTGCCAAAACGTGTTTATTTCTGCTGAAAAACACGTTTTGACAATTTCAGCACACTGGGGTTAAGGGCTGACTCACTGTGCTCTTCTGAGACAGGCAGTTACACTGTGATTCTAAGGGCTGAGAAAACGCGTTTATTTTGGGCTGAAAAACACGTTTTGAAAACTGTGCTGTTCCTGCCATATAACTTACATGGTGGTGACCAAAGTTGCCAAAACGTGTTTATTTCTGCTGAAAAACACGTTTTGACAATTTCAGCACACTGGGGTTAAGGGCTGACTCAGTGTGCTCTTCTGAGCCAGGCAGTTACACTGTGATTCTAAGGGCTGAGAAAACGCGTTTATTTCGGGCTGAAAAACACGTTTTGAAAACTGTGCTGTTCCTGCCCTATAAGTTACATGGTGCTGACCAAAGTTGCCAAAACGTGTTTATTTCTGCTGTAAAACACGTTTTGACAATTTCAGCACACTGGGGTTAAGGGCTGACTCAGTGTGCTCTTCTGAGACAGGCAGTTACACTGCGATTCTAAGAGCTGAGAAAACGCGTTTATTTCGGGCTGAAAAACACGTTTTGAAAACTGTGCTGTTCCTGCCATATAACTTACATGGTGGTGACCAAAGTTGCCAAAACGTGTTTATTTCTGCTGAAAAACACGTTTTGACAATTTCAGCACACTGGGGTTAAGGGCTGACTCAGTGTGCTCTTCTGAGACAGGCATTTACACTGCGATTCTAAGAGCTGAGAAAACGCGTTTATTTCGGGCTGAAAAACACGTTTTGAAAACTGTGCTGTTCCTGCCCTATAACTTACATGGTGGTGACCAAAGTTGCCAAAACGTGTTTATTTCTGCTGAAAAACACGTTTTGACAATTTCAGCACACTGGGGTTAAGGGCTGACTCAGTGTGCTCTTCTGAGACAGGCAGTTACACTGCGATTCTAAGAGCTGAGAAAACGCGTTTATTTCGGGCTGAAAAACACGTTTTGAAAACTGTGCTGTTCCTGCCCTATAACTTACATGGTGGTGACCAAAGTTGCCAAAACGTGTTTATTTCTGCTGAAAAACACGTTTTGACAATTTCAGCACACTGGGGTTAAGGGCTGACTCAGTTTGCTCTTCTGAGCCAGGCAGTTACACTGTGATTCTAAGGGCTGAGAAAACGCGTTTATTTCGGGCTGAAAAACACGTTTTGAAAACTGTGCTGTTTATGCCCTATAACTTACATGGTGGTGACCAAAGTTGCCAAAACGTGTTTATTTCTGCTGTAAAACACGTTTTGACAATTTCAGCACACTGGGGTTAAGGGCTGACTCAGTGTGCTCTTCTGAGACAGGCAGTTACACTGCGATTCTAAGAGCTGAGAAAACGCGTTTATTTCGGGCTGAAAAACACGTTTTGAAAACTGTGCTGTTCCTGCCCTATAACTTACATGGTGGTGACCAAAGTTGCCAAAACGTGTTTATTTCTGCTGAAAAACACGTTTTGACAATTTCAGCACACTGGGGTTAAGGGCTGACTCAGTGTGCTCTTCTGAGACAGGCAGTTACACTGCGATTCTAAGAGCTGAGAAAACGCGTTTATTTCGGGCTGAAAAACACGTTTTGAAAACTGTGCTGTTCCTGCCCTATAACTTACATGGTGGTGACCAAAGTTGCCAAAACGTGTTTATTTCTGCTGAAAAACACGTTTTGACAATTTCAGCACACTGGGGTTAAGGGCTGACTCAGTGTGCTCTTCTGAGACAGGCAGTTACACTGCGATTCTAAGAGCTGAGAAAACGCGTTTATTTCGGGCTGAAAAACACGTTTTGAAAACTGTGCTGTTCCTGCCCTATAACTTACATGGTGGTGACCAAAGTTGCCAAAACGTGTTTATTTCTGCTGAAAAACACGTTTTGACAATTTCAGCACACTGGGGTTAAGGGCTGACTCAGTGTGCTCTTCTGAGACAGGCAGTTACACTGCGATTCTAAGAGCTGAGAAAACGCGTTTATTTCGGGCTGAAAAACACGTTTTGAAAACTGTGCTCTTCCTGCCCTATAACTTACATGGTGGTGACCAAAGTTGCCAAAACGTGTTTATTTCTGCTGAAAAACACGTTTTGACAATTTCAGCACACTGGGGTTAAGGGCTGACTCAGTGTGCTCTTCTGAGACAGGCAGTTACACTGCGATTCTAAGAGCTGAGAAAACGCGTTTATTTCGGGCTGAAAAACACGTTTTGAAAACTGTGCTGTTCCTGCCCTATAACTTACATGGTGGTGACCAAAGTTGCCAAAACGTGTTTATTTCTGCTGTAAAACACGTTTTGACAATTTCAGCACACTGGGGTTAAGGGCTGACTCAGTGTGCTCTTCTGAGACAGGCAGTTACACTGCGATTCTAAGAGCTGAGAAAACGCGTTTATTTCGGGCTGAAAAACACGTTTTGAAAACTGTGCTGTTCCTGCCCTATAACTTACATGGTGGTGACCAAAGTTGCCAAAACGTGTTTATTTCTGCTGAAAAACACGTTTTGACAATTTCAGCACACTGGGGTTAAGGGCTGACTCAGTTTGCTCTTCTGAGCCAGGCATTTACACTGTGATTCTAAGGGCTGAGAAAACGCGTTTATTTCGGGCTGAAAAACACGTTTTGAAAACTGTGCTGTTCCTGCCCTTTAACTTACATGGTGGTGACCAAAGTTGCCAAAACGTGTTTATTACTGCTGTAAAACACGTTTTGACAATTTCAGCACACTGGGGTTAAGGGCTGACTCAGTGTGCTCTTCTGAGCCAGGCAGTTACACTGTGATTCTAAGGGCTGAGAAAACGCGTTTATTTCGGGCTGAAAAACACGTTTTGAAAACTGTGCTGTTCCTGCCCTATAACTTACATGGTGGTGACCAAAGTTGCCAAAACGTGTTTATTTCTGCTGTAAAACACGTTTTGACAATTTCAGCACACTGGGGTTAAGGGCTGACTCAGTTTGCTCTTCTGAGCCAGGCAGTTACACTGTGATTCTAAGGGCTGAGAAAACGCGTTTATTTCGGGCTGAAAAACACGTTTTGAAAACTGTGCTGTTCCTGCCCTATAACTTACATGGTGGTGACCAAAGTTGCCAAAACGTGTTTATTTCTGCTGAAAAACACGTTTTGACAATTTCAGCACACTGGGGTTAAGGGCTGACTCAGTTTGCTCTTCTGAGCCAGGCAGTTACACTGTGATTCTAAGGGCTGAGAAAACGCGTTTATTTCGGGCTGAAAAACACGTTTTGAAAACTGTGCTGTTCCTGCCCTATAACTTACATGGTGGTGACCAAAGTTGCCAAAACGTGTTTATTTCTGCTGAAAAACACGTTTTGACAATTTCAGCACACTGGGGTTAAGGGCTGACTCAGTGTGCTCTTCTGAGACAGGCAGTTACACTGCGTTTCTAAGAGCTGAGAAAACGCGTTTATTTCGGGCTGAAAAACACGTTTTTAAAACTGTGCTGTTCCTGCCCTATAACTTACATGGTGGTGACCAAAGTTGCCAAAACGTGTTTATTTCTGCTGAAAAACACGTTTTGACAATTTCAGCACACTGGGGTTAAGGGCTGACTCAGTGTGCTCTTCTGAGACAGGCAGTTACACTGCGATTCTAAGAGCTGAGAAAACGCGTTTATTTCGGGCTGAAAAACACGTTTTGAAAACTGTGCTGTTCCTGCCCTATAACTTACATGGTGGTGACCAAAGTTGCCAAAACGTGTTTATTTCTGCTGAAAAACACGTTTTGACAATTTCAGCACACTGGGGTTAAGGGCTGATTCAGTTTGCTCTTCTGAGCCAGGCAGTTACACTGTGATTCTAAGGGCTGAGAAAACGCGTTTATTTCGGGCTGAAAAACACGTTTTGAAAACTGTGCTGTTTATGCCCTATAACTTACATGGTGGTGACCAAAGTTGCCAAAACGTGTTTATTTCTGCTGTAAAACACGTTTTGACAATTTCAGCACACTGGGGTTAAGGGCTGACTCACTGTGCTCTTCTGAGACAGGCAGTTACACTGCGATTCTAAGAGCTGAGAAAACGCGTTTATTTCGGGCTGAAAAACACGTTTTGAAAACTGTGCTGTTCATGCCATATAACTTACATGGTGGTGACCAAAGTTGCCAAAACGTGTTTATTTCTGCTGTAAAACACGTTTTGACAATTTCAGCACACTGGGGTTAAGGGCTGACTCACTGTGCTCTTCTGAGACAGGCAGTTACACTGCGATTCTAAGAGCTGAGAAAACGCGTTTATTTCGGGCTGAAAAACACGTTTTGAAAACTGTGCTGTTCCTGCCATATAACTTACATGGTGGTGACCAAAGTTGCCAAAACGTGTTTATTTCTGCTGAAAAACACGTTTTGACAATTTCAGCACACTGGGGTTAAGGGCTGACTCACTGTGCTCTTCTGAGACAGGCAGTTACACTGTGATTCTAAGGGCTGAGAAAACGCGTTTATTTCGGGCTGAAAAACACGTTTTGAAAACTGTGCTGTTCCTGCCCTATAAGTTACATGGTGCTGACCAAAGTTGCCAAAACGTGTTTATTTCTGCTGTAAAACACGTTTTGACAATTTCAGCACACTGGGGTTAAGGGCTGACTCAGTGTGCTCTTCTGAGACAGGCAGTTACACTGCGATTCTAAGAGCTGAGAAAACGCGTTTATTTCGGGCTGAAAAACACGTTTTGAAAACTGTGCTGTTCCTGCCCTATAACTTACATGGTGGTGACCAAAGTTGCCAAAACGTGTTTATTTCTGCTGAAAAACACGTTTTGACAATTTCAGCACACTGGGGTTAAGGGCTGACTCAGTGTGCTCTTCTGAGCCAGGCAGTTACACTGTGATTCTAAGGGCTGAGAAAACGCGTTGATTTCCAGCTGAAAAACACGTTTTGAAAACTGTGCTGTTCCTGCCATATAACTTACATGGTGGTGACAAAAGTTGCCAAAACGTGTTTATTTCTGCTGAAAAACACGTTTTGACAATTTCAGCACACTGGGGTTAAGGGCTGACTCACTGTGCTCTTCTGAGACAGGCAGTTACACTGTGATTCTAAGGGCAGAGAAAACGCGTTTATTTCGGGCTGAAAAACACGTTTTGAAAACTGTGCTGTTCCTGCCATATAACTTACCTGGTGGTGACCAAAGTTGCCAAAACGTGTTTATTTCTGCTGAAAAACACGTTTTGACAATTTCAGCACACTGGGGTTAAGGGCTGACTCACTGTGCTCTTCTGAGACAGGCAGTTACACTGTGATTCTAAGGGCTGAGAAAACGCGTTTATTTCGGGCTGAAAAACACGTTTTGAAAACTGTGCTGTTCCTGCCATATAACTTACATGGTGGTGACCAAAGTTGCCAAAACGTGTTTATTTCTGCTGAAAAACACGTTTTGACAATTTCAGCACACTGGGGTTAAGGGCTGACTCAGTGTGCTCTTCTGAGCCAGGCAGTTACACTGTGATTCTAAGGGCTGAGAAAACGCGTTTATTTCGGGCTGAAAAACACGTTTTGAAAACTGTGCTGTTCCTGCCCTATAAGTTACATGGTGCTGACCAAAGTTGCCAAAACGTGTTTATTTCTGCTGTAAAACACGTTTTGACAATTTCAGCACACTGGGGTTAAGGGCTGACTCAGTGTGCTCTTCTGAGACAGGCAGTTACACTGCGATTCTAAGAGCTGAGAAAACGCGTTTATTTCGGGCTGAAAAACACGTTTTGAAAACTGTGCTGTTCCTGCCATATAACTTACATGGTGGTGACCAAAGTTGCCAAAACGTGTTTATTTCTGCTGAAAAACACGTTTTGACAATTTCAGCACACTGGGGTTAAGGGCTGACTCAGTGTGCTCTTCTGAGACAGGCATTTACACTGCGATTCTAAGAGCTGAGAAAACGCGTTTATTTCGGGCTGAAAAACACGTTTTGAAAACTGTGCTGTTCCTGCCCTATAACTTACATGGTGGTGACCAAAGTTGCCAAAACGTGTTTATTTCTGCTGAAAAACACGTTTTGACAATTTCAGCACACTGGGGTTAAGGGCTGACTCAGTGTGCTCTTCTGAGACAGGCAGTTACACTGCGATTCTAAGAGCTGAGAAAACGCGTTTATTTCGGGCTGAAAAACACGTTTTGAAAACTGTGCTGTTCCTGCCCTATAACTTACATGGTGGTGACCAAAGTTGCCAAAACGTGTTTATTTCTGCTGAAAAACACGTTTTGACAATTTCAGCACACTGGGGTTAAGGGCTGACTCAGTTTGCTCTTCTGAGCCAGGCATTTACACTGTGATTCTAAGGGCTGAGAAAACGCGTTTATTTCGGGCTGAAAAACACGTTTTGAAAACTGTGCTGTTCCTGCCCTTTAACTTACATGGTGGTGACCAAAGTTGCCAAAACGTGTTTATTTCTGCTGTAAAACACGTTTTGACAATTTCAGCACACTGGGGTTAAGGGCTGACTCAGTGTGCTCTTCTGAGCCAGGCAGTTACACTGTGATTCTAAGGGCTGAGAAAACGCGTTTATTTCGGGCTGAAAAACACGTTTTGAAAACTGTGCTGTTCCTGCCCTATAACTTACATGGTGGTGACCAAAGTTGCCAAAACGTGTTTATTTCTGCTGAAAAACACGTTTTGACAATTTCAGCACACTGGGGTTAAGGGCTGACTCAGTTTGCTCTTCTGAGCCAGGCAGTTACACTGTGATTCTAAGGGCTGAGAAAACGCGTTTATTTCGGGCTGAAAAACACGTTTTGAAAACTGTGCTGTTCCTGCCCTATAACTTACATGGTGGTGACCAAAGTTGCCAAAACGTGTTTATTTCTGCTGAAAAACACGTTTTGACAATTTCAGCACACTGGGGTTAAGGGCTGACTCAGTTTGCTCTTCTGAGCCAGGCATTTACACTGTGATTCTAAGGGCTGAGAAAACGCGTTTATTTCGGGCTGAAAAACACGTTTTGAAAACTGTGCTGTTCCTGCCCTTTAACTTACATGGTGGTGACCAAAGTTGCCAAAACGTGTTTATTTCTGCTGTAAAACACGTTTTGACAATTTCAGCACACTGGGGTTAAGGGCTGACTCAGTGTGCTCTTCTGAGCCAGGCAGTTACACTGTGATTCTAAGGGCTGAGAAAACGCGTTTATTTCGGGCTGAAAAACACGTTTTGAAAACTGTGCTGTTCCTGCCCTATAACTTACATGGTGGTGACCAAAGTTGCCAAAACGTGTTTATTTCTGCTGAAAAACACGTTTTGACAATTTCAGCACACTGGGGTTAAGGGCTGACTCAGTGTGCTCTTCTGAGACAGGCAGTTACACTGCGTTTCTAAGAGCTGAGAAAACGCGTTTATTTCGGGCTGAAAAACACGTTTTTAAAACTGTGCTGTTCCTGCCCTATAACTTACATGGTGGTGACCAAAGTTGCCAAAACGTGTTTATTTCTGCTGAAAAACACGTTTTGACAATTTCAGCACACTGGGGTTAAGGGCTGACTCAGTGTGCTCTTCTGAGACAGGCAGTTACACTGCGATTCTAAGAGCTGAGAAAACGCGTTTATTTCGGGCTGAAAAACACGTTTTGAAAACTGTGCTGTTCCTGCCCTATAACTTACATGGTGGTGACCAAAGTTGCCAAAACGTGTTTATTTCTGCTGAAAAACACGTTTTGACAATTTCAGCACACTGGGGTTAAGGGCTGATTCAGTTTGCTCTTCTGAGCCAGGCAGTTACACTGTGATTCTAAGGGCTGAGAAAACGCGTTTATTTCGGGCTGAAAAACACGTTTTGAAAACTGTGCTGTTTATGCCCTATAACTTACATGGTGGTGACCAAAGTTGCCAAAATGTGTTTATTTCTGCTGTAAAACACGTTTTGACAATTTCAGCACACTGGGGTTAAGGGCTGACTCAGTGTGCTCTTCTGAGACAGGCAGTTACACTGTGATTCTAAGGGCTGAGAAAACGCGTTTATTTCGGGCTGAAAAACACGTTTTGAAAACTGTGCTGTTCCTGCCCTATAAGTTACATGGTGGTGACCAAAGTTGCCAAAACGTGTTTATTTCTGCTGTAAAACACGTTTTGACAATTTCAGCACACTGGGGTTAAGGGCTGACTCACTGTGCTCTTCTGAGACAGGCAGTTACACTGCGATTCTAAGAGCTGAGAAAACGCGTTTATTTCGGGCTGAAAAACACGTTTTGAAAACTGTGCTGTTCATGCCATCTAACTTACATGGTGGTGACCAAAGTTGCCAAAACGTGTTTATTTCTGCTGTAAAACACGTTTTGACAATTTCAGCACACTGGGGTTAAGGGCTGACTCACTGTGCTCTTCTGAGACAGGCAGTTACACTGCGATTCTAAGAGCTGAGAAAACGCGTTTATTTCGGGCTGAAAAACACGTTTTGAAAACTGTGCTGTTCCTGCCATATAACTTACATGGTGGTGACCAAAGTTGCCAAAACGTGTTTATTTCTGCTGAAAAACACGTTTTGACAATTTCAGCACACTGGGGTTAAGGGCTGACTCACTGTGCTCTTCTGAGACAGGCAGTTACACTGTGATTCTAAGGGCTGAGAAAACGCGTTTATTTCGGGCTGAAAAACACGTTTTGAAAACTGTGCTGTTCCTGCCCTATAAGTTACATGGTGCTGACCAAAGTTGCCAAAACGTGTTTATTTCTGCTGTAAAACACGTTTTGACAATTTCAGCACACTGGGGTTAAGGGCTGACTCAGTGTGCTCTTCTGAGACAGGCAGTTACACTGCGATTCTAAGAGCTGAGAAAACGCGTTTATTTCGGGCTGAAAAACACGTTTTGAAAACTGTGCTGTTCCTGCCCTATAACTTACATGGTGGTGACCAAAGTTGCCAAAACGTGTTTATTTCTGCTGAAAAACACGTTTTGACAATTTCAGCACACTGGGGTTAAGGGCTGACTCAGTGTGCTCTTCTGAGCCAGGCAGTTACACTGTGATTCTAAGGGCTGAGAAAACGCGTTGATTTCCAGCTGAAAAACACGTTTTGAAAACTGTGCTGTTCCTGCCATATAACTTACATGGTGGTGACAAAAGTTGCCAAAACGTGTTTATTTCTGCTGAAAAACACGTTTTGACAATTTCAGCACACTGGGGTTAAGGGCTGACTCACTGTGCTCTTCTGAGACAGGCAGTTACACTGTGATTCTAAGGGCAGAGAAAACGCGTTTATTTCGGGCTGAAAAACACGTTTTGAAAACTGTGCTGTTCCTGCCATATAACTTACCTGGTGGTGACCAAAGTTGCCAAAACGTGTTTATTTCTGCTGAAAAACACGTTTTGACAATTTCAGCACACTGGGGTTAAGGGCTGACTCACTGTGCTCTTCTGAGACAGGCAGTTACACTGTGATTCTAAGGGCTGAGAAAACGCGTTTATTTCGGGCTGAAAAACACGTTTTGAAAACTGTGCTGTTCCTGCCATATAACTTACATGGTGGTGACCAAAGTTGCCAAAACGTGTTTATTTCTGCTGAAAAACACGTTTTGACAATTTCAGCACACTGGGGTTAAGGGCTGACTCAGTGTGCTCTTCTGAGCCAGGCAGTTACACTGTGATTCTAAGGGCTGAGAAAACGCGTTTATTTCGGGCTGAAAAACACGTTTTGAAAACTGTGCTGTTCCTGCCCTATAAGTTACATGGTGCTGACCAAAGTTGCCAAAACGTGTTTATTTCTGCTGTAAAACACGTTTTGACAATTTCAGCACACTGGGGTTAAGGGCTGACTCAGTGTGCTCTTCTGAGACAGGCAGTTACACTGCGATTCTAAGAGCTGAGAAAACGCGTTTATTTCGGGCTGAAAAACACGTTTTGAAAACTGTGCTGTTCCTGCCATATAACTTACATGGTGGTGACCAAAGTTGCCAAAACGTGTTTATTTCTGCTGAAAAACACGTTTTGACAATTTCAGCACACTGGGGTTAAGGGCTGACTCAGTGTGCTCTTCTGAGACAGGCATTTACACTGCGATTCTAAGAGCTGAGAAAACGCGTTTATTTCGGGCTGAAAAACACGTTTTGAAAACTGTGCTGTTCCTGCCCTATAACTTACATGGTGGTGACCAAAGTTGCCAAAACGTGTTTATTTCTGCTGAAAAACACGTTTTGACAATTTCAGCACACTGGGGTTAAGGGCTGACTCAGTGTGCTCTTCTGAGACAGGCAGTTACACTGCGATTCTAAGAGCTGAGAAAACGCGTTTATTTCGGGCTGAAAAACACGTTTTGAAAACTGTGCTGTTTATGCCCTATAACTTACATGGTGGTGACCAAAGTTGCCAAAACGTGTTTATTTCTGCTGTAAAACACGTTTTGACAATTTCAGCACACTGGGGTTAAGGGCTGACTCAGTGTGCTCTTCTGAGACAGGCAGTTACACTGCGATTCTAAGAGCTGAGAAAACGCGTTTATTTCGGGCTGAAAAACACGTTTTGAAAACTGTGCTGTTCCTGCCCTATAACTTACATGGTGGTGACCAAAGTTGCCAAAACGTGTTTATTTCTGCTGAAAAACACGTTTTGACAATTTCAGCACACTGGGGTTAAGGGCTGACTCAGTGTGCTCTTCTGAGACAGGCAGTTACACTGCGATTCTAAGAGCTGAGAAAACGCGTTTATTTCGGGCTGAAAAACACGTTTTGAAAACTGTGCTGTTCCTGCCCTATAACTTACATGGTGGTGACCAAAGTTGCCAAAACGTGTTTATTTCTGCTGAAAAACACGTTTTGACAATTTCAGCACACTGGGGTTAAGGGCTGACTCAGTGTGCTCTTCTGAGACAGGCAGTTACACTGCGATTCTAAGAGCTGAGAAAACGCGTTTATTTCGGGCTGAAAAACACGTTTTGAAAACTGTGCTGTTCCTGCCCTATAACTTACATGGTGGTGACCAAAGTTGCCAAAACGTGTTTATTTCTGCTGAAAAACACGTTTTGACAATTTCAGCACACTGGGGTTAAGGGCTGACTCAGTGTGCTCTTCTGAGACAGGCAGTTACACTGCGATTCTAAGAGCTGAGAAAACGCGTTTATTTCGGGCTGAAAAACACGTTTTGAAAACTGTGCTGTTCCTGCCCTATAACTTACATGGTGGTGACCAAAGTTGCCAAAACGTGTTTATTTCTGCTGTAAAACACGTTTTGACAATTTCAGCACACTGGGGTTAAGGGCTGACTCAGTGTGCTCTTCTGAGACAGGCAGTTACACTGCGATTCTAAGAGCTGAGAAAACGCGTTTATTTCGGGCTGAAAAACACGTTTTGAAAACTGTGCTGTTCCTGCCCTATAACTTACATGGTGGTGACCAAAGTTGCCAAAACGTGTTTATTTCTGCTGAAAAACACGTTTTGACAATTTCAGCACACTGGGGTTAAGGGCTGACTCAGTTTGCTCTTCTGAGCCAGGCATTTACACTGTGATTCTAAGGGCTGAGAAAACGCGTTTATTTCGGGCTGAAAAACACGTTTTGAAAACTGTGCTGTTCCTGCCCTTTAACTTACATGGTGGTGACCAAAGTTGCCAAAACGTGTTTATTTCTGCTGTAAAACACGTTTTGACAATTTCAGCACACTGGGGTTAAGGGCTGACTCAGTGTGCTCTTCTGAGCCAGGCAGTTACACTGTGATTCTAAGGGCTGAGAAAACGCGTTTATTTCGGGCTGAAAAACACGTTTTGAAAACTGTGCTGTTCCTGCCCTATAACTTACATGGTGGTGACCAAAGTTGCCAAAACGTGTTTATTTCTGCTGAAAAACACGTTTTGACAATTTCAGCACACTGGGGTTAAGGGCTGACTCAGTTTGCTCTTCTGAGCCAGGCAGTTACACTGTGATTCTAAGGGCTGAGAAAACGCGTTTATTTCGGGCTGAAAAACACGTTTTGAAAACTGTGCTGTTCCTGCCCTATAACTTACATGGTGGTGACCAAAGTTGCCAAAACGTGTTTATTTCTGCTGAAAAACACGTTTTGACAATTTCAGCACACTGGGGTTAAGGGCTGACTCAGTTTGCTCTTCTGAGCCAGGCAGTTACACTGTGATTCTAAGGGCTGAGAAAACGCGTTTATTTCGGGCTGAAAAACACGTTTTGAAAACTGTGCTGTTCCTGCCCTATAACTTACATGGTGGTGACCAAAGTTGCCAAAACGTGTTTATTTCTGCTGAAAAACACGTTTTGACAATTTCAGCACACTGGGGTTAAGGGCTGACTCAGTGTGCTCTTCTGAGACAGGCAGTTACACTGCGTTTCTAAGAGCTGAGAAAACGCGTTTATTTCGGGCTGAAAAACACGTTTTTAAAACTGTGCTGTTCCTGCCCTATAACTTACATGGTGGTGACCAAAGTTGCCAAAACGTGTTTATTTCTGCTGAAAAACACGTTTTGACAATTTCAGCACACTGGGGTTAAGGGCTGACTCAGTGTGCTCTTCTGAGACAGGCATTTACACTGCGATTCTAAGAGCTGAGAAAACGCGTTTATTTCTGCTGAAAAACACGTTTTGACAATTTCAGCACACTGGGGTTAAGGGCTGACTCAGTGTGCTCTTCTGAGACAGGCAGTTACACTGCGATTCTAAGAGCTGAGAAAACGCGTTTATTTCGGGCTGAAAAACACGTTTTGAAAACTGTGCTGTTCCTGCCCTATAACTTACATGGTGGTGACCAAAGTTGCCAAAACGTGTTTATTTCTGCTGTAAAACACGTTTTGACAATTTCAGCACACTGGGGTTAAGGGCTGACTCAGTGTGCTCTTCTGAGACAGGCAGTTACACTGCGATTCTAAGAGCTGAGAAAACGCGTTTATTTCGGGCTGAAAAACACGTTTTGAAAACTGTGCTGTTCCTGCCCTATAACTTACATGGTGGTGACCAAAGTTGCCAAAACGTGTTTATTTCTGCTGAAAAACACGTTTTGACAATTTCAGCACACTGGGGTTAAGGGCTGACTCAGTTTGCTCTTCTGAGCCAGGCATTTACACTGTGATTCTAAGGGCTGAGAAAACGCGTTTATTTCGGGCTGAAAAACACGTTTTGAAAACTGTGCTGTTCCTGCCCTTTAACTTACATGGTGGTGACCAAAGTTGCCAAAACGTGTTTATTTCTGCTGTAAAACACGTTTTGACAATTTCAGCACACTGGGGTTAAGGGCTGACTCAGTGTGCTCTTCTGAGCCAGGCAGTTACACTGTGATTCTAAGGGCTGAGAAAACGCGTTTATTTCGGGCTGAAAAACACGTTTTGAAAACTGTGCTGTTCCTGCCCTATAACTTACATGGTGGTGACCAAAGTTGCCAAAACGTGTTTATTTCTGCTGAAAAACACGTTTTGACAATTTCAGCACACTGGGGTTAAGGGCTGACTCAGTTTGCTCTTCTGAGCCAGGCAGTTACACTGTGATTCTAAGGGCTGAGAAAACGCGTTTATTTCGGGCTGAAAAACACGTTTTGAAAACTGTGCTGTTCCTGCCCTATAACTTACATGGTGGTGACCAAAGTTGCCAAAACGTGTTTATTTCTGCTGAAAAACACGTTTTGACAATTTCAGCACACTGGGGTTAAGGGCTGACTCAGTTTGCTCTTCTGAGCCAGGCAGTTACACTGTGATTCTAAGGGCTGAGAAAACGCGTTTATTTCGGGCTGAAAAACACGTTTTGAAAACTGTGCTGTTCCTGCCCTATAACTTACATGGTGGTGACCAAAGTTGCCAAAACGTGTTTATTTCTGCTGAAAAACACGTTTTGACAATTTCAGCACACTGGGGTTAAGGGCTGACTCAGTGTGCTCTTCTGAGACAGGCAGTTACACTGCGTTTCTAAGAGCTGAGAAAACGCGTTTATTTCGGGCTGAAAAACACGTTTTTAAAACTGTGCTGTTCCTGCCCTATAACTTACATGGTGGTGACCAAAGTTGCCAAAACGTGTTTATTTCTGCTGAAAAACACGTTTTGACAATTTCAGCACACTGGGGTTAAGGGCTGACTCAGTGTGCTCTTCTGAGACAGGCAGTTACACTGCGATTCTAAGAGCTGAGAAAACGCGTTTATTTCGGGCTGAAAAACACGTTTTGAAAACTGTGCTGTTCCTGCCCTATAACTTACATGGTGGTGACCAAAGTTGCCAAAACGTGTTTATTTCTGCTGAAAAACACGTTTTGACAATTTCAGCACACTGGGGTTAAGGGCTGACTCAGTGTGCTCTTCTGAGACAGGCAGTTACACTGCGATTCTAAGAGCTGAGAAAACGCGTTTATTTCGGGCTGAAAAACACGTTTTGAAAACTGTGCTGTTCCTGCCCTATAACTTACATGGTGGTGACCAAAGTTGCCAAAACGTGTTTATTTCTGCTGAAAAACACGTTTTGACAATTTCAGCACACTGGGGTTAAGGGCTGACTCAGTGTGCTCTTCTGAGACAGGCAGTTACACTGCGATTCTAAGAGCTGAGAAAACGCGTTTATTTCGGGCTGAAAAACACGTTTTGAAAACTGTGCTGTTCCTGCCCTATAACTTACATGGTGGTGACCAAAGTTGCCAAAACGTGTTTATTTCTGCTGTAAAACACGTTTTGACAATTTCAGCACACTGGGGTTAAGGGCTGACTCAGTGTGCTCTTCTGAGACAGGCAGTTACACTGCGATTCTAAGAGCTGAGAAAACGCGTTTATTTCGGGCTGAAAAACACGTTTTGAAAACTGTGCTGTTCCTGCCCTATAACTTACATGGTGGTGACCAAAGTTGCCAAAACGTGTTTATTTCTGCTGAAAAACACGTTTTGACAATTTCAGCACACTGGGGTTAAGGGCTGACTCAGTTTGCTCTTCTGAGCCAGGCATTTACACTGTGATTCTAAGGGCTGAGAAAACGCGTTTATTTCGGGCTGAAAAACACGTTTTGAAAACTGTGCTGTTCCTGCCCTTTAACTTACATGGTGGTGACCAAAGTTGCCAAAACGTGTTTATTTCTGCTGTAAAACACGTTTTGACAATTTCAGCACACTGGGGTTAAGGGCTGACTCAGTGTGCTCTTCTGAGCCAGGCAGTTACACTGTGATTCTAAGGGCTGAGAAAACGCGTTTATTTCGGGCTGAAAAACACGTTTTGAAAACTGTGCTGTTCCTGCCCTATAACTTACATGGTGGTGACCAAAGTTGCCAAAACGTGTTTATTTCTGCTGAAAAACACGTTTTGACAATTTCAGCACACTGGGGTTAAGGGCTGACTCAGTTTGCTCTTCTGAGCCAGGCAGTTACACTGTGATTCTAAGGGCTGAGAAAACGCGTTTATTTCGGGCTGAAAAACACGTTTTGAAAACTGTGCTGTTCCTGCCCTATAACTTACATGGTGGTGACCAAAGTTGCCAAAACGTGTTTATTTCTGCTGAAAAACACGTTTTGACAATTTCAGCACACTGGGGTTAAGGGCTGACTCAGTTTGCTCTTCTGAGCCAGGCAGTTACACTGTGATTCTAAGGGCTGAGAAAACGCGTTTATTTCGGGCTGAAAAACACGTTTTGAAAACTGTGCTGTTCCTGCCCTATAACTTACATGGTGGTGACCAAAGTTGCCAAAACGTGTTTATTTCTGCTGAAAAACACGTTTTGACAATTTCAGCACACTGGGGTTAAGGGCTGACTCAGTGTGCTCTTCTGAGACAGGCAGTTACACTGCGTTTCTAAGAGCTGAGAAAACGCGTTTATTTCGGGCTGAAAAACACGTTTTTAAAACTGTGCTGTTCCTGCCCTATAACTTACATGGTGGTGACCAAAGTTGCCAAAACGTGTTTATTTCTGCTGAAAAACACGTTTTGACAATTTCAGCACACTGGGGTTAAGGGCTGACTCAGTGTGCTCTTCTGAGACAGGCATTTACACTGCGATTCTAAGAGCTGAGAAAACGCGTTTATTTCTGCTGAAAAACACGTTTTGACAATTTCAGCACACTGGGGTTAAGGGCTGACTCAGTGTGCTCTTCTGAGACAGGCAGTTACACTGCGATTCTAAGAGCTGAGAAAACGCGTTTATTTCGGGCTGAAAAACACGTTTTGAAAACTGTGCTGTTCCTGCCCTATAACTTACATGGTGGTGACCAAAGTTGCCAAAACGTGTTTATTTCTGCTGTAAAACACGTTTTGACAATTTCAGCACACTGGGGTTAAGGGCTGACTCAGTGTGCTCTTCTGAGACAGGCAGTTACACTGCGATTCTAAGAGCTGAGAAAACGCGTTTATTTCGGGCTGAAAAACACGTTTTGAAAACTGTGCTGTTCCTGCCCTATAACTTACATGGTGGTGACCAAAGTTGCCAAAACGTGTTTATTTCTGCTGAAAAACACGTTTTGACAATTTCAGCACACTGGGGTTAAGGGCTGACTCAGTTTGCTCTTCTGAGCCAGGCATTTACACTGTGATTCTAAGGGCTGAGAAAACGCGTTTATTTCGGGCTGAAAAACACGTTTTGAAAACTGTGCTGTTCCTGCCCTTTAACTTACATGGTGGTGACCAAAGTTGCCAAAACGTGTTTATTTCTGCTGTAAAACACGTTTTGACAATTTCAGCACACTGGGGTTAAGGGCTGACTCAGTGTGCTCTTCTGAGCCAGGCAGTTACACTGTGATTCTAAGGGCTGAGAAAACGCGTTTATTTCGGGCTGAAAAACACGTTTTGAAAACTGTGCTGTTCCTGCCCTATAACTTACATGGTGGTGACCAAAGTTGCCAAAACGTGTTTATTTCTGCTGAAAAACACGTTTTGACAATTTCAGCACACTGGGGTTAAGGGCTGACTCAGTTTGCTCTTCTGAGCCAGGCAGTTACACTGTGATTCTAAGGGCTGAGAAAACGCGTTTATTTCGGGCTGAAAAACACGTTTTGAAAACTGTGCTGTTCCTGCCCTATAACTTACATGGTGGTGACCAAAGTTGCCAAAACGTGTTTATTTCTGCTGAAAAACACGTTTTGACAATTTCAGCACACTGGGGTTAAGGGCTGACTCAGTTTGCTCTTCTGAGCCAGGCAGTTACACTGTGATTCTAAGGGCTGAGAAAACGCGTTTATTTCGGGCTGAAAAACACGTTTTGAAAACTGTGCTGTTCCTGCCCTATAACTTACATGGTGGTGACCAAAGTTGCCAAAACGTGTTTATTTCTGCTGAAAAACACGTTTTGACAATTTCAGCACACTGGGGTTAAGGGCTGACTCAGTGTGCTCTTCTGAGACAGGCAGTTACACTGCGTTTCTAAGAGCTGAGAAAACGCGTTTATTTCGGGCTGAAAAACACGTTTTTAAAACTGTGCTGTTCCTGCCCTATAACTTACATGGTGGTGACCAAAGTTGCCAAAACGTGTTTATTTCTGCTGAAAAACACGTTTTGACAATTTCAGCACACTGGGGTTAAGGGCTGACTCAGTGTGCTCTTCTGAGACAGGCAGTTACACTGCGATTCTAAGAGCTGAGAAAACGCGTTTATTTCGGGCTGAAAAACACGTTTTGAAAACTGTGCTGTTCCTGCCCTATAACTTACATGGTGGTGACCAAAGTTGCCAAAACGTGTTTATTTCTGCTGAAAAACACGTTTTGACAATTTCAGCACACTGGGGTTAAGGGCTGATTCAGTTTGCTCTTCTGAGCCAGGCAGTTACACTGTGATTCTAAGGGCTGAGAAAACGCGTTTATTTCGGGCTGAAAAACACGTTTTGAAAACTGTGCTGTTTATGCCCTATAACTTACATGGTGGTGACCAAAGTTGCCAAAATGTGTTTATTTCTGCTGTAAAACACGTTTTGACAATTTCAGCACACTGGGGTTAAGGGCTGACTCAGTGTGCTCTTCTGAGACAGGCAGTTACACTGTGATTCTAAGGGCTGAGAAAACGCGTTTATTTCGGGCTGAAAAACACGTTTTGAAAACTGTGCTGTTCCTGCCCTATAAGTTACATGGTGGTGACCAAAGTTGCCAAAACGTGTTTATTTCTGCTGTAAAACACGTTTTGACAATTTCAGCACACTGGGGTTAAGGGCTGACTCACTGTGCTCTTCTGAGACAGGCAGTTACACTGCGATTCTAAGAGCTGAGAAAACGCGTTTATTTCGGGCTGAAAAACACGTTTTGAAAACTGTGCTGTTCATGCCATATAACTTACATGGTGGTGACCAAAGTTGCCAAAACGTGTTTATTTCTGCTGTAAAACACGTTTTGACAATTTCAGCACACTGGGGTTAAGGGCTGACTCACTGTGCTCTTCTGAGCCAGGCAGTTACACTGCGATTCTAAGGGCTGAGAAAACGCGTTTATTTCGGGCTGAAAAACACGTTTTGAAAACTGTGCTGTTCATGCCATATAACTTACATGGTGGTGACCAAAGTTGCCAAAACGTGTTTATTTCTGCTGTAAAACACGTTTTGACAATTTCAGCACACTGGGGTTAAGGGCTGACTCACTGTGCTCTTCTGAGACAGGCAGTTACACTGCGATTCTAAGAGCTGAGAAAACGCGTTTATTTCGGGCTGAAAAACACGTTTTGAAAACTGTGCTGTTCCTGCCATATAACTTACATGGTGGTGACCAAAGTTGCCAAAACGTGTTTATTTCTGCTGAAAAACACGTTTTGACAATTTCAGCACACTGGGGTTAAGGGCTGACTCACTGTGCTCTTCTGAGACAGGCAGTTACACTGTGATTCTAAGGGCTGAGAAAACGCGTTTATTTCGGGCTGAAAAACACGTTTTGAAAACTGTGCTGTTCCTGCCCTATAAGTTACATGGTGCTGACCAAAGTTGCCAAAACGTGTTTATTTCTGCTGTAAAACACGTTTTGACAATTTCAGCACACTGGGGTTAAGGGCTGACTCAGTGTGCTCTTCTGAGACAGGCAGTTACACTGCGATTCTAAGAGCTGAGAAAACGCGTTTATTTCGGGCTGAAAAACACGTTTTGAAAACTGTGCTGTTCCTGCCCTATAAGTTACATGGTGCTGACCAAAGTTGCCAAAACGTGTTTATTTCTGCTGTAAAACACGTTTTGACAATTTCAGCACACTGGGGTTAAGGGCTGACTCAGTGTGCTCTTCTGAGACAGGCAGTTACACTGCGATTCTAAGAGCTGAGAAAACGCGTTTATTTCGGGCTGAAAAACACGTTTTGAAAACTGTGCTGTTCCTGCCCTATAACTTACATGGTGGTGACCAAAGTTGCCAAAACGTGTTTATTTCTGCTGAAAAACACGTTTTGACAATTTCAGCACACTGGGGTTAAGGGCTGACTCAGTTTGCTCTTCTGAGCCAGGCATTTACACTGTGATTCTAAGGGCTGAGAAAACGCGTTTATTTCGGGCTGAAAAACACGTTTTGAAAACTGTGCTGTTCCTGCCCTATAACTTACATGGTGGTGACCAAAGTTGCCAAAACGTGTTTATTTCTGCTGTAAAACACGTTTTGACAATTTCAGCACACTGGGGTTAAGGGCTGACTCAGTGTGCTCTTCTGAGCCAGGCAGTTACACTGTGATTCTAAGGGCTGAGAAAACGCGTTTATTTCGGGCTGAAAAACACGTTTTGAAAACTGTGCTGTTCCTGCCCTATAACTTACATGGTGGTGACCAAAGTTGCCAAAACGTGTTTATTTCTGCTGAAAAACACGTTTTGACAATTTCAGCACACTGGGGTTAAGGGCTGACTCAGTTTGCTCTTCTGAGCCAGGCAGTTACACTGTGATTCTAAGGGCTGAGAAAACGCGTTTATTTCGGGCTGAAAAACACGTTTTGAAAACTGTGCTGTTCCTGCCCTATAACTTACATGGTGGTGACCAAAGTTGCCAAAACGTGTTTATTTCTGCTGAAAAACACGTTTTGACAATTTCAGCACACTGGGGTTAAGGGCTGACTCAGTTTGCTCTTCTGACCAAGGCAGTTACACTGTGATTCTAAGGGCTGAGAAAACGCGTTTATTTCGGGCTGAAAAACACGTTTTGAAAACTGTGCTGTTCCTGCCCTATAACTTACATGGTGGTGACCAAAGTTGCCAAAACGTGTTTATTTCTGCTGAAAAACACGTTTTGACAATTTCAGCACACTGGGGTTAAGGGCTGACTCAGTGTGCTCTTCTGAGACAGGCAGTTACACTGCGTTTCTAAGAGCTGAGAAAACGCGTTTATTTCGGGCTGAAAAACACGTTTTGAAAACTGTGCTGTTCCTGCCCTATAACTTACATGGTGGTGACCAAAGTTGCCAAAACGTGTTTATTTCTGCTGAAAAACACGTTTTGACAATTTCAGCACACTGGGGTTAAGGGCAGACTCAGTGTGCTCTTCTGAGACAGGCAGTTACACTGCGATTCTAAGAGCTGAGAAAACGCGTTTATTTCGGGCTGAAAAACACGTTTTGAAAACTGTGCTGTTCCTGCCCTATAACTTACATGGTGGTGACCAAAGTTGCCAAAACGTGTTTATTTCTGCTGAAAAACACGTTTTGACAATTTCAGCACACTGGGGTTAAGGGCTGATTCAGTTTGCTCTTCTGAGCCAGGCAGTTACACTGTGATTCTAAGGGCTGAGAAAACGCGTTTATTTCGGGCTGAAAAACACGTTTTGAAAACTGTGCTGTTTATGCCCTATAACTTACATGGTGGTGACCAAAGTTGCCAAAACGTGTTTATTTCTGCTGTAAAACACGTTTTGACAATTTCAGCAAACTGGGGTTAAGGGCTGACTCAGTGTGCTCTTCTGAGACAGGCAGTTACACTGTGATTCTAAGGGCTGAGAAAACGCGTTTATTTCGGGCTGAAAAACACGTTTTGAAAACTGTGCTGTTCCTGCCCTATAAGTTACATGGTGGTGACCAAAGTTGCCAAAACGTGTTTATTTCTGCTGTAAAACACGTTTTGACAATTTCAGCACACTGGGGTTAAGGGCTGACTCACTGTGCTCTTCTGAGACAGGCAGTTACACTGCGATTCTAAGAGCTGAGAAAACGCGTTTATTTCGGGCTGAAAAACACGTTTTGAAAACTGTGCTGTTCATGCCATATAACTTACATGGTGGTGACCAAAGTTGCCAAAACGTGTTTATTTCTGCTGTAAAACACGTTTTGACAATTTCAGCACACTGGGGTTAAGGGCTGACTCACTGTGCTCTTCTGAGCCAGGCAGTTACACTGCGATTCTAAGGGCTGAGAAAACGCGTTTATTTCGGGCTGAAAAACACGTTTTGAAAACTGTGCTGTTCATGCCATATAACTTACATGGTGGTGACCAAAGTTGCCAAAACGTGTTTATTTCTGCTGTAAAACACGTTTTGACAATTTCAGCACACTGGGGTTAAGGGCTGACTCACTGTGCTCTTCTGAGACAGGCAGTTACACTGCGATTCTAAGAGCTGAGAAAACGCGTTTATTTCGGGCTGAAAAACACGTTTTGAAAACTGTGCTGTTCCTGCCATATAACTTACATGGTGGTGACCAAAGTTGCCAAAACGTGTTTATTTCTGCTGAAAAACACGTTTTGACAATTTCAGCACACTGGGGTTAAGGGCTGACTCACTGTGCTCTTCTGAGACAGGCAGTTACACTGTGATTCTAAGGGCTGAGAAAACGCGTTTATTTTGGGCTGAAAAACACGTTTTGAAAACTGTGCTGTTCCTGCCCTATAAGTTACATGGTGCTGACCAAAGTTGCCAAAACGTGTTTATTTCTGCTGTAAAACACGTTTTGACAATTTCAGCACACTGGGGTTAAGGGCTGACTCAGTGTGCTCTTCTCAGACAGGCAGTTACACTGCGATTCTAAGAGCTGAGAAAACGCGTTTATTTCGGGCTGAAAAACACGTTTTGAAAACTGTGCTGTTCCTGCCCTATAAGTTACATGGTGCTGACCAAAGTTGCCAAAACGTGTTTATTTCTGCTGTAAAACACGTTTTGACAATTTCAGCACACTGGGGTTAAGGGCTGACTCAGTGTGCTCTTCTGAGACAGGCAGTTACACTGCGATTCTAAGAGCTGAGAAAACGCGTTTATTTCGGGCTGAAAAACACGTTTTGAAAACTGTGCTGTTCCTGCCCTATAACTTACATGGTGGTGACCAAAGTTGCCAAAACGTGTTTATTTCTGCTGAAAAACACGTTTTGACAATTTCAGCACACTGGGGTTAAGGGCTGACTCAGTGTGCTCTTCTGAGACAGGCAGTTACACTGCGATTCTAAGAGCTGAGAAAACGCGTTTATTTCGGGCTGAAAAACACGTTTTGAAAACTGTGCTGTTCCTGCCCTATAACTTACATGGTGGTGACCAAAGTTGCCAAAACGTGTTTATTTCTGCTGAAAAACACGTTTTGACAATTTCAGCACACTGGGGTTAAGGGCTGACTCAGTGTGCTCTTCTGAGACAGGCAGTTACACTGCGATTCTAAGAGCTGAGAAAACGCGTTTATTTCGGGCTGAAAAACACGTTTTGAAAACTGTGCTGTTCCTGCCCTATAACTTACATGGTGGTGACCAAAGTTGCCAAAACGTGTTTATTTCTGCTGAAAAACACGTTTTGACAATTTCAGCACACTGGGGTTAAGGGCTGACTCTGTTTGCTCTTCTGAGCCAGGCAGTTACACTGTGATTCTAAGGGCTGAGAAAACGCGTTTATTTCGGGCTGAAAAACACGTTTTGAAAACTGTGCTGTTCCTGCCCTATAACTTACATGGTGGTGACCAAAGTTGCCAAAACGTGTTTATTTCTGCTGAAAAACACGTTTTGACAATTTCAGCACACTGGGGTTAAGGGCTGACTCAGTTTGCTCTTCTGAGCCAGGCAGTTACACTGTGATTCTAAGGGCTGAGAAAACGCGTTTATTTCGGGCTGAAAAACACGTTTTGAAAACTGTGCTGTTCCTGCCCTATAACTTACATGGTGGTGACCAAAGTTGCCAAAACGTGTTTATTTCTGCTGAAAAACACGTTTTGACAATTTCAGCACACTGGGGTTAAGGGCTGACTCAGTTTGCTCTTCTGAGCCAGGCAGTTACACTGTGATTCTAAGGGCTGAGAAAACGCGTTTATTTCGGGCTGAAAAACACGTTTTGAAAACTGTGCTGTTTATGCCCTATAACTTACATGGTGGTGACCAAAGTTGCCAAAACGTGTTTATTTCTGCTGTAAAACACGTTTTGACAATTTCAGCACACTGGGGTTAAGGGCTGACTCAGTGTGCTCTTCTGAGACAGGCAGTTACACTGCGATTCTAAGAGCTGAGAAAACGCGTTTATTTCGGGCTGAAAAACACGTTTTGAAAACTGTGCTGTTCCTGCCCTATAACTTACATGGTGGTGACCAAAGTTGCCAAAACGTGTTTATTTCTGCTGAAAAACACGTTTTGACAATTTCAGCACACTGGGGTTAAGGGCTGACTCAGTGTGCTCTTCTGAGACAGGCAGTTACACTGCGATTCTAAGAGCTGAGAAAACGCGTTTATTTCGGGCTGAAAAACACGTTTTGAAAACTGTGCTGTTCCTGCCCTATAACTTACATGGTGGTGACCAAAGTTGCCAAAACGTGTTTATTTCTGCTGAAAAACACGTTTTGACAATTTCAGCACACTGGGGTTAAGGGCTGACTCAGTGTGCTCTTCTGAGCCAGGCAGTTACACTGTGATTCTAAGGGCTGAGAAAACGCGTTTATTTCGGGCTGAAAAACACGTTTTGAAAACTGTGCTGTTCCTGCCCTATAAGTTACATGGTGCTGACCAAAGTTGCCAAAACGTGTTTATTTCTGCTGTAAAACACGTTTTGACAATTTCAGCACACTGGGGTTAAGGGCTGACTCAGTGTGCTCTTCTGAGACAGGCAGTTACACTGTGATTCTAAGGGCTGAAAAAACGCGTTTATTTCGGGCTGAAAAACACGTTTTGAAAACTGTGCTGTTCCTGCCCTATAAGTTACATGGTGGTGACCAAAGTTGCCAAAACGTGTTTATTTCTGCTGTAAAACACGTTTTGACAATTTCAGCACACTGGGGTTAAGGGCTGACTCACTGTGCTCTTCTGAGACAGGCAGTTACACTGCGATTCTAAGAGCTGAGAAAACGCGTTTATTTCGGGCTGAAAAACACGTTTTGAAAACTGTGCTGTTCATGCCATATAACTTACATGGTGGTGACCAAAGTTGCCAAAACGTGTTTATTTCTGCTGTAAAACACGTTTTGACAATTTCAGCACACTGGGGTTAAGGGCTGACTCACTGTGCTCTTCTGAGACAGGCAGTTACACTGCGATTCTAAGAGCTGAGAAAACGCGTTTATTTCGGGCTGAAAAACACGTTTTGAAAACTGTGCTGTTCCTGCCATATAACTTACATGGTGGTGACCAAAGTTGCCAAAACGTGTTTATTTCTGCTGAAAAACACGTTTTGACAATTTCAGCACACTGGGGTTAAGGGCTGACTCACTGTGCTCTTCTGAGACAGGCAGTTACACTGTGATTCTAAGGGCTGAGAAAACGCGTTTATTTCGGGCTGAAAAACACGTTTTGAAAACTGTGCTGTTCCTGCCCTATAAGTTACATGGTGCTGACCAAAGTTGCCAAAACGTGTTTATTTCTGCTGTAAAACACGTTTTGACAATTTCAGCACACTGGGGTTAAGGGCTGACTCAGTGTGCTCTTCTGAGACAGGCAGTTACACTGCGATTCTAAGAGCTGAGAAAACGCGTTTATTTCGGGCTGAAAAACACGTTTTGAAAACTGTGCTGTTCCTGCCATATAACTTACCTGGTGGTGACCAAAGTTGCCAAAACGTGTTTATTTCTGCTGAAAAACACGTTTTGACAATTTCAGCACACTGGGGTTAAGGGCTGACTCACTGTGCTCTTCTGAGACAGGCAGTTACAGTGTGATTCTAAGGGCTGAGAAAACGCGTTTATTTCGGGCTGAAAAACACGTTTTGAAAACTGTGCTGTTCCTGCCATATAACTTACATGGTGGTGACCAAAGTTGCCAAAACGTGTTTATTTCTGCTGAAAAACACGTTTTGACAATTTCAGCACACTGGGGTTAAGGGCTGACTCAGTGTGCTCTTCTGAGCCAGGCAGTTACACTGTGATTCTAAGGGCTGAGAAAACGCGTTTATTTCGGGCTGAAAAACACGTTTTGAAAACTGTGCTGTTCCTGCCCTATAAGTTACATGGTGCTGACCAAAGTTGCCAAAACGTGTTTATTTCTGCTGTAAAACACGTTTTGACAATTTCAGCACACTGGGGTTAAGGGCTGACTCAGTGTGCTCTTCTGAGACAGGCAGTTACACTGCGATTCTAAGAGCTGAGAAAACGCGTTTATTTCGGGCTGAAAAACACGTTTTGAAAACTGTGCTGTTCCTGCCATATAACTTACATGGTGGTGACCAAAGTTGCCAAAACGTGTTTATTTCTCCTGAAAAACACGTTTTGACAATTTCAGCACACTGGGGTTAAGGGCTGACTCAGTTTGCTCTTCTGAGCCAGGCATTTACACTGTGATTCTAAGGGCTGAGAAAACGCGTTTATTTCGGGCTGAAAAACACGTTTTGAAAACTGTGCTGTTCCTGCCCTATAACTTACATGGTGGTGACCAAAGTTGCCAAAACGTGTTTATTTCTGCTGTAAAACACGTTTAGACAATTTCAGCACACTGGGGTTAAGGGCTGACTCAGTGTGCTCTTCTGAGCCAGGCAGTTACACTGTGATTCTAAGGGCTGAGAAAACGCGTTTATTTCGGGCTGAAAAACACGTTTTGAAAACTGTGCTGTTCCTGCCCTATAACTTACATGGTGGTGACCAAAGTTGCCAAAACGTGTTTATTTCTGCTGAAAAACACGTTTTGACAATTTCAGCACACTGGGGTTAAGGGCTGACTCAGTTTGCTCTTCTGAGCCAGGCAGTTACACTGTGATTCAAAGGGCTGAGAAAACGCGTTTATTTCGGGCTGAAAAACACGTTTTGAAAACTGTGCTGTTCCTGCCCTATAACTTACATGGTGGTGACCAAAGTTGCCAAAACGTGTTTATTTCTGCTGTAAAACACGTTTTGACAATTTCAGCACACTGGGGTTAAGGGCTGACTCAGTGTGCTCTTCTGAGACAGGCAGTTACACTGTGATTCTAAGGGCTGAGAAAACGCGTTTATTTCGGGCTGAAAAACACGTTTTGAAAACTGTGCTGTTCCTGCCCTATAAGTTACATGGTGGTGACCAAAGTTGCCAAAACGTGTTTATTTCTGCTGTAAAACACGTTTTGACAATTTCAGCACACTGGGGTTAAGGGCTGACTCACTGTGCTCTTCTGAGACAGGCAGTTACACTGCGATTCTAAGAGCTGAGAAAACGCGTTTATTTCGGGCTGAAAAACACGTTTTGAAAACTGTGCTGTTCATGCCATATAACTTACATGGTGGTGACCAAAGTTGCCAAAACGTGTTTATTTCTGCTGTAAAACACGTTTTGACAATTTCAGCACACTGGGGTTAAGGGCTGACTCACTGTGCTCTTCTGAGCCAGGCAGTTACACTGCGATTCTAAGGGCTGAGAAAACGCGTTTATTTCGGGCTGAAAAACACGTTTTGAAAACTGTGCTGTTCATGCCATATAACTTACCTGGTGGTGACCAAAGTTGCCAAAACGTGTTTATTTCTGCTGAAAAACACGTTTTGACAATTTCAGCACACTGGGGTTAAGGGCTGACTCACTGTGCTCTTCTGAGACAGGCAGTTACACTGTGATTCTAAGGGCTGAGAAAACGCGTTTATTTCGGGCTGAAAAACACGTTTTGAAAACTGTGCTGTTCCTGCCATATAACTTACATGGTGGTGACCAAAGTTGCCAAAACGTGTTTATTTCTGCTGAAAAACACGTTTTGACAATTTCAGCACACTGGGGTTAAGGGCTGACTCAGTGTGCTCTTCTGAGCCAGGCAGTTACACTGTGATTCTAAGGGCTGAGAAAACGCGTTTATTTCGGGCTGAAAAACACGTTTTGAAAACTGTGCTGTTCCTGCCCTATAAGTTACATGGTGCTGACCAAAGTTGCCAAAACGTGTTTATTTCTGCTGTAAAACACGTTTTGACAATTTCAGCACACTGGGGTTAAGGGCTGACTCAGTGTGCTCTTCTGAGACAGGCAGTTACACTGCGATTCTAAGAGCTGAGAAAACGCGTTTATTTCGGGCTGAAAAACACGTTTTGAAAACTGTGCTGTTCCTGCCATATAACTTACATGGTGGTGACCAAAGTTGCCAAAACGTGTTTATTTCTCCTGAAAAACACGTTTTGACAATTTCAGCACACTGGGGTTAAGGGCTGACTCAGTTTGCTCTTCTGAGCCAGGCATTTACACTGTGATTCTAAGGGCTGAGAAAACGCGTTTATTTCGGGCTGAAAAACACATTCTGAAAACTGTGCTGTTCCTGCCCTATAACTTACATGGTGGTGACCAAAGTTGCCAAAACGTGTTTATTTCTGCTGTAAAACACGTTTAGACAATTTCAGCACACTGGGGTTAAGGGCTGACTCAGTGTGCTCTTCTGAGCCAGGCAGTTACACTGTGATTCTAAGGGCTGAGAAAACGCGTTTATTTCGGGCTGAAAAACACGTTTTGAAAACTGTGCTGTTCCTGCCCTATAACTTACATGGTGGTGACCAAAGTTGCCAAAACGTGTTTATTTCTGCTGAAAAACACGTTTTGACAATTTCAGCACACTGGGGTTAAGGGCTGACTCAGTGTGCTCTTCTGAGACAGGCATTTACACTGCGATTCTAAGAGCTGAGAAAACGCGTTTATTTCGGGCTGAAAAACACGTTTTGAAAACTGTGCTGTTCCTGCCCTATAACTTACATGGTGGTGACCAAAGTTGCCAAAACGTGTTTATTTCTGCTGAAAAACACGTTTTGACAATTTCAGCACACTGGGGTTAAGGGCTGACTCAGTGTGCTCTTCTGAGACAGGCAGTTACACTGCGATTCTAAGAGCTGAGAAAACGCGTTTATTTCGGGCTGAAAAACACGTTTTGAAAACTGTGCTGTTCCTGCCCTATAACTTACATGGTGGTGACCAAAGTTGCCAAAACGTGTTTATTTCTGCTGAAAAAAACGTTTTGACAATTTCAGCACACTGGGGTTAAGGGCTGACTCAGTTTGCTCTTCTGAGCCAGGCAGTTACACTGTGATTCTAAGGGCTGAGAAAACGCGTTTATTTCGGGCTGAAAAACACGTTTTGAAAACTGTGCTGTTTATGCCCTATAACTTACATGGTGGTGACCAAAGTTGCCAAAACGTGTTTATTTCTGCTGTAAAACACGTTTTGACAATTTCAGCACACTGGGGTTAAGGGCTGACTCAGTGTGCTCTTCTGAGACAGGCAGTTACACTGCGATTCTAAGAGCTGAGAAAACGCGTTTATTTCGGGCTGAAAAACACGTTTTGAAAACTGTGCTGTTCCTGCCCTATAACTTACATGGTGGTGACCAAAGTTGCCAAAACGTGTTTATTTCTGCTGAAAAACACGTTTTGACAATTTCAGCACACTGGGGTTAAGGGCTGACTCAGTGTGCTCTTCTGAGACAGGCAGTTACACTGCGATTCTAAGAGCTGAGAAAACGCGTTTATTTCGGGCTGAAAAACACGTTTTGAAAACTGTGCTGTTCCTGCCCTATAACTTACATGGTGGTGACCAAAGTTGCCAAAACGTGTTTATTTCTGCTGAAAAACACGTTTTGACAATTTCAGCACACTGGGGTTAAGGGCTGACTCAGTGTGCTCTTCTGAGACAGGCAGTTACACTGCGATTCTAAGAGCTGAGAAAACGCGTTTATTTCGGGCTGAAAAACACGTTTTGAAAACTGTGCTGTTCCTGCCCTATAACTTACATGGTGGTGACCAAAGTTGCCAAAACGTGTTTATTTCTGCTGTAAAACACGTTTTGACAATTTCAGCACACTGGGGTTAAGGGCTGACTCAGTGTGCTCTTCTGAGACAGGCAGTTACACTGCGATTCTAAGAGCTGAGAAAACGCGTTTATTTCGGGCTGAAAAACACGTTTTGAAAACGGTGCTGTTCCTGCCCTATAACTTACATGGTGGTGACCAAAGTTGCCAAAACGTGTTTATTTCTGCTGAAAAACACGTTTTGACAATTTCAGCACACTGGGGTTAAGGGCTGACTCAGTTTGCTCTTCTGAGCCAGGCATTTACACTGTGATTCTAAGGGCTGAGAAAACGCGTTTATTTCGGGCTGAAAAACACGTTTTGAAAACTGTGCTGTTCCTGCCCTTTAACTTACATGGTGGTGACCAAAGTTGCCAAAACGTGTTTATTTCTGCTGTAAAACACGTTTTGACAATTTCAGCACACTGGGGTTAAGGGCTGACTCAGTGTGCTCTTCTGAGCCAGGCAGTTACACTGTGATTCTAAGGGCTGAGAAAACGCGTTTATTTCGGGCTGAAAAACACGTTTTGAAAACTGTGCTGTTCCTGCCCTATAACTTACATGGTGGTGACCAAAGTTGCCAAAACGTGTTTATTTCTGCTGAAAAACACGTTTTGACAATTTCAGCACACTGGGGTTAAGGGCTGACTCAGTTTGCTCTTCTGAGCCAGGCAGTTACACTGTGATTCTAAGGGCTGAGAAAACGCGTTTATTTCGGGCTGAAAAACACGTTTTGAAAACTGTGCTGTTCCTGCCCTATAACTTACATGGTGGTGACCAAAGTTGCCAAAACGTGTTTATTTCTGCTGAAAAACACGTTTTGACAATTTCAGCACACTGGGGTTAAGGGCTGACTCAGTTTGCTCTTCTGAGCCAGGCAGTTACACTGTGATTCTAAGGGCTGAGAAAACGCGTTTATTTCGGGCTGAAAAACACGTTTTGAAAACTGTGCTGTTCCTGCCCTATAACTTACATGGTGGTGACCAAAGTTGCCAAAACGTGTTTATTTCTGCTGAAAAACACGTTTTGACAATTTCAGCACACTGGGGTTAAGGGCTGACTCAGTTTGCTCTTCTGAGCCAGGCAGTTACACTGTGATTCTAAGGGCTGAGAAAACGCGTTTATTTCGGGCTGAAAAACACGTTTTGAAAACTGTGCTGTTCCTGCCCTATAACTTACATGGTGGTGACCAAAGTTGCCAAAACGTGTTTATTTCTGCTGAAAAACACGTTTTGACAATTTCAGCACACTGGGGTTAAGGGCTGACTCAGTGTGCTCTTCTGAGACAGGCATTTACACTGCGATTCTAAGAGCTGAGAAAACGCGTTTATTTCTGCTGAAAAACACGTTTTGACAATTTCAGCACACTGGGGTTAAGGGCTGACTCAGTGTGCTCTTCTGAGACAGGCAGTTACACTGCGATTCTAAGAGCTGAGAAAACGCGTTTATTTCGGGCTGAAAAACACGTTTTGAAAACTGTGCTGTTCCTGCCCTATAACTTACATGGTGGTGACCAAAGTTGCCAAAACGTGTTTATTTCTGCTGTAAAACACGTTTTGACAATTTCAGCACACTGGGGTTAAGGGCTGACTCAGTGTGCTCTTCTGAGACAGGCAGTTACACTGCGATTCTAAGAGCTGAGAAAACGCGTTTATTTCGGGCTGAAAAACACGTTTTGAAAACTGTGCTGTTCCTGCCCTATAACTTACATGGTGGTGACCAAAGTTGCCAAAACGTGTTTATTTCTGCTGAAAAACACGTTTTGACAATTTCAGCACACTGGGGTTAAGGGCTGACTCAGTTTGCTCTTCTGAGCCAGGCATTTACACTGTGATTCTAAGGGCTGAGAAAACGCGTTTATTTCGGGCTGAAAAACACGTTTTGAAAACTGTGCTGTTCCTGCCCTTTAACTTACATGGTGGTGACCAAAGTTGCCAAAACGTGTTTATTTCTGCTGTAAAACACGTTTTGACAATTTCAGCACACTGGGGTTAAGGGCTGACTCAGTGTGCTCTTCTGAGCCAGGCAGTTACACTGTGATTCTAAGGGCTGAGAAAACGCGTTTATTTCGGGCTGAAAAACACGTTTTGAAAACTGTGCTGTTCCTGCCCTATAACTTACATGGTGGTGACCAAAGTTGCCAAAACGTGTTTATTTCTGCTGAAAAACACGTTTTGACAATTTCAGCACACTGGGGTTAAGGGCTGACTCAGTTTGCTCTTCTGAGCCAGGCAGTTACACTGTGATTCTAAGGGCTGAGAAAACGCGTTTATTTCGGGCTGAAAAACACGTTTTGAAAACTGTGCTGTTCCTGCCCTATAACTTACATGGTGGTGACCAAAGTTGCCAAAACGTGTTTATTTCTGCTGAAAAACACGTTTTGACAATTTCAGCACACTGGGGTTAAGGGCTGACTCAGTTTGCTCTTCTGAGCCAGGCAGTTACACTGTGATTCTAAGGGCTGAGAAAACGCGTTTATTTCGGGCTGAAAAACACGTTTTGAAAACTGTGCTGTTCCTGCCCTATAACTTACATGGTGGTGACCAAAGTTGCCAAAACGTGTTTATTTCTGCTGAAAAACACGTTTTGACAATTTCAGCACACTGGGGTTAAGGGCTGACTCAGTGTGCTCTTCTGAGACAGGCAGTTACACTGCGTTTCTAAGAGCTGAGAAAACGCGTTTATTTCGGGCTGAAAAACACGTTTTTAAAACTGTGCTGTTCCTGCCCTATAACTTACATGGTGGTGACCAAAGTTGCCAAAACGTGTTTATTTCTGCTGAAAAACACGTTTTGACAATTTCAGCACACTGGGGTTAAGGGCTGACTCAGTGTGCTCTTCTGAGACAGGCAGTTACACTGCGATTCTAAGAGCTGAGAAAACGCGTTTATTTCGGGCTGAAAAACACGTTTTGAAAACTGTGCTGTTCCTGCCCTATAACTTACATGGTGGTGACCAAAGTTGCCAAAACGTGTTTATTTCTGCTGTAAAACACGTTTTGACAATTTCAGCACACTGGGGTTAAGGGCTGACTCAGTGTGCTCTTCTGAGACAGGCAGTTACACTGCGATTCTAAGAGCTGAGAAAACGCGTTTATTTCGGGCTGAAAAACACGTTTTGAAAACTGTGCTGTTCCTGCCCTATAACTTACATGGTGGTGACCAAAGTTGCCAAAACGTGTTTATTTCTGCTGAAAAACACGTTTTGACAATTTCAGCACACTGGGGTTAAGGGCTGACTCAGTTTGCTCTTCTGAGCCAGGCATTTACACTGTGATTCTAAGGGCTGAGAAAACGCGTTTATTTCGGGCTGAAAAACACGTTTTGAAAACTGTGCTGTTCCTGCCCTTTAACTTACATGGTGGTGACCAAAGTTGCCAAAACGTGTTTATTTCTGCTGTAAAACACGTTTTGACAATTTCAGCACACTGGGGTTAAGGGCTGACTCAGTGTGCTCTTCTGAGCCAGGCAGTTACACTGTGATTCTAAGGGCTGAGAAAACGCGTTTATTTCGGGCTGAAAAACACGTTTTGAAAACTGTGCTGTTCCTGCCCTATAACTTACATGGTGGTGACCAAAGTTGCCAAAACGTGTTTATTTCTGCTGAAAAACACGTTTTGACAATTTCAGCACACTGGGGTTAAGGGCTGACTCAGTTTGCTCTTCTGAGCCAGGCAGTTACACTGTGATTCTAAGGGCTGAGAAAACGCGTTTATTTCGGGCTGAAAAACACGTTTTGAAAACTGTGCTGTTCCTGCCCTATAACTTACATGGTGGTGACCAAAGTTGCCAAAACGTGTTTATTTCTGCTGAAAAACACGTTTTGACAATTTCAGCACACTGGGGTTAAGGGCTGATTCAGTTTGCTCTTCTGAGCCAGGCAGTTACACTGTGATTCTAAGGGCTGAGAAAACGCGTTTATTTCGGGCTGAAAAACACGTTTTGAAAACTGTGCTGTTTATGCCCTATAACTTACATGGTGGTGACCAAAGTTGCCAAAATGTGTTTATTTCTGCTGTAAAACACGTTTTGACAATTTCAGCACACTGGGGTTAAGGGCTGACTCAGTGTGCTCTTCTGAGACAGGCAGTTACACTGTGATTCTAAGGGCTGAGAAAACGCGTTTATTTCGGGCTGAAAAACACGTTTTGAAAACTGTGCTGTTCCTGCCCTATAAGTTACATGGTGGTGACCAAAGTTGCCAAAACGTGTTTATTTCTGCTGTAAAACACGTTTTGACAATTTCAGCACACTGGGGTTAAGGGCTGACTCACTGTGCTCTTCTGAGACAGGCAGTTACACTGCGATTCTAAGAGCTGAGAAAACGCGTTTATTTCGGGCTGAAAAACACGTTTTGAAAACTGTGCTGTTCATGCCATATAACTTACATGGTGGTGACCAAAGTTGCCAAAACGTGTTTATTTCTGCTGTAAAACACGTTTTGACAATTTCAGCACACTGGGGTTAAGGGCTGACTCACTGTGCTCTTCTGAGCCAGGCAGTTACACTGCGATTCTAAGGGCTGAGAAAACGCGTTTATTTCGGGCTGAAAAACACGTTTTGAAAACTGTGCTGTTCATGCCATATAACTTACATGGTGGTGACCAAAGTTGCCAAAACGTGTTTATTTCTGCTGTAAAACACGTTTTGACAATTTCAGCACACTGGGGTTAAGGGCTGACTCACTGTGCTCTTCTGAGACAGGCAGTTACACTGCGATTCTAAGAGCTGAGAAAACGCGTTTATTTCGGGCTGAAAAACACGTTTTGAAAACTGTGCTGTTCCTGCCATATAACTTACATGGTGGTGACCAAAGTTGCCAAAACGTGTTTATTTCTGCTGAAAAACACGTTTTGACAATTTCAGCACACTGGGGTTAAGGGCTGACTCACTGTGCTCTTCTGAGACAGGCAGTTACACTGTGATTCTAAGGGCTGAGAAAACGCGTTTATTTCGGGCTGAAAAACACGTTTTGAAAACTGTGCTGTTCCTGCCCTATAAGTTACATGGTGCTGACCAAAGTTGCCAAAACGTGTTTATTTCTGCTGTAAAACACGTTTTGACAATTTCAGCACACTGGGGTTAAGGGCTGACTCAGTGTGCTCTTCTGAGACAGGCAGTTACACTGCGATTCTAAGAGCTGAGAAAACGCGTTTATTTCGGGCTGAAAAACACGTTTTGAAAACTGTGCTGTTCCTGCCCTATAAGTTACATGGTGCTGACCAAAGTTGCCAAAACGTGTTTATTTCTGCTGTAAAACACGTTTTGACAATTTCAGCACACTGGGGTTAAGGGCTGACTCAGTGTGCTCTTCTGAGACAGGCAGTTACACTGCGATTCTAAGAGCTGAGAAAACGCGTTTATTTCGGGCTGAAAAACACGTTTTGAAAACTGTGCTGTTCCTGCCCTATAACTTACATGGTGGTGACCAAAGTTGCCAAAACGTGTTTATTTCTGCTGAAAAACACGTTTTGACAATTTCAGCACACTGGGGTTAAGGGCTGACTCAGTTTGCTCTTCTGAGCCAGGCATTTACACTGTGATTCTAAGGGCTGAGAAAACGCGTTTATTTCGGGCTGAAAAACACGTTTTGAAAACTGTGCTGTTCCTGCCCTATAACTTACATGGTGGTGACCAAAGTTGCCAAAACGTGTTTATTTCTGCTGTAAAACACGTTTTGACAATTTCAGCACACTGGGGTTAAGGGCTGACTCAGTGTGCTCTTCTGAGCCAGGCAGTTACACTGTGATTCTAAGGGCTGAGAAAACGCGTTTATTTCGGGCTGAAAAACACGTTTTGAAAACTGTGCTGTTCCTGCCCTATAACTTACATGGTGGTGACCAAAGTTGCCAAAACGTGTTTATTTCTGCTGAAAAACACGTTTTGACAATTTCAGCACACTGGGGTTAAGGGCTGACTCAGTTTGCTCTTCTGAGCCAGGCAGTTACACTGTGATTCTAAGGGCTGAGAAAACGCGTTTATTTCGGGCTGAAAAACACGTTTTGAAAACTGTGCTGTTCCTGCCCTATAACTTACATGGTGGTGACCAAAGTTGCCAAAACGTGTTTATTTCTGCTGAAAAACACGTTTTGACAATTTCAGCACACTGGGGTTAAGGGCTGACTCAGTTTGCTCTTCTGACCAAGGCAGTTACACTGTGATTCTAAGGGCTGAGAAAACGCGTTTATTTCGGGCTGAAAAACACGTTTTGAAAACTGTGCTGTTCCTGCCCTATAACTTACATGGTGGTGACCAAAGTTGCCAAAACGTGTTTATTTCTGCTGAAAAACACGTTTTGACAATTTCAGCACACTGGGGTTAAGGGCTGACTCAGTGTGCTCTTCTGAGACAGGCAGTTACACTGCGTTTCTAAGAGCTGAGAAAACGCGTTTATTTCGGGCTGAAAAACACGTTTTGAAAACTGTGCTGTTCCTGCCCTATAACTTACATGGTGGTGACCAAAGTTGCCAAAACGTGTTTATTTCTGCTGAAAAACACGTTTTGACAATTTCAGCACACTGGGGTTAAGGGCTGATTCAGTTTGCTCTTCTGAGCCAGGCAGTTACACTGTGATTCTAAGGGCTGAGAAAACGCGTTTATTTCGGGCTGAAAAACACGTTTTGAAAACTGTGCTGTTTATGCCCTATAACTTACATGGTGGTGACCAAAGTTGCCAAAACGTGTTTATTTCTGCTGTAAAACACGTTTTGACAATTTCAGCAAACTGGGGTTAAGGGCTGACTCAGTGTGCTCTTCTGAGACAGGCAGTTACACTGTGATTCTAAGGGCTGAGAAAACGCGTTTATTTCGGGCTGAAAAACACGTTTTGAAAACTGTGCTGTTCCTGCCCTATAAGTTACATGGTGGTGACCAAAGTTGCCAAAACGTGTTTATTTCTGCTGTAAAACACGTTTTGACAATTTCAGCACACTGGGGTTAAGGGCTGACTCACTGTGCTCTTCTGAGACAGGCAGTTACACTGCGATTCTAAGAGCTGAGAAAACGCGTTTATTTCGGGCTGAAAAACACGTTTTGAAAACTGTGCTGTTCATGCCATATAACTTACATGGTGGTGACCAAAGTTGCCAAAACGTGTTTATTTCTGCTGTAAAACACGTTTTGACAATTTCAGCACACTGGGGTTAAGGGCTGACTCACTGTGCTCTTCTGAGCCAGGCAGTTACACTGCGATTCTAAGGGCTGAGAAAACGCGTTTATTTCGGGCTGAAAAACACGTTTTGAAAACTGTGCTGTTCATGCCATATAACTTACATGGTGGTGACCAAAGTTGCCAAAACGTGTTTATTTCTGCTGTAAAACACGTTTTGACAATTTCAGCACACTGGGGTTAAGGGCTGACTCACTGTGCTCTTCTGAGACAGGCAGTTACACTGCGATTCTAAGAGCTGAGAAAACGCGTTTATTTCGGGCTGAAAAACACGTTTTGAAAACTGTGCTGTTCCTGCCATATAACTTACATGGTGGTGACCAAAGTTGCCAAAACGTGTTTATTTCTGCTGAAAAACACGTTTTGACAATTTCAGCACACTGGGGTTAAGGGCTGACTCACTGTGCTCTTCTGAGACAGGCAGTTACACTGTGATTCTAAGGGCTGAGAAAACGCGTTTATTTTGGGCTGAAAAACACGTTTTGAAAACTGTGCTGTTCCTGCCCTATAAGTTACATGGTGCTGACCAAAGTTGCCAAAACGTGTTTATTTCTGCTGTAAAACACGTTTTGACAATTTCAGCACACTGGGGTTAAGGGCTGACTCAGTGTGCTCTTCTGAGACAGGCAGTTACACTGCGATTCTAAGAGCTGAGAAAACGCGTTTATTTCGGGCTGAAAAACACGTTTTGAAAACTGTGCTGTTCCTGCCCTATAAGTTACATGGTGCTGACCAAAGTTGCCAAAACGTGTTTATTTCTGCTGTAAAACACGTTTTGACAATTTCAGCACACTGGGGTTAAGGGCTGACTCAGTGTGCTCTTCTGAGACAGGCAGTTACACTGCGATTCTAAGAGCTGAGAAAACGCGTTTATTTCGGGCTGAAAAACACGTTTTGAAAACTGTGCTGTTCCTGCCCTATAACTTACATGGTGGTGACCAAAGTTGCCAAAACGTGTTTATTTCTGCTGAAAAACACGTTTTGACAATTTCAGCACACTGGGGTTAAGGGCTGACTCAGTGTGCTCTTCTGAGACAGGCAGTTACACTGCGATTCTAAGAGCTGAGAAAACGCGTTTATTTCGGGCTGAAAAACACGTTTTGAAAACTGTGCTGTTCCTGCCCTATAACTTACATGGTGGTGACCAAAGTTGCCAAAACGTGTTTATTTCTGCTGAAAAACACGTTTTGACAATTTCAGCACACTGGGGTTAAGGGCTGACTCAGTGTGCTCTTCTGAGACAGGCAGTTACACTGCGATTCTAAGAGCTGAGAAAACGCGTTTATTTCGGGCTGAAAAACACGTTTTGAAAACTGTGCTGTTCCTGCCCTATAACTTACATGGTGGTGACCAAAGTTGCCAAAACGTGTTTATTTCTGCTGAAAAACACGTTTTGACAATTTCAGCACACTGGGGTTAAGGGCTGACTCTGTTTGCTCTTCTGAGCCAGGCAGTTACACTGTGATTCTAAGGGCTGAGAAAACGCGTTTATTTCGGGCTGAAAAACACGTTTTGAAAACTGTGCTGTTCCTGCCCTATAACTTACATGGTGGTGACCAAAGTTGCCAAAACGTGTTTATTTCTGCTGAAAAACACGTTTTGACAATTTCAGCACACTGGGGTTAAGGGCTGACTCAGTTTGCTCTTCTGAGCCAGGCAGTTACACTATGATTCTAAGGGCTGAGAAAACGCGTTTATTTCGGGCTGAAAAACACGTTTTGAAAACTGTGCTGTTCCTGCCCTATAACTTACATGGTGGTGACCAAAGTTGCCAAAACGTGTTTATTTCTGCTGAAAAACACGTTTTGACAATTTCAGCACACTGGGGTTAAGGGCTGACTCAGTTTGCTCTTCTGAGCCAGGCAGTTACACTGTGATTCTAAGGGCTGAGAAAACGCGTTTATTTCGGGCTGAAAAACACGTTTTGAAAACTGTGCTGTTTATGCCCTATAACTTACATGGTGGTGACCAAAGTTGCCAAAACGTGTTTATTTCTGCTGTAAAACACGTTTTGACAATTTCAGCACACTGGGGTTAAGGGCTGACTCAGTGTGCTCTTCTGAGACAGGCAGTTACACTGCGATTCTAAGAGCTGAGAAAACGCGTTTATTTCGGGCTGAAAAACACGTTTTGAAAACTGTGCTGTTCCTGCCCTATAACTTACATGGTGGTGACCAAAGTTGCCAAAACGTGTTTATTTCTGCTGAAAAACACGTTTTGACAATTTCAGCACACTGGGGTTAAGGGCTGACTCAGTGTGCTCTTCTGAGACAGGCAGTTACACTGCGATTCTAAGAGCTGAGAAAACGCGTTTATTTCGGGCTGAAAAACACGTTTTGAAAACTGTGCTGTTCCTGCCCTATAACTTACATGGTGGTGACCAAAGTTGCCAAAACGTGTTTATTTCTGCTGAAAAACACGTTTTGACAATTTCAGCACACTGGGGTTAAGGGCTGACTCAGTGTGCTCTTCTGAGCCAGGCAGTTACACTGTGATTCTAAGGGCTGAGAAAACGCGTTTATTTCGGGCTGAAAAACACGTTTTGAAAACTGTGCTGTTCCTGCCCTATAAGTTACATGGTGCTGACCAAAGTTGCCAAAACGTGTTTATTTCTGCTGTAAAACACGTTTTGACAATTTCAGCACACTGGGGTTAAGGGCTGACTCAGTGTGCTCTTCTGAGACAGGCAGTTACACTGTGATTCTAAGGGCTGAAAAAACGCGTTTATTTCGGGCTGAAAAACACGTTTTGAAAACTGTGCTGTTCCTGCCCTATAAGTTACATGGTGGTGACCAAAGTTGCCAAAACGTGTTTATTTCTGCTGTAAAACACGTTTTGACAATTTCAGCACACTGGGGTTAAGGGCTGACTCACTGTGCTCTTCTGAGACAGGCAGTTACACTGCGATTCTAAGAGCTGAGAAAACGCGTTTATTTCGGGCTGAAAAACACGTTTTGAAAACTGTGCTGTTCATGCCATATAACTTACATGGTGGTGACCAAAGTTGCCAAAACGTGTTTATTTCTGCTGTAAAACACGTTTTGACAATTTCAGCACACTGGGGTTAAGGGCTGACTCACTGTGCTCTTCTGAGACAGGCAGTTACACTGCGATTCTAAGAGCTGAGAAAACGCGTTTATTTCGGGCTGAAAAACACGTTTTGAAAACTGTGCTGTTCCTGCCATATAACTTACATGGTGGTGACCAAAGTTGCCAAAACGTGTTTATTTCTGCTGAAAAACACGTTTTGACAATTTCAGCACACTGGGGTTAAGGGCTGACTCACTGTGCTCTTCTGAGACAGGCAGTTACACTGTGATTCTAAGGGCTGAGAAAACGCGTTTATTTCGGGCTGAAAAACACGTTTTGAAAACTGTGCTGTTCCTGCCCTATAAGTTACATGGTGCTGACCAAAGTTGCCAAAACGTGTTTATTTCTGCTGTAAAACACGTTTTGACAATTTCAGCACACTGGGGTTAAGGGCTGACTCAGTGTGCTCTTCTGAGACAGGCAGTTACACTGCGATTCTAAGAGCTGAGAAAACGCGTTTATTTCGGGCTGAAAAACACGTTTTGAAAACTGTGCTGTTCCTGCCATATAACTTACCTGGTGGTGACCAAAGTTGCCAAAACGTGTTTATTTCTGCTGAAAAACACGTTTTGACAATTTCAGCACACTGGGGTTAAGGGCTGACTCACTGTGCTCTTCTGAGACAGGCAGTTACACTGTGATTCTAAGGGCAGAGAAAACGCGTTTATTTCGTGCTGAAAAACACGTTTTGAAAACTGTGCTGTTCCTGCCATATAACTTACCTGGTGGTGACCAAAGTTGCCAAAACGTGTTTATTTCTGCTGAAAAACACGTTTTGACAATTTCAGCACACTGGGGTTAAGGGCTGACTCACTGTGCTCTTCTGAGACAGGCAGTTACAGTGTGATTCTAAGGGCTGAGAAAACGCGTTTATTTCGGGCTGAAAAACACGTTTTGAAAACTGTGCTGTTCCTGCCATATAACTTACATGGTGGTGACCAAAGTTGCCAAAACGTGTTTATTTCTGCTGAAAAACACGTTTTGACAATTTCAGCACACTGGGGTTAAGGGCTGACTCAGTGTGCTCTTCTGAGCCAGGCAGTTACACTGTGATTCTAAGGGCTGAGAAAACGCGTTTATTTCGGGCTGAAAAACACGTTTTGAAAACTGTGCTGTTCCTGCCCTATAAGTTACATGGTGCTGACCAAAGTTGCCAAAACGTGTTTATTTCTGCTGTAAAACACGTTTTGACAATTTCAGCACACTGGGGTTAAGGGCTGACTCAGTGTGCTCTTCTGAGACAGGCAGTTACACTGCGATTCTAAGAGCTGAGAAAACGCGTTTATTTCGGGCTGAAAAACACGTTTTGAAAACTGTGCTGTTCCTGCCATATAACTTACATGGTGGTGACCAAAGTTGCCAAAACGTGTTTATTTCTCCTGAAAAACACGTTTTGACAATTTCAGCACACTGGGGTTAAGGGCTGACTCAGTTTGCTCTTCTGAGCCAGGCATTTACACTGTGATTCTAAGGGCTGAGAAAACGCGTTTATTTCGGGCTGAAAAACACGTTTTGAAAACTGTGCTGTTCCTGCCCTATAACTTACATGGTGGTGACCAAAGTTGCCAAAACGTGTTTATTTCTGCTGTAAAACACGTTTAGACAATTTCAGCACACTGGGGTTAAGGGCTGACTCAGTGTGCTCTTCTGAGCCAGGCAGTTACACTGTGATTCTAAGGGCTGAGAAAACGCGTTTATTTCGGGCTGAAAAACACGTTTTGAAAACTGTGCTGTTCCTGCCCTATAACTTACATGGTGGTGACCAAAGTTGCCAAAACGTGTTTATTTCTGCTGAAAAACACGTTTTGACAATTTCAGCACACTGGGGTTAAGGGCTGACTCAGTTTGCTCTTCTGAGCCAGGCAGTTACACTGTGATTCAAAGGGCTGAGAAAACGCGTTTATTTCGGGCTGAAAAACACGTTTTGAAAACTGTGCTGTTCCTGCCCTATAACTTACATGGTGGTGACCAAAGTTGCCAAAACGTGTTTATTTCTGCTGAAAAACACGTTTTGACAATTTCAGCACACTGGGGTTAAGGGCTGACTCAGTGTGCTCTTCTGAGACAGGCAGTTACACTGTGATTCTAAGGGCTGAGAAAACGCGTTTATTTCGGGCTGAAAAACACGTTTTGAAAACTGTGCTGTTCCTGCCCTATAAGTTACATGGTGGTGACCAAAGTTGCCAAAACGTGTTTATTTCTGCTGTAAAACACGTTTTGACAATTTCAGCACACTGGGGTTAAGGGCTGACTCACTGTGCTCTTCTGAGACAGGCAGTTACACTGCGATTCTAAGGGCTGAGAAAACGCGTTTATTTCGGGCTGAAAAACACGTTTTGAAAACTGTGCTGTTCATGCCATATAACTTACCTGGTGGTGACCAAAGTTGCCAAAACGTGTTTATTTCTGCTGAAAAACACGTTTTGACAATTTCAGCACACTGGGGTTAAGGGCTGACTCACTGTGCTCTTCTGAGACAGGCAGTTACACTGTGATTCTAAGGGCTGAGAAAACGCGTTTATTTCGGGCTGAAAAACACGTTTTGAAAACTGTGCTGTTCCTGCCATATAACTTACATGGTGGTGACCAAAGTTGCCAAAACGTGTTTATTTCTGCTGAAAAACACGTTTTGACAATTTCAGCACACTGGGGTTAAGGGCTGACTCAGTGTGCTCTTCTGAGCCAGGCAGTTACACTGTGATTCTAAGGGCTGAGAAAACGCGTTTATTTCGGGCTGAAAAACACGTTTTGAAAACTGTGCTGTTCCTGCCCTATAAGTTACATGGTGCTGACCAAAGTTGCCAAAACGTGTTTATTTCTGCTGTAAAACACGTTTTGACAATTTCAGCACACTGGGGTTAAGGGCTGACTCAGTGTGCTCTTCTGAGACAGGCAGTTACACTGCGATTCTAAGAGCTGAGAAAACGCGTTTATTTCGGGCTGAAAAACACGTTTTGAAAACTGTGCTGTTCCTGCCATATAACTTACATGGTGGTGACCAAAGTTGCCAAAACGTGTTTATTTCTGCTGAAAAACACGTTTTGACAATTTCAGCACACTGGGGTTAAGGGCTGACTCAGTTTGCTCTTCTGAGCCAGGCAGTTACACTGTGATTCTAAGGGCTGAGAAAACGCGTTTATTTCGGGCTGAAAAACACGTTTTGAAAACTGTGCTGTTCCTGCCCTATAACTTACATGGTGGTGACCAAAGTTGCCAAAACGTGTTTATTTCTGCTGTAAAACACGTTTTGACAATTTCAGCACACTGGGGTTAAGGGCTGACTCAGTGTGCTCTTCTGAGACAGGCAGTTACACTGTGATTCTAAGGGCTGAGAAAACGCGTTTATTTCGGGCTGAAAAACACGTTTTGAAAACTGTGCTGTTCCTGCCCTATAAGTTACATGGTGGTGACCAAAGTTGCCAAAACGTGTTTATTTCTGCTGTAAAACACGTTTTGACAATTTCAGCACACTGGGGTTAAGGGCTGACTCACTGTGCTCTTCTGAGACAGGCAGTTACACTGCGATTCTAAGAGCTGAGAAAACGCGTTTATTTCGGGCTGAAAAACACGTTTTGAAAACTGTGCTGTTCATGCCATATAACTTACATGGTGGTGACCAAAGTTGCCAAAACGTGTTTATTTCTGCTGTAAAACACGTTTTGACAATTTCAGCACACTGGGGTTAAGGGCTGACTCACTGTGCTCTTCTGAGCCAGGCAGTTACACTGCGATTCTAAGGGCTGAGAAAACGCGTTTATTTCGGGCTGAAAAACACGTTTTGAAAACTGTGCTGTTCATGCCATATAACTTACATGGTGGTGACCAAAGTTGCCAAAACGTGTTTATTTCTGCTGTAAAACACGTTTTGACAATTTCAGCACACTGGGGTTAAGGGCTGACTCACTGTGCTCTTCTGAGACAGGCAGTTACACTGCGATTCTAAGAGCTGAGAAAACGCGTTTATTTCGGGCTGAAAAACACGTTTTGAAAACTGTGCTGTTCCTGCCATATAACTTACATGGTGGTGACCAAAGTTGCCAAAACGTGTTTATTTCTGCTGAAAAACACGTTTTGACAATTTCAGCACACTGGGGTTAAGGGCTGACTCACTGTGCTCTTCTGAGACAGGCAGTTACACTGTGATTCTAAGGGCTGAGAAAACGCGTTTATTTCGGGCTGAAAAACACGTTTTGAAAACTGTGCTGTTCCTGCCCTATAAGTTACATGGTGCTGACCAAAGTTGCCAAAACGTGTTTATTTCTGCTGTAAAACACGTTTTGACAATTTCAGCACACTGGGGTTAAGGGCTGACTCAGTGTGCTCTTCTGAGACAGGCAGTTACACTGCGATTCTAAGAGCTGAGAAAACGCGTTTATTTCGGGCTGAAAAACACGTTTTGAAAACTGTGCTGTTCCTGCCCTATAAGTTACATGGTGCTGACCAAAGTTGCCAAAACGTGTTTATTTCTGCTGTAAAACACGTTTTGACAATTTCAGCACACTGGGGTTAAGGGCTGACTCAGTGTGCTCTTCTGAGACAGGCAGTTACACTGCGATTCTAAGAGCTGAGAAAACGCGTTTATTTCGGGCTGAAAAACACGTTTTGAAAACTGTGCTGTTCCTGCCCTATAACTTACATGGTGGTGACCAAAGTTGCCAAAACGTGTTTATTTCTGCTGAAAAACACGTTTTGACAATTTCAGCACACTGGGGTTAAGGGCTGACTCAGTGTGCTCTTCTGAGACAGGCAGTTACACTGCGATTCTAAGAGCTGAGAAAACGCGTTTATTTCGGGCTGAAAAACACGTTTTGAAAACTGTGCTGTTCCTGCCCTATAACTTACATGGTGGTGACCAAAGTTGCCAAAACGTGTTTATTTCTGCTGAAAAACACGTTTTGACAATTTCAGCACACTGGGGTTAAGGGCTGACTCAGTGTGCTCTTCTGAGACAGGCAGTTACACTGCGATTCTAAGAGCTGAGAAAACGCGTTTATTTCGGGCTGAAAAACACGTTTTGAAAACTGTGCTGTTCCTGCCCTATAACTTACATGGTGGTGACCAAAGTTGCCAAAACGTGTTTATTTCTGCTGAAAAACACGTTTTGACAATTTCAGCACACTGGGGTTAAGGGCTGACTCAGTGTGCTCTTCTGAGACAGGCAGTTACACTGCGATTCTAAGAGCTGAGAAAACGCGTTTATTTCGGGCTGAAAAACACGTTTTGAAAACTGTGCTGTTCCTGCCCTATAACTTACATGGTGGTGACCAAAGTTGCCAAAACGTGTTTATTTCTGCTGTAAAACACGTTTTGACAATTTCAGCACACTGGGGTTAAGGGCTGACTCAGTGTGCTCTTCTGAGACAGGCAGTTACACTGCGATTCTAAGAGCTGAGAAAACGCGTTTATTTCGGGCTGAAAAACACGTTTTGAAAACTGTGCTGTTCCTGCCCTATAACTTACATGGTGGTGACCAAAGTTGCCAAAACGTGTTTATTTCTGCTGAAAAACACGTTTTGACAATTTCAGCACACTGGGGTTAAGGGCTGACTCAGTTTGCTCTTCTGAGCCAGGCATTTACACTGTGAATCTAAGGGCTGAGAAAACGCGTTTATTTCGGGCTGAAAAACACGTTTTGAAAACTGTGCTGTTCCTGCCCTATAACTTACATGGTGGTGACCAAAGTTGCCAAAACGTGTTTATTTCTGCTGTTAAGCACGTTTTGACAATTTCAGCACACTGGGGTTAAGGGCTGACTCAGTGTGCTCTTCTGAGCCAGGCAGTTACACTGTGATTCTAAGGGCTGAGAAAACGCGTTTATTTCGGGCTGAAAAACACGTTTTGAAAACTGTGCTGTTCCTGCCCTATAACTTACATGGTGGTGACCAAAGTTGCCAAAACGTGTTTATTTCTGCTGAAAAACACGTTTTGACAATTTCAGCACACTGGGGTTAAGGGCTGACTCAGTTTGCTCTTCTGAGCCAGGCAGTTACACTGTGATTCTAAGGGCTGAGAAAACGCGTTTATTTCGGGCTGAAAAACACGTTTTGAAAACTGTGCTGTTCCTGCCCTATAACTTACATGGTGGTGACCAAAGTTGCCAAAACGTGTTTATTTCTGCTGAAAAACACGTTTAGACAATTTCAGCACACTGGGGTTAAGGGCTGACTCAGTTTGCTCTTCTGAGCCAGGCAGTTACACTGTGATTCTAAGGGCTGAGAAAACGCGTTTATTTCGGGCTGAAAAACACGTTTTGAAAACTGTGCTGTTCCTGCCCTATAACTTACATGGTGGTGACCAAAGTTGCCAAAACGTGTTTATTTCTGCTGAAAAACACGTTTTGACAATTTCAGCACACTGGGGTTAAGGGCTGACTCAGTTTGCTCTTCTGAGCCAGGCAGTTACACTGTGATTCTAAGGGCTGAGAAAACGCGTTTATTTCGGGCTGAAAAACACGTTTTGAAAACTGTGCTGTTTATGCCCTATAACTTACATGGTGGTGACCAAAGTTGCCAAAACGTGTTTATTTCTGCTGTAAAACACGTTTTGACAATTTCAGCACACTGGGGTTAAGGGCTGACTCAGTGTGCTCTTCTGAGACAGGCAGTTACACTGCGATTCTAAGAGCTGAGAAAACGCGTTTATTTCGGGCTGAAAAACACGTTTTGAAAACTGTGCTGTTCCTGCCCTATAACTTACATGGTGGTGACCAAAGTTGCCAAAACGTGTTTATTTCTGCTGAAAAACACGTTTTGACAATTTCAGCACACTGGGGTTAAGGGCTGACTCAGTGTGCTCTTCTGAGCCAGGCAGTTACACTGTGATTCTAAGGGCTGAGAAAACGCGTTGATTTCCAGCTGAAAAACACGTTTTGAAAACTGTGCTGTTCCTGCCATATAACTTACATGGTGGTGACCAAAGTTGCCAAAACGTGTTTATTTCTGCTGAAAAACACGTTTTGACAATTTCAGCACACTGGGGTTAAGGGCTGACTCACTGTGCTCTTCTGAGACAGGCAGTTACACTGTGATTCTAAGGGCAGAGAAAACGCGTTTATTTCGGGCTGAAAAACACGTTTTGAAAACTGTGCTGTTCCTGCCATATAACTTACCTGGTGGTGACCAAAGTTGCCAAAACGTGTTTATTTCTGCTGAAAAACACGTTTTGACAATTTCAGCACACTGGGGTTAAGGGCTGACTCACTGTGCTCTTCTGAGACAGGCAGTTACACTGTGATTCTAAGGGCTGAGAAAACGCGTTTATTTCGGGCTGAAAAACACGTTTTGAAAACTGTGCTGTTCCTGCCATATAACTTACATGGTGGTGACCAAAGTTGCCAAAACGTGTTTATTTCTGCTGAAAAACACGTTTTGACAATTTCAGCACACTGGGGTTAAGGGCTGACTCAGTGTGCTCTTCTGAGCCAGGCAGTTACACTGTGATTCTAAGGGCTGAGAAAACGCGTTTATTTCGGGCTGAAAAACACGTTTTGAAAACTGTGCTGTTCCTGCCCTATAAGTTACATGGTGCTGACCAAAGTTGCCAAAACGTGTTTATTTCTGCTGTAAAACACGTTTTGACAATTTCAGCACACTGGGGTTAAGGGCTGACTCAGTGTGCTCTTCTGAGACAGGCAGTTACACTGCGATTCTAAGAGCTGAGAAAACGCGTTTATTTCGGGCTGAAAAACACGTTTTGAAAACTGTGCTGTTCCTGCCATATAACTTACATGGTGGTGACCAAAGTTGCCAAAACGTGTTTATTTCTGCTGAAAAACACGTTTTGACAATTTCAGCACACTGGGGTTAAGGGCTGACTCAGTGTGCTCTTCTGAGACAGGCATTTACACTGCGATTCTAAGAGCTGAGAAAACGCGTTTATTTCGGGCTGAAAAACACGTTTTGAAAACTGTGCTGTTCCTGTCCTATAACTTACATGGTGGTGACCAAAGTTGCCAAAACGTGTTTATTTCTGCTGAAAAACACGTTTTGACAATTTCAGCACACTGGGGTTAAGGGCTGACTCAGTGTGCTCTTCTGAGACAGGCAGTTACACTGCGATTCTAAGAGCTGAGAAAACGCGTTTATTTCGGGCTGAAAAACACGTTTTGAAAACTGTGCTGTTCCTGCCCTATAACTTACATGGTGGTGACCAAAGTTGCCAAAACGTGTTTATTTCTGCTGAAAAACACGTTTTGACAATTTCAGCACACTGGGGTTAAGGGCTGACTCAGTTTGCTCTTCTGAGCCAGGCAGTTACACTGTGATTCTAAGGGCTGAGAAAACGCGTTTATTTCGGGCTGAAAAACACGTTTTGAAAACTGTGCTGTTTATGCCCTATAACTTACATGGTGGTGACCAAAGTTGCCAAAACGTGTTTATTTCTGCTGTAAAACACGTTTTGACAATTTCAGCACACTGGGGTTAAGGGCTGACTCAGTGTGCTCTTCTGAGACAGGCAGTTACACTGCGATTCTAAGAGCTGAGAAAACGCGTTTATTTCGGGCTGAAAAACACGTTTTGAAAACTGTGCTGTTCCTGCCCTATAACTTACATGGTGGTGACCAAAGTTGCCAAAACGTGTTTATTTCTGCTGAAAAACACGTTTTGACAATTTCAGCACACTGGGGTTAAGGGCTGACTCAGTGTGCTCTTCTGAGACAGGCATTTACACTGCGATTCTAAGAGCTGAGAAAACGCGTTTATTTCGGGCTGAAAAACACGTTTTGAAAACTGTGCTGTTCCTGTCCTATAACTTACATGGTGGTGACCAAAGTTGCCAAAACGTGTTTATTTCTGCTGAAAAACACGTTTTGACAATTTCAGCACACTGGGGTTAAGGGCTGACTCAGTGTGCTCTTCTGAGACAGGCAGTTACACTGCGATTCTAAGAGCTGAGAAAACGCGTTTATTTCGGGCTGAAAAACACGTTTTGAAAACTGTGCTGTTCCTGCCCTATAACTTACATGGTGGTGACCAAAGTTGCCAAAACGTGTTTATTTCTGCTGAAAAACACGTTTTGACAATTTCAGCACACTGGGGTTAAGGGCTGACTCAGTTTGCTCTTCTGAGCCAGGCAGTTACACTGTGATTCTAAGGGCTGAGAAAACGCGTTTATTTCGGGCTGAAAAACACGTTTTGAAAACTGTGCTGTTCCTGCCCTATAACTTACATGGTGGTGACCAAAGTTGCCAAAACGTGTTTATTTCTGCTGAAAAACACGTTTTGACAATTTCAGCACACTGGGGTTAAGGGCTGACTCAGTTTGCTCTTCTGAGCCAGGCAGTTACACTGTGATTCTAAGGGCTGAGAAAACGCGTTTATTTCGGGCTGAAAAACACGTTTTGAAAACTGTGCTGTTTATGCCCTATAACTTACATGGTGGTGACCAAAGTTGCCAAAACGTGTTTATTTCTGCTGTAAAACACGTTTTGACAATTTCAGCACACTGGGGTTAAGGGCTGACTCAGTGTGCTCTTCTGAGACAGGCAGTTACACTGTGATTCTAAGGGCTGAGAAAACGCGTTTATTTCGGGCTGAAAAACACGTTTTGAAAACTGTGCTGTTCCTGCCCTATAAGTTACATGGTGGTGACCAAAGTTGCCAAAACGTGTTTATTTCTGCTGTAAAACACGTTTTGACAATTTCAGCACACTGGGGTTAAGGGCTGACTCACTGTGCTCTTCTGAGACAGGCAGTTACACTGCGATTCTAAGAGCTGAGAAAACGCGTTTATTTCGGGCTGAAAAACACGTTTTGAAAACTGTGCTGTTCCTGCCATATAACTTACATGGTGGTGACCAAAGTTGCCAAAACGTGTTTATTTCTGCTGAAAAACACGTTTTGACAATTTCAGCACACTGGGGTTAAGGGCTGACTCACTGTGCTCTTCTGAGACAGGCAGTTACACTGTGATTCTAAGGGCTGAGAAAACGCGTTTATTTCGGGCTGAAAAACACGTTTTGAAAACTGTGCTGTTCCTGCCCTATAAGTTACATGGTGCTGACCAAAGTTGCCAAAACGTGTTTATTTCTGCTGTAAAACACGTTTTGACAATTTCAGCACACTGGGGTTAAGGGCTGACTCAGTGTGCTCTTCTGAGACAGGCAGTTACACTGCGATTCTAAGAGCTGAGAAAACGCGTTTATTTCGGGCTGAAAAACACGTTTTGAAAACTGTGCTGTTCCTGCCCTATAAGTTACATGGTGCTGACCAAAGTTGCCAAAACGTGTTTATTTCTGCTGTAAAACACGTTTTGACAATTTCAGCACACTGGGGTTAAGGGCTGACTCAGTGTGCTCTTCTGAGACAGGCAGTTACACTGCGATTCTAAGAGCTGAGAAAACGCGTTTATTTCGGGCTGAAAAACACGTTTTGAAAACTGTGCTGTTCCTGCCCTATAACTTACATGGTGGTGACCAAAGTTGCCAAAACGTGTTTATTTCTGCTGAAAAACACGTTTTGACAATTTCAGCACACTGGGGTTAAGGGCTGACTCAGTGTGCTCTTCTGAGACAGGCAGTTACACTGCGATTCTAAGAGCTGAGAAAACGCGTTTATTTCGGGCTGAAAAACACGTTTTGAAAACTGTGCTGTTCCTGCCCTATAACTTACATGGTGGTGACCAAAGTTGCCAAAACGTGTTTATTTCTGCTGAAAAACACGTTTTGACAATTTCAGCACACTGGGGTTAAGGGCTGACTCAGTGTGCTCTTCTGAGACAGGCAGTTACACTGCGATTCTAAGAGCTGAGAAAACGCGTTTATTTCGGGCTGAAAAACACGTTTTGAAAACTGTGCTGTTCCTGCCCTATAACTTACATGGTGGTGACCAAAGTTGCCAAAACGTGTTTATTTCTGCTGAAAAACACGTTTTGACAATTTCAGCACACTGGGGTTAAGGGCTGACTCAGTGTGCTCTTCTGAGACAGGCAGTTACACTGCGATTCTAAGAGCTGAGAAAACGCGTTTATTTCGGGCTGAAAAACACGTTTTGAAAACTGTGCTGTTCCTGCCCTATAACTTACATGGTGGTGACCAAAGTTGCCAAAACGTGTTTATTTCTGCTGTAAAACACGTTTTGACAATTTCAGCACACTGGGGTTAAGGGCTGACTCAGTGTGCTCTTCTGAGACAGGCAGTTACACTGCGATTCTAAGAGCTGAGAAAACGCGTTTATTTCGGGCTGAAAAACACGTTTTGAAAACTGTGCTGTTCCTGCCCTATAACTTACATGGTGGTGACCAAAGTTGCCAAAACGTGTTTATTTCTGCTGAAAAACACGTTTTGACAATTTCAGCACACTGGGGTTAAGGGCTGACTCAGTTTGCTCTTCTGAGCCAGGCATTTACACTGTGATTCTAAGGGCTGAGAAAACGCGTTTATTTCGGGCTGAAAAACACGTTTTGAAAACTGTGCTGTTCCTGCCCTATAACTTACATGGTGGTGACCAAAGTTGCCAAAACGTGTTTATTTCTGCTGTAAAACACGTTTTGACAATTTCAGCACACTGGGGTTAAGGGCTGACTCAGTGTGCTCTTCTGAGCCAGGCAGTTACACTGTGATTCTAAGGGCTGAGAAAACGCGTTTATTTCGGGCTGAAAAACACGTTTTGAAAACTGTGCTGTTCCTGCCCTATAACTTACATGGTGGTGACCAAAGTTGCCAAAACGTGTTTATTTCTGCTGAAAAACACGTTTTGACAATTTCAGCACACTGGGGTTAAGGGCTGACTCTGTTTGCTCTTCTGAGCCAGGCAGTTACACTGTGATTCTAAGGGCTGAGAAAACGCGTTTATTTCGGGCTGAAAAACACGTTTTGAAAACTGTGCTGTTCCTGCCCTATAACTTACATGGTGGTGACCAAAGTTGCCAAAACGTGTTTATTTCTGCTGAAAAACACGTTTTGACAATTTCAGCACACTGGGGTTAAGGGCTGACTCAGTTTGCTCTTCTGAGCCAGGCAGTTACACTGTGATTCTAAGGGCTGAGAAAACGCGTTTATTTCGGGCTGAAAAACACGTTTTGAAAACTGTGCTGTTCCTGCCCTATAACTTACATGGTGGTGACCAAAGTTGCCAAAACGTGTTTATTTCTGCTGAAAAACACGTTTTGACAATTTCAGCACACTGGGGTTAAGGGCTGACTCAGTGTGCTCTTCTGAGCCAGGCAGTTACACTGTGATTCTAAGGGCTGAGAAAACGCGTTTATTTCGGGCTGAAAAACACGTTTTGAAAACTGTGCTGTTCCTGCCCTATAAGTTACATGGTGCTGACCAAAGTTGCCAAAACGTGTTTATTTCTGCTGTAAAACACGTTTTGACAATTTCAGCACACTGGGGTTAAGGGCTGACTCAGTGTGCTCTTCTGAGACAGGCAGTTACACTGTGATTCTAAGGGCTGAGAAAACGCGTTTATTTCGGGCTGAAAAACACGTTTTGAAAACTGTGCTGTTCCTGCCCTATAAGTTACATGGTGGTGACCAAAGTTGCCAAAACGTGTTTATTTCTGCTGTAAAACACGTTTTGACAATTTCAGCACACTGGGGTTAAGGGCTGACTCACTGTGCTCTTCTGAGACAGGCAGTTACACTGCGATTCTAAGAGCTGAGAAAACGCGTTTATTTCGGGCTGAAAAACACGTTTTGAAAACTGTGCTGTTCCTGCCATATAACTTACATGGTGGTGACCAAAGTTGCCAAAACGTGTTTATTTCTGCTGAAAAACACGTTTTGACAATTTCAGCACACTGGGGTTAAGGGCTGACTCACTGTGCTCTTCTGAGACAGGCAGTTACACTGTGATTCTAAGGGCTGAGAAAACGCGTTTATTTCGGGCTGAAAAACACGTTTTGAAAACTGTGCTGTTCCTGCCCTATAAGTTACATGGTGCTGACCAAAGTTGCCAAAACGTGTTTATTTCTGCTGTAAAACACGTTTTGACAATTTCAGCACACTGGGGTTAAGGGCTGACTCAGTGTGCTCTTCTGAGACAGGCAGTTACACTGCGATTCTAAGAGCTGAGAAAACGCGTTTATTTCGGGCTGAAAAACACGTTTTGAAAACTGTGCTGTTCCTGCCATATAACTTACCTGGTGGTGACCAAAGTTGCCAAAACGTGTTTATTTCTGCTGAAAAACACGTTTTGACAATTTCAGCACACTGGGGTTAAGGGCTGACTCACTGTGCTCTTCTGAGACAGGCAGTTACACTGTGATTCTAAGGGCTGAGAAAACGCGTTTATTTCGGGCTGAAAAACACGTTTTGAAACTGTGCTGTTCCTGCCATATAACTTACATGGTGGTGACCAAAGTTGCCAAAACGTGTTTATTTCTGCTGAAAAACACGTTTTGACAATTTCAGCACACTGGGGTTAAGGGCTGACTCAGTGTGCTCTTCTGAGCCAGGCAGTTACACTGTGATTCTAAGGGCTGAGAAAACGCGTTTATTTCGGGCTGAAAAACACGTTTTGAAAACTGTGCTGTTCCTGCCCTATAAGTTACATGGTGCTGACCAAAGTTGCCAAAACGTGTTTATTTCTGCTGTAAAACACGTTTTGACAATTTCAGCACACTGGGGTTAAGGGCTGACTCAGTGTGCTCTTCTGAGACAGGCAGTTACACTGCGATTCTAAGAGCTGAGAAAACGCGTTTATTTCGGGCTGAAAAACACGTTTTGAAAACTGTGCTGTTCCTGCCATATAACTTACATGGTGGTGACCAAAGTTGCCAAAACGTGTTTATTTCTGCTGAAAAACACGTTTTGACAATTTCAGCACACTGGGGTTAAGGGCTGACTCAGTTTGCTCTTCTGAGCCAGGCATTTACACTGTGATTCTAAGGGCTGAGAAAACGCGTTTATTTCGGGCTGAAAAACACGTTTTGAAAACTGTGCTGTTCCTGCCCTATAACTTACATGGTGGTGACCAAAGTTGCCAAAACGTGTTTATTTCTGCTGTAAAACACGTTTAGACAATTTCAGCACACTGGGGTTAAGGGCTGACTCAGTGTGCTCTTCTGAGCCAGGCAGTTACACTGTGATTCTAAGGGCTGAGAAAACGCGTTTATTTCGGGCTGAAAAACACGTTTTGAAAACTGTGCTGTTCCTGCCCTATAACTTACATGGTGGTGACCAAAGTTGCCAAAACGTGTTTATTTCTGCTGAAAAACACGTTTTGACAATTTCAGCACACTGGGGTTAAGGGCTGACTCAGTTTGCTCTTCTGAGCCAGGCAGTTACACTGTGATTCTAAGGGCTGAGAAAACGCGTTTATTTCGGGCTGAAAAACACGTTTTGAAAACTGTGCTGTTCCTGCCCTATAACTTACATGGTGGTGACCAAAGTTGCCAAAACGTGTTTATTTCTGCTGTAAAACACGTTTAGACAATTTCAGCACACTGGGGTTAAGGGCTGACTCAGTGTGCTCTTCTGAGACAGGCAGTTACACTGTGATTCTAAGGGCTGAGAAAACGCGTTTATTTCGGGCTGAAAAACACGTTTTGAAAACTGTGCTGTTCCTGCCCTATAAGTTACATGGTGGTGACCAAAGTTGCCAAAACGTGTTTATTTCTGCTGTAAAACACGTTTTGACAATTTCAGCACACTGGGGTTAAGGGCTGACTCACTGTGCTCTTCTGAGACAGGCAGTTACACTGCGATTCTAAGAGCTGAGAAAACGCGTTTATTTCGGGCTGAAAAACACGTTTTGAAAACTGTGCTGTTCATGCCATATAACTTACATGGTGGTGACCAAAGTTGCCAAAACGTGTTTATTTCTGCTGTAAAACACGTTTTGACAATTTCAGCACACTGGGGTTAAGGGCTGACTCACTGTGCTCTTCTGAGCCAGGCAGTTACACTGCGATTCTAAGGGCTGAGAAAACGCGTTTATTTCGGGCTGAAAAACACGTTTTGAAAACTGTGCTGTTCATGCCATATAACTTACATGGTGGTGACCAAAGTTGCCAAAACGTGTTTATTTCTGCTGTAAAACACGTTTTGACAATTTCAGCACACTGGGGTTAAGGGCTGACTCACTGTGCTCTTCTGAGACAGGCAGTTACACTGCGATTCTAAGAGCTGAGAAAACGCGTTTATTTCGGGCTGAAAAACACGTTTTGAAAACTGTGCTGTTCCTGCCCTATAACTTACATGGTGGTGACCAAAGTTGCCAAAACGTGTTTATTTCTGCTGAAAAACACGTTTTGACAATTTCAGCACACTGGGGTTAAGGGCTGACTCAGTGTGCTCTTCTGAGCCAGGCAGTTACACTGTGATTCTAAGGGCTGAGAAAACGCGTTTATTTCGGGCTGAAAAACACGTTTTGAAAACTGTGCTGTTCCTGCCCTATAAGTTACATGGTGCTGACCAAAGTTGCCAAAACGTGTTTATTTCTGCTGTAAAACACGTTTTGACAATTTCAGCACACTGGGGTTAAGGGCTGACTCAGTGTGCTCTTCTGAGACAGGCAGTTACACTGTGATTCTAAGGGCTGAGAAAACGCGTTTATTTCGGGCTGAAAAACACGTTTTGAAAACTGTGCTGTTCCTGCCCTATAAGTTACATGGTGGTGACCAAAGTTGCCAAAACGTGTTTATTTCTGCTGTAAAACACGTTTAGACAATTTCAGCACACTGGGGTTAAGGGCTGACTCAGTGTGCTCTTCTGAGCCAGGCAGTTACACTGTGATTCTAAGGGCTGAGAAAACGCGTTTATTTCGGGCTGAAAAACACGTTTTGAAAACTGTGCTGTTCCTGCCCTATAACTTACATGGTGGTGACCAAAGTTGCCAAAACGTGTTTATTTCTGCTGAAAAACACGTTTTGACAATTTCAGCACACTGGGGTTAAGGGCTGACTCAGTTTGCTCTTCTGAGCCAGGCATTTACACTGTGATTCTAAGGGCTGAGAAAACGCGTTTATTTCGGGCTGAAAAACACGTTTTGAAAACTGTGCTGTTCCTGCCCTATAACTTACATGGTGGTGACCAAAGTTGCCAAAACGTGTTTATTTCTGCTGTAAAACACGTTTAGACAATTTCAGCACACTGGGGTTAAGGGCTGACTCAGTGTGCTCTTCTGAGCCAGGCAGTTACACTGTGATTCTAAGGGCTGAGAAAACGCGTTTATTTCGGGCTGAAAAACACGTTTTGAAAACTGTGCTGTTCCTGCCCTATAACTTACATGGTGGTGACCAAAGTTGCCAAAACGTGTTTATTTCTGCTGAAAAACACGTTTTGACAATTTCAGCACACTGGGGTTAAGGGCTGACTCAGTTTGCTCTTCTGAGCCAGGCAGTTACACTGTGATTCTAAGGGCTGAGAAAACGCGTTTATTTCGGGCTGAAAAACACGTTTTGAAAACTGTGCTGTTCCTGCCCTATAACTTACATGGTGGTGACCAAAGTTGCCAAAACGTGTTTATTTCTGCTGTAAAACACGTTTAGACAATTTCAGCACACTGGGGTTAAGGGCTGACTCAGTGTGCTCTTCTGAGACAGGCAGTTACACTGTGATTCTAAGGGCTGAGAAAACGCGTTTATTTCGGGCTGAAAAACACGTTTTGAAAACTGTGCTGTTCCTGCCCTATAAGTTACATGGTGGTGACCAAAGTTGCCAAAACGTGTTTATTTCTGCTGTAAAACACGTTTTGACAATTTCAGCACACTGGGGTTAAGGGCTGACTCACTGTGCTCTTCTGAGACAGGCAGTTACACTGCGATTCTAAGAGCTGAGAAAACGCGTTTATTTCGGGCTGAAAAACACGTTTTGAAAACTGTGCTGTTCATGCCATATAACTTACATGGTGGTGACCAAAGTTGCCAAAACGTGTTTATTTCTGCTGTAAAACACGTTTTGACAATTTCAGCACACTGGGGTTAAGGGCTGACTCACTGTGCTCTTCTGAGCCAGGCAGTTACACTGCGATTCTAAGGGCTGAGAAAACGCGTTTATTTCGGGCTGAAAAACACGTTTTGAAAACTGTGCTGTTCATGCCATATAACTTACATGGTGGTGACCAAAGTTGCCAAAACGTGTTTATTTCTGCTGTAAAACACGTTTTGACAATTTCAGCACACTGGGGTTAAGGGCTGACTCACTGTGCTCTTCTGAGACAGGCAGTTACACTGCGATTCTAAGAGCTGAGAAAACGCGTTTATTTCGGGCTGAAAAACACGTTTTGAAAACTGTGCTGTTCCTGCCATATAACTTACATGGTGGTGACCAAAGTTGCCAAAACGTGTTTATTTCTGCTGAAAAACACGTTTTGACAATTTCAGCACACTGGGGTTAAGGGCTGACTCACTGTGCTCTTCTGAGACAGGCAGTTACACTGTGATTCTAAGGGCTGAGAAAACGCGTTTATTTCGGGCTGAAAAACACGTTTTGAAAACTGTGCTGTTCCTGCCCTATAAGTTACATGGTGCTGACCAAAGTTGCCAAAACGTGTTTATTTCTGCTGTAAAACACGTTTTGACAATTTCAGCACACTGGGGTTAAGGGCTGACTCAGTGTGCTCTTCTGAGACAGGCAGTTACACTGCGATTCTAAGAGCTGAGAAAACGCGTTTATTTCGGGCTGAAAAACACGTTTTGAAAACTGTGCTGTTCCTGCCCTATAAGTTACATGGTGCTGACCAAAGTTGCCAAAACGTGTTTATTTCTGCTGTAAAACACGTTTTGACAATTTCAGCACACTGGGGTTAAGGGCTGACTCAGTGTGCTCTTCTGAGACAGGCAGTTACACTGCGATTCTAAGAGCTGAGAAAACGCGTTTATTTCGGGCTGAAAAACACGTTTTGAAAACTGTGCTGTTCCTGCCCTATAACTTACATGGTGGTGACCAAAGTTGCCAAAACGTGTTTATTTCTGCTGAAAAACACGTTTTGACAATTTCAGCACACTGGGGTTAAGGGCTGACTCAGTGTGCTCTTCTGAGACAGGCAGTTACACTGCGATTCTAAGAGCTGAGAAAACGCGTTTATTTCGGGCTGAAAAACACGTTTTGAAAACTGTGCTGTTCCTGCCCTATAACTTACATGGTGGTGACCAAAGTTGCCAAAACGTGTTTATTTCTGCTGAAAAACACGTTTTGACAATTTCAGCACACTGGGGTTAAGGGCTGACTCAGTGTGCTCTTCTGAGACAGGCAGTTACACTGCGATTCTAAGAGCTGAGAAAACGCGTTTATTTCGGGCTGAAAAACACGTTTTGAAAACTGTGCTGTTCCTGCCCTATAACTTACATGGTGGTGACCAAAGTTGCCAAAACGTGTTTATTTCTGCTGAAAAACACGTTTTGACAATTTCAGCACACTGGGGTTAAGGGCTGACTCAGTGTGCTCTTCTGAGACAGGCAGTTACACTGCGATTCTAAGAGCTGAGAAAACGCGTTTATTTCGGGCTGAAAAACACGTTTTGAAAACTGTGCTGTTCCTGCCCTATAACTTACATGGTGGTGACCAAAGTTGCCAAAACTTGTTTATTTCTGCTGTAAAACACGTTTTGACAATTTCAGCACACTGGGGTTAAGGGCTGACTCAGTGTGCTCTTCTGAGACAGGCAGTTACACTGCGATTCTAAGAGCTGAGAAAACGCGTTTATTTCGGGCTGAAAAACACGTTTTGAAAACTGTGCTGTTCCTGCCCTATAACTTACATGGTGGTGACCAAAGTTGCCAAAACGTGTTTATTTCTGCTGAAAAACACGTTTTGACAATTTCAGCACACTGGGGTTAAGGGCTGACTCAGTTTGCTCTTCTGAGCCAGGCATTTACACTGTGATTCTAAGGGCTGAGAAAACGCGTTTATTTCGGGCTGAAAAACACATTTTGAAAACGGTGCTGTTCCTGCCCTATAACTTACATGGTGGTGACCAAAGTTGCCAAAACGTGTTTATTTCTGCTGTAAAACACGTTTTGACAATTTCAGCACACTGGGGTTAAGGGCTGACTCAGTGTGCTCTTCTGAGCCAGGCAGTTACACTGTGATTCTAAGGGCTGAGAAAACGCGTTTATTTCGGGCTGAAAAACACGTTTTGAAAACTGTGCTGTTCCTGCCCTATAACTTACATGGTGGTGACCAAAGTTGCCAAAACGTGTTTATTTCTGCTGAAAAACACGTTTTGACAATTTCAGCACACTGGGGTTAAGGGCTGACTCAGTTTGCTCTTCTGAGCCAGGCAGTTACACTGTGATTCTAAGGGCTGAGAAAACGCGTTTATTTCGGGCTGAAAAACACGTTTTGAAAACTGTGCTGTTCCTGCCCTATAACTTACATGGTGGTGACCAAAGTTGCCAAAACGTGTTTATTTCTGCTGTAAAACACGTTTTGACAATTTCAGCACACTGGGGTTAAGGGCTGACTCACTGTGCTCTTCTGAGACAGGCAGTTACACTGCGATTCTAAGAGCTGAGAAAACGCGTTTATTTCGGGCTGAAAAACACGTTTTGAAAACTGTGCTGTTCCTGCCATATAACTTACATGGTGGTGACCAAAGTTGCCAAAACGTGTTTATTTCTGCTGAAAAACACGTTTTGACAATTTCAGCACACTGGGGTTAAGGGCTGACTCACTGTGCTCTTCTGAGACAGGCAGTTACACTGTGATTCTAAGGGCTGAGAAAACGCGTTTATTTCGGGCTGAAAAACACGTTTTGAAAACTGTGCTGTTCCTGCCCTATAAGTTACATGGTGCTGACCAAAGTTGCCAAAACGTGTTTATTTCTGCTGTAAAACACGTTTTGACAATTTCAGCACACTGGGGTTAAGGGCTGACTCAGTGTGCTCTTCTGAGACAGGCAGTTACACTGCGATTCTAAGAGCTGAGAAAACGCGTTTATTTCGGGCTGAAAAACACGTTTTGAAAACTGTGCTGTTCCTGCCATATAACTTACCTGGTGGTGACCAAAGTTGCCAAAACGTGTTTATTTCTGCTGAAAAACACGTTTTGACAATTTCAGCACACTGGGGTTAAGGGCTGACTCACTGTGCTCTTCTGAGACAGGCAGTTACACTGTGATTCTAAGGGCAGAGAAAACGCGTTTATTTCGTGCTGAAAAACACGTTTTGAAAACTGTGCTGTTCCTGCCATATAACTTACCTGGTGGTGACCAAAGTTGCCAAAACGTGTTTATTTCTGCTGAAAAACACGTTTTGACAATTTCAGCACACTGGGGTTAAGGGCTGACTCACTGTGCTCTTCTGAGACAGGCAGTTACACTGTGATTCTAAGGGCTGAGAAAACGCGTTTATTTCGGGCTGAAAAACACGTTTTGAAAACTGTGCTGTTCCTGCCATATAACTTACATGGTGGTGACCAAAGTTGCCAAAACGTGTTTATTTCTGCTGTAAAACACGTTTTGACAATTTCAGCACACTGGGGTTAAGGGCTGACTCAGTGTGCTCTTCTGAGACAGGCAGTTACACTGTGATTCTAAGGGCTGAGAAAACGCGTTTATTTCGGGCTGAAAAACACGTTTTGAAAACTGTGCTGTTCCTGCCCTATAAGTTACATGGTGGTGACCAAAGTTGCCAAAACGTGTTTATTTCTGCTGTAAAACACGTTTTGACAATTTCAGCACACTGGGGTTAAGGGCTGACTCACTGTGCTCTTCTGAGACAGGCAGTTACACTGCGATTCTAAGAGCTGAGAAAACGCGTTTATTTCGGGCTGAAAAACACGTTTTGAAAACTGTGCTGTTCCTGCCATATAACTTACATGGTGGTGACCAAAGTTGCCAAAACGTGTTTATTTCTGCTGAAAAACACGTTTTGACAATTTCAGCACACTGGGGTTAAGGGCTGACTCACTGTGCTCTTCTGAGACAGGCAGTTACACTGTGATTCTAAGGGCTGAGAAAACGCGTTTATTTCGGGCTGAAAAACACGTTTTGAAAACTGTGCTGTTCCTGCCCTATAAGTTACATGGTGCTGACCAAAGTTGCCAAAACGTGTTTATTTCTGCTGTAAAACACGTTTTGACAATTTCAGCACACTGGGGTTAAGGGCTGACTCAGTGTGCTCTTCTGAGACAGGCAGTTACACTGCGATTCTAAGAGCTGAGAAAACGCGTTTATTTCGGGCTGAAAAACACGTTTTGAAAACTGTGCTGTTCCTGCCCTATAAGTTACATGGTGCTGACCAAAGTTGCCAAAACGTGTTTATTTCTGCTGTAAAACACGTTTTGACAATTTCAGCACACTGGGGTTAAGGGCTGACTCAGTGTGCTCTTCTGAGACAGGCAGTTACACTGCGATTCTAAGAGCTGAGAAAACGCGTTTATTTCGGGCTGAAAAACACGTTTTGAAAACTGTGCTGTTCCTGCCCTATAACTTACATGGTGGTGACCAAAGTTGCCAAAACGTGTTTATTTCTGCTGAAAAACACGTTTTGACAATTTCAGCACACTGGGGTTAAGGGCTGACTCAGTGTGCTCTTCTGAGACAGGCAGTTACACTGCGATTCTAAGAGCTGAGAAAACGCGTTTATTTCGGGCTGAAAAACACGTTTTGAAAACTGTGCTGTTCCTGCCCTATAACTTACATGGTGGTGACCAAAGTTGCCAAAACGTGTTTATTTCTGCTGAAAAACACGTTTTGACAATTTCAGCACACTGGGGTTAAGGGCTGACTCAGTGTGCTCTTCTGAGACAGGCAGTTACACTGCGATTCTAAGAGCTGAGAAAACGCGTTTATTTCGGGCTGAAAAACACGTTTTGAAAACTGTGCTGTTCCTGCCCTATAACTTACATGGTGGTGACCAAAGTTGCCAAAACGTGTTTATTTCTGCTGAAAAACACGTTTTGACAATTTCAGCACACTGGGGTTAAGGGCTGACTCAGTGTGCTCTTCTGAGACAGGCAGTTACACTGCGATTCTAAGAGCTGAGAAAACGCGTTTATTTCGGGCTGAAAAACACGTTTTGAAAACTGTGCTGTTCCTGCCCTATAACTTACATGGTGGTGACCAAAGTTGCCAAAACGTGTTTATTTCTGCTGTAAAACACGTTTTGACAATTTCAGCACACTGGGGTTAAGGGCTGACTCAGTGTGCTCTTCTGAGACAGGCAGTTACACTGCGATTCTAAGAGCTGAGAAAACGCGTTTATTTCGGGCTGAAAAACACGTTTTGAAAACTGTGCTGTTCCTGCCCTATAACTTACATGGTGGTGACCAAAGTTGCCAAAACGTGTTTATTTCTGCTGAAAAACACGTTTTGACAATTTCAGCACACTGGGGTTAAGGGCTGACTCAGTTTGCTCTTCTGAGCCAGGCATTTACACTGTGATTCTAAGGGCTGAGAAAACGCGTTTATTTCGGGCTGAAAAACACGTTTTGAAAACTGTGCTGTTCCTGCCCTATAACTTACATGGTGGTGACCAAAGTTGCCAAAACGTGTTTATTTCTGCTGTAAAACACGTTTTGACAATTTCAGCACACTGGGGTTAAGGGCTGACTCAGTGTGCTCTTCTGAGCCAGGCAGTTACACTGTGATTCTAAGGGCTGAGAAAACGCGTTTATTTCGGGCTGAAAAACACGTTTTGAAAACTGTGCTGTTCCTGCCCTATAACTTACATGGTGGTGACCAAAGTTGCCAAAACGTGTTTATTTCTGCTGAAAAACACGTTTTGACAATTTCAGCACACTGGGGTTAAGGGCTGACTCTGTTTGCTCTTCTGAGCCAGGCAGTTACACTGTGATTCTAAGGGCTGAGAAAACGCGTTTATTTCGGGCTGAAAAACACGTTTTGAAAACTGTGCTGTTCCTGCCCTATAACTTACATGGTGGTGACCAAAGTTGCCAAAACGTGTTTATTTCTGCTGAAAAACACGTTTTGACAATTTCAGCACACTGGGGTTAAGGGCTGACTCAGTTTGCTCTTCTGAGCCAGGCAGTTACACTGTGATTCTAAGGGCTGAGAAAACGCGTTTATTTCGGGCTGAAAAACACGTTTTGAAAACTGTGCTGTTCCTGCCCTATAACTTACATGGTGGTGACCAAAGTTGCCAAAACGTGTTTATTTCTGCTGAAAAACACGTTTTGACAATTTCAGCACACTGGGGTTAAGGGCTGACTCAGTGTGCTCTTCTGAGCCAGGCAGTTACACTGTGATTCTAAGGGCTGAGAAAACGCGTTTATTTCGGGCTGAAAAACACGTTTTGAAAACTGTGCTGTTCCTGCCCTATAAGTTACATGGTGCTGACCAAAGTTGCCAAAACGTGTTTATTTCTGCTGTAAAACACGTTTTGACAATTTCAGCACACTGGGGTTAAGGGCTGACTCAGTGTGCTCTTCTGAGACAGGCAGTTACACTGTGATTCTAAGGGCTGAGAAAACGCGTTTATTTCGGGCTGAAAAACACGTTTTGAAAACTGTGCTGTTCCTGCCCTATAAGTTACATGGTGGTGACCAAAGTTGCCAAAACGTGTTTATTTCTGCTGTAAAACACGTTTTGACAATTTCAGCACACTGGGGTTAAGGGCTGACTCACTGTGCTCTTCTGAGACAGGCAGTTACACTGCGATTCTAAGAGCTGAGAAAACGCGTTTATTTCGGGCTGAAAAACACGTTTTGAAAACTGTGCTGTTCCTGCCCTATAAGTTACATGGTGCTGACCAAAGTTGCCAAAACGTGTTTATTTCTGCTGTAAAACACGTTTTGACAATTTCAGCACACTGGGGTTAAGGGCTGACTCAGTGTGCTCTTCTGAGACAGGCAGTTACACTGCGATTCTAAGAGCTGAGAAAACGCGTTTATTTCGGGCTGAAAAACACGTTTTGAAAACTGTGCTGTTCCTGCCATATAACTTACATGGTGGTGACCAAAGTTGCCAAAACGTGTTTATTTCTGCTGAAAAACACGTTTTGACAATTTCAGCACACTGGGGTTAAGGGCTGACTCAGTTTGCTCTTCTGAGCCAGGCATTTACACTGTGATTCTAAGGGCTGAGAAAACGCGTTTATTTCGGGCTGAAAAACACGTTTTGAAAACTGTGCTGTTCCTGCCCTATAACTTACATAGTGGTGACCAAAGTTGCCAAAACGTGTTTATTTCTGCTGTAAAACACGTTTAGACAATTTCAGCACACTGGGGTTAAGGGCTGACTCAGTGTGCTCTTCTGAGCCAGGCAGTTACACTGTGATTCTAAGGGCTGAGAAAACGCGTTTATTTCGGGCTGAAAAACACGTTTTGAAAACTGTGCTGTTCCTGCCCTATAACTTACATGGTGGTGACCAAAGTTGCCAAAACGTGTTTATTTCTGCTGAAAAACACGTTTTGACAATTTCAGCACACTGGGGTTAAGGGCTGACTCAGTTTGCTCTTCTGAGCCAGGCAGTTACACTGTGATTCTAAGGGCTGAGAAAACGCGTTTATTTCGGGCTGAAAAACACGTTTTGAAAACTGTGCTGTTCCTGCCCTATAACTTACATGGTGGTGACCAAAGTTGCCAAAACGTGTTTATTTCTGCTGTAAAACACGTTTAGACAATTTCAGCACACTGGGGTTAAGGGCTGACTCAGTGTGCTCTTCTGAGACAGGCAGTTACACTGTGATTCTAAGGGCTGAGAAAACGCGTTTATTTCGGGCTGAAAAACACGTTTTGAAAACTGTGCTGTTCCTGCCCTATAAGTTACATGGTGGTGACCAAAGTTGCCAAAACGTGTTTATTTCTGCTGTAAAACACGTTTTGACAATTTCAGCACACTGGGGTTAAGGGCTGACTCACTGTGCTCTTCTGAGACAGGCAGTTACACTGCGATTCTAAGAGCTGAGAAAACGCGTTTATTTCGGGCTGAAAAACACGTTTTGAAAACTGTGCTGTTCATGCCATATAACTTACATGGTGGTGACCAAAGTTGCCAAAACGTGTTTATTTCTGCTGTAAAACACGTTTTGACAATTTCAGCACACTGGGGTTAAGGGCTGACTCACTGTGCTCTTCTGAGCCAGGCAGTTACACTGCGATTCTAAGGGCTGAGAAAACGCGTTTATTTCGGGCTGAAAAACACGTTTTGAAAACTGTGCTGTTCATGCCATATAACTTACATGGTGGTGACCAAAGTTGCCAAAACGTGTTTATTTCTGCTGTAAAACACGTTTTGACAATTTCAGCACACTGGGGTTAAGGGCTGACTCACTGTGCTCTTCTGAGACAGGCAGTTACACTGCGATTCTAAGAGCTGAGAAAACGCGTTTATTTCGGGCTGAAAAACACGTTTTGAAAACTGTGCTGTTCCTGCCATATAACTTACATGGTGGTGACCAAAGTTGCCAAAACGTGTTTATTTCTGCTGAAAAACACGTTTTGACAATTTCAGCACACTGGGGTTAAGGGCTGACTCACTGTGCTCTTCTGAGACAGGCAGTTACACTGTGATTCTAAGGGCTGAGAAAACGCGTTTATTTCGGGCTGAAAAACACGTTTTGAAAACTGTGCTGTTCCTGCCCTATAAGTTACATGGTGCTGACCAAAGTTGCCAAAACGTGTTTATTTCTGCTGTAAAACACGTTTTGACAATTTCAGCACACTGGGGTTAAGGGCTGACTCAGTGTGCTCTTCTGAGACAGGCAGTTACACTGCGATTCTAAGAGCTGAGAAAACGCGTTTATTTCGGGCTGAAAAACACGTTTTGAAAACTGTGCTGTTCCTGCCCTATAAGTTACATGGTGCTGACCAAAGTTGCCAAAACGTGTTTATTTCTGCTGTAAAACACGTTTTGACAATTTCAGCACACTGGGGTTAAGGGCTGACTCAGTGTGCTCTTCTGAGACAGGCAGTTACACTGCGATTCTAAGAGCTGAGAAAACGCGTTTATTTCGGGCTGAAAAACACGTTTTGAAAACTGTGCTGTTCCTGCCCTATAACTTACATGGTGGTGACCAAAGTTGCCAAAACGTGTTTATTTCTGCTGAAAAACACGTTTTGACAATTTCAGCACACTGGGGTTAAGGGCTGACTCAGTGTGCTCTTCTGAGACAGGCAGTTACACTGCGATTCTAAGAGCTGAGAAAACGCGTTTATTTCGGGCTGAAAAACACGTTTTGAAAACTGTGCTGTTCCTGCCCTATAACTTACATGGTGGTGACCAAAGTTGCCAAAACGTGTTTATTTCTGCTGAAAAACACGTTTTGACAATTTCAGCACACTGGGGTTAAGGGCTGACTCAGTGTGCTCTTCTGAGACAGGCAGTTACACTGCGATTCTAAGAGCTGAGAAAACGCGTTTATTTCGGGCTGAAAAACACGTTTTGAAAACTGTGCTGTTCCTGCCCTATAACTTACATGGTGGTGACCAAAGTTGCCAAAACGTGTTTATTTCTGCTGAAAAACACGTTTTGACAATTTCAGCACACTGGGGTTAAGGGCTGACTCAGTGTGCTCTTCTGAGACAGGCAGTTACACTGCGATTCTAAGAGCTGAGAAAACGCGTTTATTTCGGGCTGAAAAACACGTTTTGAAAACTGTGCTGTTCCTGCCCTATAACTTACATTGTGGTGACCAAAGTTGCCAAAACTTGTATATTTCTGCTGTAAAACACGTTTTGACAATTTCAGCACACTGGGGTTAAGGGCTGACTCAGTGTGCTCTTCTGAGACAGGCAGTTACACTGCGATTCTAAGAGCTGAGAAAACGCGTTTATTTCGGGCTGAAAAACACGTTTTGAAAACTGTGCTGTTCCTGCCCTATAACTTACATGGTGGTGACCAAAGTTGCCAAAACGTGTTTATTTCTGCTGAAAAACACGTTTTGACAATTTCAGCACACTGGGGTTAAGGGCTGACTCAGTTTGCTCTTCTGAGCCAGGCATTTACACTGTGATTCTAAGGGCTGAGAAAACGCGTTTATTTCGGGCTGAAAAACACATTTTGAAAACGGTGCTGTTCCTGCCCTATAACTTACATGGTGGTGACCAAAGTTGCCAAAACGTGTTTATTTCTGCTGTAAAACACGTTTTGACAATTTCAGCACACTGGGGTTAAGGGCTGACTCAGTGTGCTCTTCTGAGCCAGGCAGTTACACTGTGATTCTAAGGGCTGAGAAAACGCGTTTATTTCGGGCTGAAAAACACGTTTTGAAAACTGTGCTGTTCCTGCCCTATAACTTACATGGTGGTGACCAAAGTTGCCAAAACGTGTTTATTTCTGCTGAAAAACACGTTTTGACAATTTCAGCACACTGGGGTTAAGGGCTGACTCAGTTTGCTCTTCTGAGCCAGGCAGTTACACTGTGATTCTAAGGGCTGAGAAAACGCGTTTATTTCGGGCTGAAAAACACGTTTTGAAAACTGTGCTGTTCCTGCCCTATAACTTACATGGTGGTGACCAAAGTTGCCAAAACGTGTTTATTTCTGCTGTAAAACACGTTTTGACAATTTCAGCACACTGGGGTTAAGGGCTGACTCACTGTGCTCTTCTGAGACAGGCAGTTACACTGCGATTCTAAGAGCTGAGAAAACGCGTTTATTTCGGGCTGAAAAACACGTTTTGAAAACTGTGCTGTTCCTGCCATATAACTTACATGGTGGTGACCAAAGTTGCCAAAACGTGTTTATTTCTGCTGAAAAACACGTTTTGACAATTTCAGCACACTGGGGTTAAGGGCTGACTCACTGTGCTCTTCTGAGACAGGCAGTTACACTGTGATTCTAAGGGCTGAGAAAACGCGTTTATTTCGGGCTGAAAAACACGTTTTGAAAACTGTGCTGTTCCTGCCCTATAAGTTACATGGTGCTGACCAAAGTTGCCAAAACGTGTTTATTTCTGCTGTAAAACACGTTTTGACAATTTCAGCACACTGGGGTTAAGGGCTGACTCAGTGTGCTCTTCTGAGACAGGCAGTTACACTGCGATTCTAAGAGCTGAGAAAACGCGTTTATTTCGGGCTGAAAAACACGTTTTGAAAACTGTGCTGTTCCTGCCATATAACTTACCTGGTGGTGACCAAAGTTGCCAAAACGTGTTTATTTCTGCTGAAAAACACGTTTTGACAATTTCAGCACACTGGGGTTAAGGGCTGACTCACTGTGCTCTTCTGAGACAGGCAGTTACACTGTGATTCTAAGGGCAGAGAAAACGCGTTTATTTCGTGCTGAAAAACACGTTTTGAAAACTGTGCTGTTCCTGCCATATAACTTACCTGGTGGTGACCAAAGTTGCCAAAACGTGTTTATTTCTGCTGAAAAACACGTTTTGACAATTTCAGCACACTGGGGTTAAGGGCTGACTCACTGTGCTCTTCTGAGACAGGCAGTTACACTGTGATTCTAAGGGCTGAGAAAACGCGTTTATTTCGGGCTGAAAAACACGTTTTGAAAACTGTGCTGTTCCTGCCATATAACTTACATGGTGGTGACCAAAGTTGCCAAAACGTGTTTATTTCTGCTGAAAAACACGTTTTGACAATTTCAGCACACTGGGGTTAAGGGCTGACTCAGTGTGCTCTTCTGAGCCAGGCAGTTACACTGTGATTCTAAGGGCTGAGAAAACGCGTTTATTTCGGGCTGAAAAACACGTTTTGAAAACTGTGCTGTTCCTGCCCTATAAGTTACATGGTGCTGACCAAAGTTGCCAAAACGTGTTTATTTCTGCTGACAAACACGTTTTGACAATTTCAGCACACTGGGGTTAAGGGCTGACTCAGTGTGCTCTTCTGAGACAGGCAGTTACACTGCGATTCTAAGAGCTGAGAAAACGCGTTTATTTCGGGCTGAAAAACACGTTTTGAAAACTGTGCTGTTCCTGCCATATAACTTACATGGTGGTGACCAAAGTTGCCAAAACGTGTTTATTTCTGCTGAAAAACACGTTTTGACAATTTCAGCACACTGGGGTTAAGGGCTGACTCAGTTTGCTCTTCTGAGCCAGGCATTTACACTGTGATTCTAAGGGCTGAGAAAACGCGTTTATTTCGGGCTGAAAAACACGTTTTGAAAACTGTGCTGTTCCTGCCCTATAACTTACATGGTGGTGACCAAAGTTGCCAAAACGTGTTTATTTCTGCTGTAAAACACGTTTAGACAATTTCAGCACACTGGGGTTAAGGGCTGACTCAGTGTGCTCTTCTGAGCCAGGCAGTTACACTGTGATTCTAAGGGCTGAGAAAACGCGTTTATTTCGGGCTGAAAAACACGTTTTGAAAACTGTGCTGTTCCTGCCCTATAACTTACATGGTGGTGACCAAAGTTGCCAAAACGTGTTTATTTCTGCTGAAAAACACGTTTTGACAATTTCAGCACACTGGGGTTAAGGGCTGACTCAGTTTGCTCTTCTGAGCCAGGCAGTTACACTGTGATTCTAAGGGCTGAGAAAACGCGTTTATTTCGGGCTGAAAAACACGTTTTGAAAACTGTGCTGTTCCTGCCCTATAACTTACATGGTGGTGACCAAAGTTGCCAAAACGTGTTTATTTCTGCTGTAAAACACGTTTTGACAATTTCAGCACACTGGGGTTAAGGGCTGACTCAGTGTGCTCTTCTGAGACAGGCAGTTACACTGTGATTCTAAGGGCTGAGAAAACGCGTTTATTTCGGGCTGAAAAACACGTTTTGAAAACTGTGCTGTTCCTGCCCTATAAGTTACATGGTGGTGACCAAAGTTGCCAAAACGTGTTTATTTCTGCTGAAAAACACGTTTTGACAATTTCAGCACACTGGGGTTAAGGGCTGACTCAGTGTGCTCTTCTGAGACAGGCAGTTACACTGCGATTCTAAGAGCTGAGAAAACGCGTTTATTTTGGGCTGAAAAACACGTTTTGAAAACTGTGCTGTTCCTGCCATATAACTTACATGGTGGTGACCAAAGTTGCCAAAACGTGTTTATTTCTGCTGAAAAACACGTTTTGACAATTTCAGCACACTGGGGTTAAGGGCTGACTCACTGTGCTCTTCTGAGACAGGCAGTTACACTGTGATTCTAAGGGCTGAGAAAACGCGTTTATTTCGGGCTGAAAAACACGTTTTGAAAACTGTGCTGTTCCTGCCCTATAAGTTACATGGTGCTGACCAAAGTTGCCAAAACGTGTTTATTTCTGCTGTAAAACACGTTTTGACAATTTCAGCACACTGGGGTTAAGGGCTGACTCAGTGTGCTCTTCTGAGACAGGCAGTTACACTGCGATTCTAAGAGCTGAGAAAACGCGTTTATTTCGGGCTGAAAAACACGTTTTGAAAACTGTGCTGTTCCTGCCCTATAAGTTACATGGTGCTGACCAAAGTTGCCAAAACGTGTTTATTTCTGCTGTAAAACACGTTTTGACAATTTCAGCACACTGGGGTTAAGGGCTGACTCAGTGTGCTCTTCTGAGACAGGCAGTTACACTGCGATTCTAAGAGCTGAGAAAACGCGTTTATTTCGGGCTGAAAAACACGTTTTGAAAACTGTGCTGTTCCTGCCCTATAACTTACATGGTGGTGACCAAAGTTGCCAAAACGTGTTTATTTCTGCTGAAAAACACGTTTTGACAATTTCAGCACACTGGGGTTAAGGGCTGACTCAGTGTGCTCTTCTGAGACAGGCAGTTACACTGCGATTCTAAGAGCTGAGAAAACGCGTTTATTTCGGGCTGAAAAACACGTTTTGAAAACTGTGCTGTTCCTGCCCTATAACTTACATGGTGGTGACCAAAGTTGCCAAAACGTGTTTATTTCTGCTGAAAAACACGTTTTGACAATTTCAGCACACTGGGGTTAAGGGCTGACTCAGTGTGCTCTTCTGAGACAGGCAGTTACACTGCGATTCTAAGAGCTGAGAAAACGCGTTTATTTCGGGCTGAAAAACACGTTTTGAAAACTGTGCTGTTCCTGCCCTATAACTTACATGGTGGTGACCAAAGTTGCCAAAACGTGTTTATTTCTGCTGAAAAACACGTTTTGACAATTTCAGCACACTGGGGTTAAGGGCTGACTCAGTGTGCTCTTCTGAGACAGGCAGTTACACTGCGATTCTAAGAGCTGAGAAAACGCGTTTATTTCGGGCTGAAAAACACGTTTTGAAAACTGTGCTGTTCCTGCCCTATAACTTACATGGTGGTGACCAAAGTTGCCAAAACTTGTTTATTTCTGCTGTAAAACACGTTTTGACAATTTCAGCACACTGGGGTTAAGGGCTGACTCAGTGTGCTCTTCTGAGACAGGCAGTTACACTGCGATTCTAAGAGCTGAGAAAACGCGTTTATTTCGGGCTGAAAAACACGTTTTGAAAACTGTGCTGTTCCTGCCCTATAACTTACATGGTGGTGACCAAAGTTGCCAAAACGTGTTTATTTCTGCTGAAAAACACGTTTTGACAATTTCAGCACACTGGGGTTAAGGGCTGACTCAGTTTGCTCTTCTGAGCCAGGCATTTACACTGTGATTCTAAGGGCTGAGAAAACGCGTTTATTTCGGGCTGAAAAACACGTTTTGAAAACGGTGCTGTTCCTGCCCTATAACTTACATGGTGGTGACCAAAGTTGCCAAAACGTGTTTATTTCTGCTGTAAAACACGTTTTGACAATTTCAGCACACTGGGGTTAAGGGCTGACTCAGTGTGCTCTTCTGAGCCAGGCAGTTACACTGTGATTCTAAGGGCTGAGAAAACGCGTTTATTTCGGGCTGAAAAACACGTTTTGAAAACTGTGCTGTTCCTGCCCTATAACTTACATGGTGGTGACCAAAGTTGCCAAAACGTGTTTATTTCTGCTGAAAAACACGTTTTGACAATTTCAGCACACTGGGGTTAAGGGCTGACTCAGTTTGCTCTTCTGAGCCAGGCAGTTACACTGTGATTCTAAGGGCTGAGAAAACGCGTTTATTTCGGGCTGAAAAACACGTTTTGAAAACTGTGCTGTTCCTGCCCTATAACTTACATGGTGGTGACCAAAGTTGCCAAAACGTGTTTATTTCTGCTGTAAAACACGTTTTGACAATTTCAGCACACTGGGGTTAAGGGCTGACTCACTGTGCTCTTCTGAGACAGGCAGTTACACTGCGATTCTAAGAGCTGAGAAAACGCGTTTATTTCGGGCTGAAAAACACGTTTTGAAAACTGTGCTGTTCCTGCCATATAACTTACATGGTGGTGACCAAAGTTGCCAAAACGTGTTTATTTCTGCTGAAAAACACGTTTTGACAATTTCAGCACACTGGGGTTAAGGGCTGACTCACTGTGCTCTTCTGAGACAGGCAGTTACACTGTGATTCTAAGGGCTGAGAAAACGCGTTTATTTCGGGCTGAAAAACACGTTTTGAAAACTGTGCTGTTCCTGCCCTATAAGTTACATGGTGCTGACCAAAGTTGCCAAAACGTGTTTATTTCTGCTGTAAAACACGTTTTGACAATTTCAGCACACTGGGGTTAAGGGCTGACTCAGTGTGCTCTTCTGAGACAGGCAGTTACACTGCGATTCTAAGAGCTGAGAAAACGCGTTTATTTCGGGCTGAAAAACACGTTTTGAAAACTGTGCTGTTCCTGCCATATAACTTACCTGGTGGTGACCAAAGTTGCCAAAACGTGTTTATTTCTGCTGAAAAACACGTTTTGACAATTTCAGCACACTGGGGTTAAGGGCTGACTCACTGTGCTCTTCTGAGACAGGCAGTTACACTGTGATTCTAAGGGCAGAGAAAACGCGTTTATTTCGTGCTGAAAAACACGTTTTGAAAACTGTGCTGTTCCTGCCATATAACTTACCTGGTGGTGACCAAAGTTGCCAAAACGTGTTTATTTCTGCTGAAAAACACGTTTTGACAATTTCAGCACACTGGGGTTAAGGGCTGACTCACTGTGCTCTTCTGAGACAGGCAGTTACACTGTGATTCTAAGGGCTGAGAAAACGCGTTTATTTCGGGCTGAAAAACACGTTTTGAAAACTGTGCTGTTCCTGCCATATAACTTACATGGTGGTGACCAAAGTTGCCAAAACGTGTTTATTTCTGCTGAAAAACACGTTTTGACAATTTCAGCACACTGGGGTTAAGGGCTGACTCAGTGTGCTCTTCTGAGCCAGGCAGTTACACTGTGATTCTAAGGGCTGAGAAAACGCGTTTATTTCGGGCTGAAAAACACGTTTTGAAAACTGTGCTGTTCCTGCCCTATAAGTTACATGGTGCTGACCAAAGTTGCCAAAACGTGTTTATTTCTGCTGACAAACACGTTTTGACAATTTCAGCACACTGGGGTTAAGGGCTGACTCAGTGTGCTCTTCTGAGACAGGCAGTTACACTGCGATTCTAAGAGCTGAGAAAACGCGTTTATTTCGGGCTGAAAAACACGTTTTGAAAACTGTGCTGTTCCTGCCATATAACTTACATGGTGGTGACCAAAGTTGCCAAAACGTGTTTATTTCTGCTGAAAAACACGTTTTGACAATTTCAGCACACTGGGGTTAAGGGCTGACTCAGTTTGCTCTTCTGAGCCAGGCATTTACACTGTGATTCTAAGGGCTGAGAAAACGCGTTTATTTCGGGCTGAAAAACACGTTTTGAAAACTGTGCTGTTCCTGCCCTATAACTTACATGGTGGTGACCAAAGTTGCCAAAACGTGTTTATTTCTGCTGTAAAACACGTTTAGACAATTTCAGCACACTGGGGTTAAGGGCTGACTCAGTGTGCTCTTCTGAGCCAGGCAGTTACACTGTGATTCTAAGGGCTGAGAAAACGCGTTTATTTCGGGCTGAAAAACACGTTTTGAAAACTGTGCTGTTCCTGCCCTATAACTTACATGGTGGTGACCAAAGTTGCCAAAACGTGTTTATTTCTGCTGAAAAACACGTTTTGACAATTTCAGCACACTGGGGTTAAGGGCTGACTCAGTTTGCTCTTCTGAGCCAGGCAGTTACACTGTGATTCTAAGGGCTGAGAAAACGCGTTTATTTCGGGCTGAAAAACACGTTTTGAAAACTGTGCTGTTCCTGCCCTATAACTTACATGGTGGTGACCAAAGTTGCCAAAACGTGTTTATTTCTGCTGTAAAACACGTTTTGACAATTTCAGCACACTGGGGTTAAGGGCTGACTCAGTGTGCTCTTCTGAGACAGGCAGTTACACTGTGATTCTAAGGGCTGAGAAAACGCGTTTATTTCGGGCTGAAAAACACGTTTTGAAAACTGTGCTGTTCCTGCCCTATAAGTTACATGGTGGTGACCAAAGTTGCCAAAACGTGTTTATTTCTGCTGTAAAACACGTTTTGACAATTTCAGCACACTGGGGTTAAGGGCTAACTCACTGTGCTCTTCTGAGACAGGCAGTTACACTGCGATTCTAAGAGCTGAGAAAACGCGTTTATTTCGGGCTGAAAAACACGTTTTGAAAACTGTGCTGTTCATGCCATATAACTTACATGGTGGTGACCAAAGTTGCCAAAACGTGTTTATTTCTGCTGTAAAACACGTTTTGACAATTTCAGCACACTGGGGTTAAGGGATGACTCACTGTGCTCTTCTGAGCCAGGCAGTTACACTGCGATTCTAAGGGCTGAGAAAACGCGTTTATTTCGGGCTGAAAAACACGTTTTGAAAACTGTGCTGTTCATGCCATATAACTTACATGGTGGTGACCAAAGTTGCCAAAACGTGTTTATTTCTGCTGTAAAACACGTTTTGACAATTTCAGCACACTGGGGTTAAGGGCTGACTCACTGTGCTCTTCTGAGACAGGCAGTTACACTGCGATTCTAAGAGCTGAGAAAACGCGTTTATTTCGGGCTGAAAAACACGTTTTGAAAACTGTGCTGTTCCTGCCATATAACTTACATGGTGGTGACCAAAGTTGCCAAAACGTGTTTATTTCTGCTGAAAAACACGTTTTGACAATTTCAGCACACTGGGGTTAAGGGCTGACTCACTGTGCTCTTCTGAGACAGGCAGTTACACTGTGATTCTAAGGGCTGAGAAAACGCGTTTATTTCGGGCTGAAAAACACGTTTTGAAAACTGTGCTGTTCCTGCCCTATAAGTTACATGGTGCTGACCAAAGTTGCCAAAACGTGTTTATTTCTGCTGTAAAACACGTTTTGACAATTTCAGCACACTGGGGTTAAGGGCTGACTCAGTGTGCTCTTCTGAGACAGGCAGTTACACTGCGATTCTAAGAGCTGAGAAAACGCGTTTATTTCGGGCTGAAAAACACGTTTTGAAAACTGTGCTGTTCCTGCCCTATAAGTTACATGGTGCTGACCAAAGTTGCCAAAACGTGTTTATTTCTGCTGTAAAACACGTTTTGACAATTTCAGCACACTGGGGTTAAGGGCTGACTCAGTGTGCTCTTCTGAGACAGGCAGTTACACTGCGATTCTAAGAGCTGAGAAAACGCGTTTATTTCGGTCTGAAAAACACGTTTTGAAAACTGTGCTGTTCCTGCCCTATAACTTACATGGTGGTGACCAAAGTTGCCAAAACGTGTTTATTTCTGCTGAAAAACACGTTTTGACAATTTCAGCACACTGGGGTTAAGGGCTGACTCAGTGTGCTCTTCTGAGACAGGCAGTTACACTGCGATTCTAAGAGCTGAGAAAACGTGTTTATTTCGGGCTGAAAAACACGTTTTGAAAACTGTGCTGTTCCTGCCCTATAACTTACATGGTGGTGACCAAAGTTGCCAAAACGTGTTTATTTCTGCTGAAAAACACGTTTTGACAATTTCAGCACACTGGGGTTAAGGGCTGACTCAGTGTGCTCTTCTGAGACAGGCAGTTACACTGCGATTCTAAGAGCTGAGAAAACGCGTTTATTTCGGGCTGAAAAACACGTTTTGAAAACTGTGCTGTTCCTGCCCTATAACTTACATGGTGGTGACCAAAGTTGCCAAAACGTGTTTATTTCTGCTGAAAAACACGTTTTGACAATTTCAGCACACTGGGGTTAAGGGCTGACTCAGTGTGCTCTTCTGAGACAGGCAGTTACACTGCGATTCTAAGAGCTGAGAAAACGCGTTTATTTCGGGCTGAAAAACACGTTTTGAAAACTGTGCTGTTCCTGCCCTATAACTTACATGGTGGTGACCAAAGTTGCCAAAACGTGTTTATTTCTGCTGTAAAACACGTTTTGACAATTTCAGCACACTGGGGTTAAGGGCTGACTCAGTGTGCTCTTCTGAGACAGGCAGTTACACTGCGATTCTAAGAGCTGAGAAAACGCGTTTATT